>NC_047088.1:134453565-134753565 GCF_902459505.1 Geotrypetes seraphini | reverse complement strand
TACAAGTTCATCAGGTGAAGGAAGTAGTCCGACAGTTTGGGGATGTGTTCTCTTCGGTGCCAGGGAAAACGGGGGTGGTATCCCATGATATTATAACAGTACCAGGGAAGGTGGTACGGGTACGCCCCTATAGACTGTCAGAGGAAAAGAAAGCTCTGGTGGAGGAGTTAGTACAAGAGATGCTGACTTTAGGGGTTATAGAAACCTCGCAAAGCCCATGGTGTAGCCCTATTGTGATTGTTCCTAAAGCTGATGGGACACCACGTTTTTGTATTGACTTTCGCCAGGTAAACGAGGTGTCTCAGTTTGATGCATTTCCAATGCCACGGGTAGATGAATTACTGGATAGATTAGGATCAGCCCAGTTTTTAACTACCATTGACCTTACAAAAGGCTACTGGCAAATACCGCTTACCGAATCAGCTAAGCCTAAAACTGCATTCAGCACGCCACGGGGCCTATTCCAATTTAGGCGCATGCCATTTGGCTTACATGGGGCGGCGGCTACTTGCCAGCGCCTAGTCCGCGAGGTGCTACGGGATCACCATGGGTACGCGGACGCTTACATTGACGACATAGTGATCCATTCGGGTACATGGGAACAGCATGTGCAACACCTTAAGGCGGTCCTGGAAGCTCTGAGGGGAGCCGGCCTCACAATAAATCCAAAAAAATGTTTTATAGGTCAACAAGAAGTAAAGTACTTGGGATATATTGTGGGAAAGGGGCAGATAAAGCCTATAGTGGATAAAGTGCAATGCATTCGGGGATACCCGGCTCCTAACAACAAAAAACAACTCAGGGCTTTCTTAGGATTGGTAGGATACTACAGGAGGTTTATCCCGCACTTTTCGTCCCAGGCAGGACCCTTGACTGACATGTTGAAAAAAGGGAGCCCAGAGACACTGTGTTGGGACAATGTGAGTAAACAGGCTTTTCAAAGATTGAGGGCTAGTTTGTGTGAAAGGCCCGTGCTCAAAGCTATTGATTTTGACCAACCATTGATCTTACAAACTGATGCTTCTGGCACTGGATTAGGAGCAGTCCTAAGTCAAGAAAGCCAAGGGTTAGAACATCCCATTATGTATCTGAGTCGGAAGCTCCATCCTAATGAACAAAATTATGCAACGGTGGAGCAGGAGTGCTTAGCGGTAAAATGGGCTGTTCAGACTCTTGAGCATTATTTACAGGACAGGGAGTTTACACTGGTGACGGACCACGCAGCCCTGAAATGGTTAAATACCATGCGAAACAATAACGCTAGACTTACACGATGGTATTTAGCCCTTCAGGTGTTCAAATTTAAGGTGGTGCATCGGCCAGGAAAACTTAACACCAATGTAGATATTCTGTCACGCATCCCCGAGAATATAGGGACTCCTCAGGGTACAAGCGAGGGTCATCCTTTAAGGGTGGGGGAATGTGACAAACCCAGCACCAGCACTAGTCCGGTCCCTGATAGGATCGGATGCAGAAGAGCAGACCAGATCGATTCTGGCACTCACCTTGAGGCTGACCTCCCTTGCCCCCATAACCAAAGAGATAGTGAACTGGAACAGAGGCAGGCAGATTGGCAACAACAGCCTCCTGGCTTTAGAGCAGCTAGTGAAGCCACGAGGAAGGTAGCTGCAGTAGAAAAACCTAGGCAGAGAAAAACTGCTGTAGAGCCAAAACCCATCCCCCGCTACAGGCTGAAGGGGATTGGCTCTGATCTGTTTAAAAGCAGGCTGAGTCAAGCAGGAGGAGGAGGAGGGAGTGAGCAGGGCGAGTCACTCCCACAGCTCAAGGCAGGTGAAGAGCTGTGGAACAGAGCAGGAGAGGAAAACGTGCTGGATTATCCCATGCAGGATTTGGAGGAAATCCTGCCTATTTCAAACTACCAGGTTCTAGATCGTGTGGATGGCATGGAGATAGAACTGGCTGGCCCTATGTTAGAAAGCCAGACGGAAGGCCCGGGCAATTGCCTAGGGCCACCTGAAAAAGCCCTGAAGGTACCCCTGGTTGTAGGGGACACGCCAGAATCCCTGTGTTTGTCACCCGGCAGCCCTACACTACGGAGGGTTGGTGACACTAGGCACACAAGTACACTGGGCCCCCTACCCCGCCCCACCCCACCATGTGCCCAGGCGGAAACAGGAAGCTGCGTCAGAGGGAAGCTTTGGGCAAGCAGCACCGCTTGCACAATTATAGTTCTCGTTGCCTTTCTTATCCGCATTGCTTGCTTGTCTTACTTTCCGTCAATGGCGGGGGGCTGGGTTGCCGATTGGGGTGGGGCCCGCGTTTCCAATTGATGCTGGAGGGGTCCATCGCCATTTGGAAAAAACAATGTTGATGCCCTCCTTCATCGGGCCCCCCTGACTATTTCGGGCCCTAGGCACGTGCCTACTTGGCCTACTGATTAATCCTGCCCTGCCCATACATACAGTAAATCATCAATAAAATAAAAAAATTACAATTTGTCTTGAAGAAATTGAGAAACACTGCTCTAGACTACAGTCCAATGCCCCATCTCATAGTCTCATGCGTTTTGTAAAGTCTCTGATCTCAGGTTTTACTTCACTGAGGTGTGTCTCCAGTTTGTTTTTGAATTTGATGCTGTCTATGAATCCTTTCCCTATTTTTGGTCTCATTCTGGAGGTTTTTGATTGTTTACTACTTTCTGGTTGTCTTATCCCGAAGCATACTAAGTGGTGATCTGTCCATAACACTTTCATAGAGGTGGGATTACAGTCCCATATATCTTCCTGTCTGCCGAACATTACATCTAATATGTGCCCTTTAGTGTGGGATTTCTTCTTCACTGTTTGGCGTAGTCCTAGACCTTTCAGTTGTTGGACTATTTGTTGGGCTTTTTGGCATGTAGAGTCATCTACATGTAGATTAAAGTCACCAAATACCTAGAATAGGTGTGTGTGTATGTTCAGAGCACTTAAATATATACAGGTACTTATTTTGTACCTGGGACAATGGAAGATTAAGTGACTTGCCCTGGGTAACAAGGAACAGCACAGGGATTTTATCCCAAAACCTCAGGAGGGTCTGTTTCAGGAATGTCAAGGGTACTAAAAAGTGCTTTAATTGAGCAACATGGAAGGATTAAGGCATAACGCTTCCTTAGTTCCCCAGTGGTTGCTGTTCCCCTACCACTCCCCAAAAAGTGAAACTGAAAGAACATACCCAGACTCCATGACATCTTCAGGTAGTATGGGCGTTCTTGACAAAGCAGGAAGTCTAAGGAATAGCATAGTGGTTAGTGTAATGGTCTGTAAACCAAGGAACCCAGATTCAAATTCCACTTTAACTCTCAATATAATGTTATATATAGATGTATATATAATCACAAACATAAGTGGTTTACATATATACAGGTATTTATTTTGTACTTTGGACAATGGAGGATTAAGTGACTGGTCCAGGGATACATGGAGCAGTTGCTCTGGGATTCAATCCCATAGCCTTAGGATTCTGAAACAGCAGTTCTACCACTAGGCTACTCCTCATCTTATAGAGAAGAAACCAAAACTTTCAGGGATACATGTTAATAGTTTATAGTTTGTTGAAATGGCCAACCTCCTAAGGAGGTGTATAAATATAGTGTATTTAGCTGCAATAGTAAACCTAGTTTATAAGTGTATATACATAGGACAATTGATTTGGTAAAGATGTGCATGTAAGTATTTATTTATTTTAAAATTTTCTATAGCGCTTAAGAACTAAACAGTTGAGTTAAAACAAACATAATAATTAAGTAGGATGATCAATGTGCCAGTAACATAAGTAAGATGATTGATTATGGCATAATCATGCCAGTACTAATAATTCTGTATTGCAACACCACCACAGAGCTCCATGTATTTCAGTTTAGAGTCCATGTGTTGTAACACCTCGAAGAAGCTCTATGTAAGTCTATGGTAACATCTCTACAGAAGCTCATAAAACATAATACCTTTACGGAAGCTCATCTAAATCGCTCTGAATTGACTCCCCAGTCAATAGAAGCTCCCAATAAACATAAGCATATATTATTCTGAGCTCTCCAGGAGCAGAAAAATACTTCCTGGGCAGACTGAATGGGCCATTTAGCCTTTATTTGCCATCATGTTTCTAAATATATAAGCAACATGCATGCCTGAAGGCTAATGAAATATATATTTAGATACAATAGGTATTTTTCTGTTCCCAGAGGGCTCACAATTGCAAATAAAAGCTTGAAAGTGGGTCCCTTGGTTTACAGTCCTTTGCACTAACCCCTCAGTTGCCCCTCTACTCTGCATGGTTATCTGTGTGGCTGTTAGATTTCTAAGAATGCTACCATTTAGATATCCAGGTTCTTTGTTCGCTTTCAAAAATACATGTGAGATAGATGTCTATTTGGAATGTTCCCACTTGGATGTTCCTCTTGAAAATGCCCCTCTAAGCTTTTTCTGCATAGATCACAGGAAGGGGGTGGGGGTGTGTGTGGAAAAAGCTTTGGTAAATCAGACCCAGTGAGTGAGTGATGCTTTATTTATTTATTTATTCATTCATTCATTCAATTTTCTATACCGTTCTCTCAGGGGAGCTCAGAACGGTTTACATGAACTTATTCAGGTACTCAAATCATTTTTTCCTATCTGTCCTGGTGGGCTCACAATCTGTGTAATGTATCTAGAGCACAGGTGTCAAAGTCGGTCCTCGAGGGCCGGAATCCAGTCGGGTTTTCAGGATTTCCCCAATGAATCTGCATGAGATCTATGTGCATGCATTGCTTTCAATGCATATTCATTGGGGAAATCTTGAAAACCCGACTGGATTACGGCCCTCGAGGAGGGACTTTGACACCCCTGATCTAGAGCAATGGGGATCTGGCAACTTGCCCATGGTCACAAGGAGCAGTGTGGAATGGAATCTACAACCTGCAGTTCTAAGCACTTCACCACATTTTCAGACATAATATGGTAAAGATAGCATGGCAAATATTGTCTGACAAAGATGGCAAACCAAAGTTTACAAAGCATGGTAAAAATATAATATGTCAAAACATGGTATAGCAGCGGTCTCAAACACACGCCCCACGGGCCGCATGTGGCTCTCCAGGTTTTATTTGCGGCCCGTGGTCTGGAGGTGATCATTGTCTTCCTTTTGGAGCAGCAGCCAGCTCGTTCGTTCAAAGCCGCGGGTTGGCGGCTCCTTGCGCTATCCACTCCTGCATCGGAAGCCTCTCTGATGTCACAACATCAGAGAGGCTTCAGACGCAGGCACGGATATCGCAAGGAGCCAACACCCGTGGCTTTGAACGAACGAGCCGGCCAGACACGCTGCTGCTCCAGTGGCGTACCAAGGGGGGTGGGGGCGGTCCACTGTTCTCTTCCCTGCGGGTCTGACCAATTCTGACGTCGAGAGGATGTTCTGGCTAGCCAATCGCTGCCTGGCTGCCCGGAACTTCCTTTCCGACGTTAGAATTGACATCGGGCAGCGAGAGTTGGTCGGCCCCGTGCAGAAGAGAAGCAGGGAGATGGCCTGTTCCCGATAGCGGCAGCAGCAGCCTATTCCGCGGCGGCGGCGGCATGGGGGAGGGCAGGAAGGAAGGAAGAAAGAAAGAAAGAAGGTGGGGTGGGGACAGGGAGCCAGACAAAAAAGCAAAAAATGGGGCACGGAATCAGAGAAAGACAGACAGAGAAAGAAAGAAAAAGTTGGGGGAGGGAATGAGGTCTGGAGGAGAGGAAGCATACAGGAGGCTGAAAGAAGGGAAGAAGTATTGGATGCACAGTCAAAAGAATAAAGTGCAACCAGAGACTGATGAAATTACCAAACAAAGGTAGGAAAATGATTTTATTTTCAATTTAGTAATTGAAATGTGCCAGTTTTGAGAAAGAAAAGATATTGAACTTTAAATGTGAGTGCTGCAGAAAAAAATAGAGTACTTGGAGGGCCGCAGAAAAAATAGTTAATGTCTTATTAAAGAAATGACAATTTTGCATATCTTTCTTTTTAACTGTTAAAGGAAAGTTTTATAAACTATAAAGAGTTTAACCTCATGCAAAATTGTCATTTCTTTAATAAGACATTAACTATTTTTTCTGCGGCCCTACAAATCCAAAATGTGGCCCTGCAAAGGGTTTGAGTTTGAGACCACTGTGGTAAAGTGAGACATAGCATGGCAAGCATAGTTCAGCAAAACATAGCATTCTGTATAATAGATTTTGTTATTATTCATTGGTATTCATTAATACCTTCTCTTGTTCTTTACAGTTTTTTTTAATTTTTACTCACAAAACAACAAAACTCTTAGATTGTGTACCGATGGTCGTTAAACTAGCTTGACTGGTTTAGCGACCGACGTAATTTGCCGACCCGATTCTTGAAAGGTTAAAACCATAGTAGAGGCTGAAAAATAAAATAAAAAGCCCCTAAAGAAAAATAAACCTCTCTTATGTTTGTTTTTTATAGGGAATGTGACAACTAGCACATCTGTGTCTCAGATGGCCAGTGGGATCAGTTTGGTATCTTTTAACAGTCGTCCAGATGGCATGCATCAACGCTCATACTCTGTTTCCAGTGCTGATCAGTGGAGCGAAGCAACAGTCATCGCAAACTCCAGCATCAATAGCGGTAAGATCTCTTTTCATAGTAGTTATATTGGAACACCATGATAAAGCAAAAACCTCTTGTACAACAGTCAGCTTTGCAACTCATGTGCATTTGGTGTAATTTGTGTTGCTAAAGTCTATTCCACCCATTTTCTCTTTCCCAAATCCTATCTCACTCACCCACCCCCTAGGGTTACCATAATTGTGAAATCAAAAAAATAGCACACATGCCATTGACCTAACTCACCTTTCATGAGTCTCGCCCCTGCCCCATCCCACCTTTCACCTATTTCTTTTTCTCCCTTTCCCATCTCTGTCACCGTTTTCCTCTCCACCACCTCCCTTGGGAGTGCATTGCAGGCATCCACCGCCCTCTCTATAAAGAAAAATTTCCTCACATTGCTCTTGAGTCTACCACCCCTTAACTTCAAATTATGTCCTCTGGTTTTACCTTTTTCTTTTCTCTGGAAAATATTTTGTTCTACATTAATACCTTTTAAGTATTTGAACGTCTGAATCATATCTCCCCTCTCCCTCCTTTCCTCTAGGGCAGTGATGGCTAACCTTTTTGAGCCCGAGTGCCCAAACTGCCGCACAAAACCAAATAATTTCCTCAAAGTGCGAGCATGTCAATTAAACCTTAATAACAAGATTTTAGTATCTAAAAACTCTTTATAAAGTTGCCTGAACTATGTAACATCATTTTTAAAGGTTGGAATCTTTGTATTGTCAGAGAATCAATTTGATTCACAATCCTTTGGTTTTCATTTCAATTTATTGGCAATTTATAATGTTTTAATGATTTCATTCATGGGCCGAATACACACATACTTTTCTCTGTCGCCGCACTCTTTGACCAAAAGATTTGTAAGCCTGCAACCACGTCAAGGTAGACTCTTTCAGCAGCTCCCCTCCCTCCCCCTTACCTTTGTGGCCAAGTCAAAATGGTCTACCAACAATAAAATTTTAAAAACACAAAGCACGCTGTACACAGAGAAAATGTTAATTATCATTTATATTCCGCGGGTTTTCAAAGAGGTCAAGGCAGATGACTTTATGCAATGTCACCTCAGTAACAACTATACAAAAATAGACAAATATTCCCCCTCCCTTTTTACTAAACCGCGATAGCGGTTTTTAGCGCAGGGACCTGCGCTGAATGCCCCACGCTGCTCTTGAAGCTCATAGGCTCCCTGCGCTAAAAAACGCTATTGCGTTTAGTAAAAGGGGGCCATAGTGCAAAATATAGACAGCATATATAAATTCTCAAAACGGACACATTTTGATCACTAAATTGAAAATAAAATCATTTTCCTACCTTTGGTAATTTCATCAGTCTCTGGTTGCACTTTATTCTTCTGACTGTGCATCCAATATTTCTTCCCTTTTTTCAGCCTCCTGTATGCTTTCTCTCCTCCAGACCTCATTCCCTCCCCAAACTTTTTCTTTGTTTCACCCTGCCCCCTTCTTTCTTTTTCTCTCTCTCCATACCCCCTTTCATTCTGTATGTCTGTCTTTCTCTCTCTCTCCGTGCCCCATTTTTTTTTTGTTTCACCCAGCCCTCTTTCTTTTTTTTTTTTTTGGCTCCCTGTCCCCCCCTTTCTTTCTTTCTCCTTGCCCTCCCCTATGCCACCACCATTGGGAAAATGCTGCCACCGCCACTGGTGAATAGGCTGCCACTGCCGCTATCGGGAACAGGCCGGCGCCGAGTACGCCCTGCTTCTCTTCCCCACGGGGCCAACCAACTCTCGCCACTCGACGTCAATTCTAACATCGGAGAGGACGTTCTGGGCCAGCCAGGCAGCGATTGGCTGGCCCAGAACGTCCTCTCCGACATCAGAATTGACGCGGGTGACGAGAGTTGGTCGGCCCCACAGGGAAAAGCAGGGAGAACTTGGCACCAGCCTGTTCCCAATGGCGGCGGTGGCACTCAAGTGGCTAAAGAGACGCAGTTTGCCAGCCTAGGGAGAACACTGGAGGGTGGCCAGCTGTGCACTCCCTTGGGGTGTAAAACCGGGGCAGACCGCCCCCACCCCCACCTTGGTATGCCACTGTCTGTACCTCACTCCCTCCCTATGACCAAAAATTCTCCTTTCTTCTATTCCCCGTGTACACAACCATCTCTTTCCCTCCCTTCCTATCTCCCAAGTCCTTGCCTTCTGTGTCCAAAAACACATTCCCTCCCCCACCTCAGCATCTCTTTCCCTCCCTTCCTCTCTCCCAAGTCCATGCCTTCTGTGTCCAAAAACACATTCCCTCCCCCACCTCAGCATCTCTTTCCCTCCCTTCCTCTCTCCCAAGTCCATGCCTTGTGTCCAAAAACCCATTCCCTCCCCCACCTCAGCATCTCTTTCCCTCTCTTCCTCTCTCCCAAGTTCATGCCTTGTGTCCAAAAACCCATTCCCTCCCCCACCTCAGCATCTCTTTCCCTCCCTTCCTCTCTCCCAAGTCCATGCCTTCTGTGTGCAAAAACCCATTCCCTCCCCCACCTCAGCATCTCTTTCCCTCCTTTCCTCTCTCCCAAGTTCATGTTTTCTGTGTCCAAAAACCCATTCCATCCCCCACCTCAGCATCTCTTTCCCTCCCTTCCTCTCTTCCAAGTTCATGCCTTCTGTGTCCAAAAACCCATTCCCTCCCCCACCTCAGCATCTCTTTCCCTCCTTTCCTCTCTCCCAAGTTCATGCTTTCTGTGTCCAAAAACCCATTCCATCCCCCACCTCAGCATCTCTTTCCCTCCCTTCCTCTCTCCCAAGTTCATGCCTTCTGTGTCCAAAAACCCATTCCCTCCCCCACCTCAGCATCTCTTTCCCTCCCTTCCTCTCTCCCAAGTCCATGCCTTCTGTGTGCAAAAACCCATTCCCTCCCCCACCTCAGCATCTCTTTCCCTCCCTTCCTCTCTCCCAAGTTCATGCCTTCTGTGTCCAAAAACCCATTCCCTCCCCCACCTCAGCATCTCTTTCTCTCCCTTCCTCTCTCCCAAGTTCATGCCTTGTGTCCAAAACGCACTCCCTCCCCCTTTTGTGTTCCCCGTTTGTCTCCCAGCCCATCTTAGCAACTTTCTCAGCAAAATGTAGCTCGAGCCGCGTAGGCTTGTCTTCTATTTCCTGCCTGTCCCGCCGCGCACACATAGCCGATCGGAAATCTTCCCCGACGTCAGCGCTGACGGGGAAGATTTCCGATCGGCTGTGTGAGCGGCAGGGCACTCGGAGTAGAAGACGAGCCTCGCGGCTCGAGTTATATTTAACCCCGCGGGTCCCCCATCGTCCCCGTTCAGCTCTCTCTCCTGTGTACTGCCCTGATGACGGCCCTGCGCGTGCCAGCTGCAAGGCCTTCGCATGCCACAGGTTCGCCATCGCTGCTCTAGGGCTTGGGTGTCAAACTCAATCACATAAGGGGCCAAAATCTAAAACATAGGCTAAGTTGCGGGCTAAATTTTTTATTAAGATACTTAGGGGTCCTTTTATTAAGGTACGCTAACCAATTTAATGCGCGCTAAATGCGCACCTTAGTAAAAGGACCCTTTAGTAGAAGTATAGGATTACAACCTCTCCAACCCCACGCTGGCTCTGCGATGTAAACAAAACAAATAAAAAATAATTTTCCTCTCTCTTTTAGGTCCTAGTTCACACTTGCTGTCTAACACCAGCTCCAGCAGGATACACATTTCAAATCTGACATATTGCAATCACAAAACAGAAAATAAAATTATTTTTCTACCTTTTGTTGTCTGGTCATTATTCAAATCATGTTGGTCTTAGGCTTTGGTTGTCTTCTGATAACTCACTTGCCAGGGTCCTTCTTTCTTTCTCCATGCTAACAATTCATCTTCCATCTCTGTCCTCCCGTTCCATTTCCTTTCCCTCCCCCGGAGGTCTGACATCTCTCCTTTTGGCCCGAGATTTGGCCCTCTGTTCGTTCCCTGCCTCCATCCCAGCTTCCCGGTCTCACATTAAAGCAGCCTGCAGAGATCCTAACAGGCTGCCATCTGCCTCCCCAACATGTTCCCTCTGCCATGGTCCCGCCCCACCTCTGACGTACAGGACCGTGGCAGAAAAAACGTGCTGCTGAGGCTACGGCAGCCTACTTGGATTGCTACAGCCGACCAGCGATCCACTGCAGGCTACTTTAATGTAAGACCGGAAAGCTGGGATGGAGGGAGGGAAGGAACAGAAGGCAAATTTCAGGCCAAATTTGACACCCCTGCTCTAGGGTGTACATATTCAGGAGTTCCAGTCCCTTCTCATATGTCTTTTGGTGCAAACCTCTTACCATTTTTGTCGCCCTCCTCTGGGCCGCTTCAAGTCTTCTCATGTCCTTTGTCAGAACAGTCTCCAATACTGAACACAATATTCCAAGCGGGGCCTCACCAACGACCAGTACAGGGGCATCAACATCTTCTTTCTTCTACTGGTCACACCTCGCTCTATACAGCTCAGCATCCTTTTGGCAACAGCTACCGCCTTGTCACATTGTTTCTTCGCCTTTAGATCTTCGGACACTATCACCCCAAGGTCCCTCTCCCCATCTGTGCATATCAGCCTGTCACCTCCCAGCACATACGGCTTTCAATTTCTAATCCCCGAATGCATTATTCTACACTTCTTTGCATTGGATTTTAGTTGCCAGATATTAGACCATTCCTCTAAGTTTTGCAGATCCTTTTTCATGTTTTCTACTCCCTCCTCAATATCTACTCTGTTACATATCTTGGTATCATCCACAAAGGCAAACCTTTCCTTCTAACCCTTCAGCAATGTTGCTCACAAACATATTGAAAAGGGTCGGCCCCAGCACCAATCCCTGAGGGACTCCACTACTCACCTTTCCTTCCTCTGAACGACTTCCATTAATCACCACCCTCTGGCATCTGTCTGACAACCAGTTTCTAATCCAATTCACTACTTTAGGTCCTAACTTCAGCCCGTCAAGTTTGTTCAAGAGCCTGCTATGAGGAACCATGTCAAAGGCTTTGCTGAAACCTAAATAAATTACATCTAGTCACCCAATCAAAAAAATCAATCAGGTTCGTTTGGCACGATTTACCTTTAGTAAAGCCATGTTGCCTCAGATCCTGTAATCCATTAAATTTTAGAAAGTTCCCTATCCTTTCTTTCAGCAAAACTTCCATTATTTTTCAGAGACTGCATCAATAATCTGAATGATGAAATGTTAAAATATGCTCTTATACTAAGCAGTTTCCATAAAGTATGGAAGCCTTTCTGTACCAGTGCATCAATCTGATTCTTCATGGTCAAATTCTGGTCCAAAATTATGCCTAGGATCTTAATTTTGAGAAGGACTGGAAAGGTCACAGCATTCAATATCAATGATGTTTCAGTACAAGTTTGGCGAAGAGATGCATAAAAGAATTTTGTCTTTTCCTGATTAAGTTTTAATTTACCGTACTGTTCATTTATTGAAAATACATCACTCCAATAACCTATACTGACCAAGCTGATTGAATCTATTATCACCAAACAACTTTCAATGTACTTGGAAAATTTTTCCATTTTTCTTCCTTTTCAACATGGATTTTGTCCCAATTTCAGCAAAGAAACTTTACTGATTTCTTTAGTCTCTAATATTTAAAGTTTACTGTCTCAGAATCGCTGTGCAATATTACTGCAATTTGATCTTTCAGCAGCCTTTGATGTAGTTCATCATGACATTTTGTTACGATTGTTGTCTGATATTGGGTTAGATCAAGAAGTATTAAATTGGGTTAAAAGTTTCTTAACCATGCGATCTTATTGGGTATATGCTGAGGGCAAATTTTCTTCTATATGGAGATCAGTTTGCGGTGTACCACAGGGATCCTCTTTGTCCCCTCTCCTTTTTAACATTTACATGACTACTTTAAGGAAACTTAAGCTAACAAGCTTAGAACCATTTTACACCTATGCAGATGATATTTTCATCTTACTGGAGGTAGACCCAACATTAATTAATTTAACATCTAACGTTAATGTATTTCTAGATTTCAACCTTGGGCTACCTCCGTTCAGATGAAGTTCAACACTACAAAGACCAAATTACTATGGCTTGGTCGCAAGCCAGATTCTCTTCCCCTTTCAGTGCCTTTGTTGTCTGGAGATTATTTGAAGATTGAATTTTCCTCCAAGATATTGGGTTTTATGCTTGATTCTTCACTTTCTTTACAATTTCAGGTTAACAATTTAACTAACAAATGTGTTTTTTAGACTTCATATGTTGAGAAGGGTTCAACACTTTTCTATCAGCACCACTTCGCTATATTAGTGCAGGCAATTATATTAGCTCAGTTGCATTATTGCAACTCTTTATATATTGCAACTCTTGTACATCTGCTATTGCAACTCTTTATACATCTGCTTGAGCAAGGGTAATTTAAAAAGGTTGCAATTACAGTAGTTCAAAATACAGCGGCCAAATTGATCTTTGGAAAAAAAGAAGTTTGATTATGTTTCTCCTTTATTGAAAGCACTCCATTGGTTGCCAATTCATCTTAGAATTAAATTTAAGTATGCTAGTATAATTTTTAAAATCATACATGGTGGGGGCGTGGCTTGGACATGGAACAAGATGGTCGGGTAGAGTACTTGCTCCTGTCAAACAAGCTGATATCAATGAAGATAAGCTACAATTTTTAACTATTAGAAGTTTAAAGGATCAAATTCACCTGACAATGGCTTCTAGCAAGCAAAATAAGAATGATTTAGTGGGAGGATGATCGGTATCAAGTAGTAATAAGTGATCAAAGCTAGATCCAGCTACTCCGTCCAAGGTTCCGCTGCCAACGGAAAGAAGAGATGATATTGATATAGGAGCTGAACTCAGACAAATTAGAGATTGTCTTGGAAAATGCCAAAAAACTGCAGGTGGTTATTGAGGAAGTAGTTTGTCTTACTAAAAGAATGGACTTGGTAAATAGTAAGTTGAATCTTTTAGAAAAAAAGGCAGAGCAAGTGGATGCTGAATTGCTACAAAGTAAAATTGACAGGAAGGAGATGGATGTGTTAAAAAGAGATCTTGAAGATTGTTTGAATCGCGAAAGAAGAAATAATTTACGAATTATAGGGATGCCAGAAGGGGTGGAAAAGAATGATCCAGTTTCTTTTCTTGAGAGGTTCCTGCCAAAGATACTACCGTTAAAGTCAAAAATACCATTGGAAAGCCCACAGGATTCCTGGGCAGAAAACAAGTAATCAAAAAGGTCCTAGGACTCTAATCTTCAAATTATTAAGATATCAGCATGTGGTAGAAATTTGCCAACTAGCAAAGGAGAATAAAAATTTAAAATGCCAGGACACAAGAATTCACATAGTGCCTGACTTTGCTAGGGCTACGGTATTAAAAAGAAAACAGATGCTAGATTTCCGTCCACAATTGAGAGCATTGGGGGCTCGATATGGCTTGATGTATCCTGCAGTAATGAGGGTCACACATGCCAACAAGACTCTGAATTTTATTGAACCGAGGAAACTACAAGAATACCTGGAGCAATGCGAGCAACCAATGTCTTCATAATTATTTATTTTGAGACAATTCATTCAGTTCATCTTTGAGTAAAAGGTGAATTGTATTTTACTTTATTATTCAGAAATTTGAGTCAAACGGAGTCTAATAGATTGAGTATCAGTGAAGAAGAATAAGAGAAGAAATTGCCAGTGTTTATGGAATGTTGACTACATTTGAAAATGGATTTGAATCCTGGCACGAGCAAAGTGGAATGGATGGAGGAGTGCCCTGACTGGTTACTTTGGATGTTTGATGGGAATTTTATGCCTCCTGCTTCTTTGCTTTGTTCAAACAGGTTACTGAGTATTGTGCTGGGTTTTCAGGAAAAGTAGCTCTGTTGTGAAAGCTGCTTTATTGCTTTGATGTGGTTAAGCAACAGTTAACTGTGCGGAGTTTGCTATTTTTTGAAGGAAGTAGGTTTATCTTTGAAGAGCATGGATTGGTTGAACTTGAAGACATGGGGTTGCTGATTTCTGATTGGTGGAAATGAATCCTGAATCGAAGGAAGGAGGCGGGTCTTTTATAAATGGAAGGAGCTGTGCACTCTGATTCTTCTGAAGATGGAAGATTGAAGAACTGACTTTTGACTTTATAGTTTAAAGGTTCTAATTCTACAGATTACTATAAACTCATAGTGGTATGGATAGACCTTTATAAGTTGGGTACACTTATGAAGTTAAGTTATATTGAATATGCAAGGATTAATTTTGTGCGTTGACATGTTTTTTCATCCCTTCAGCGCTACGATGATTTCTTATAGGTCGCAATGATGTGTGCAAAATCCGATATAATAATACTCTTACTTTGCTATTATTTGCTATTAAATGCTAAATTACCTTGTTTATATTGGGGGTTCAATTGGATGAGGGAGATAAGTAAGTTTTGTATGGTGTTATGACTTTTAGCCCTTTAACGTTGCGATATAAGTCCACAGGTAACCAATGCAATTTGCAATAACATAACATAAGAACATAAGAATTGCTGCTGCTGGGTCAGACCAGCGGTCCATTGTGCCCAGCAGACCGCTCATGCAGCGGCCCTCTGGTCAAAGACCAGTGCCCTGAGACTATCCCTACCTGTGTACATTCTGGCTCAGCAGGAACTTGTCTAACTTTGTCTTGAATCCTTGGAGGGTGTTTCCCCCTATGACAGACTCCAGAAGAGTGTTCCAGTTTTTTACCACTCTCTGGGTGAAGAAGAACTTCCTTACGTTCGTACTGAATCTATCCCCTTTCAACTTTAGAGAGTGTCCTCTCGTTCTCCCTACCTTGGAGAGGGTGAACAACCTGTCCTTATCTACTAAGTCTATTCCCTTCAGTATCTTGAATGTTTCAATCATGTCCCCTCTCAATCTCCTCGGTTCGAGGGAGAAAAGGCCCAGTTTCTCTAATATTTCACTGTATGGCAACTCCTCCAGCCCCTTAACCATTTTAGTCACTCTTCTCTGGACCTTTTCAAGTAGTATTGTGTCCTTCTTCATGTATGGTGACCAGTGCTGGACGCAGTATTCCAAGTGAGGGCGCATCATGGCCCTGTACAGCGGCATGATAACCTTCTCCAATCTGTTCGTGATCCCCTTCTTTATCATTCCTATCATTCTGTTTGCCCTTTTCGCCGCCGCACATTGTGCGGACGGCTTCATCAACTTGTCGAACAGAACTCCCAAGTCTTTTTCCTGGGAGGTCTCTCCAAGTACCGCCCCAGACATCCTGTATTCGTGCATGAGATTTTTGTTACCGACATGCATCACTTTACACTTATCCACATTGAACCTCATTTGCTATGTCGATGCCCATTTCTCCAGCTTGATTATGTAACATTGCAGATCTTCGCAATCCCCCTGTGTCTTCACTACTCTGAATAACTTTGTATTGTCCGCAAATTTAATCACCTCACTTGTCGTACCAATGTCCAGATCATTTATAAAGATGTTGAAGAGCACGGGTCCAAGCACCGAGCCCTGCGGCACCCCACTGGTGACGCTCTTCCAGTCCGAGTATTGTCCGTATACCCCCCACTCTCTGTTTCCTGTGCTCCAGCCAGTTTTTAATCCACGTGAGTATTTCACCCTCAATTCCATGGCTCACAATTTTCCGAAGTAGTCGTTCATGTGGAACCTTGTCGAACGCCTTCTGAAAATCCAGATATACAATGTCGACTGGGTCGCCCTTGTATATCTGCCTGTTTACTCCCTCAAAGAAGTGTAGCAAGTTCGTCAAACAAGATCTGCCTTTGCTGAAACCGTGCTTGCTGGTCCTCATCAGACCGTGTCCATCAAGGTGATCAATGATGCGGTCCTTTATCAGCGCCTCTACCATCTTTCCCGGTACTGAGGTCAGACTCAACGGTCTGTAGTTTCAATGATCTCCCCTTGAACCTTTTTTAAAGATCGGCGTAACATTCGCCACCTTCCAATCTTCCTGAATCTTTCCCGATTTGATCGACAGATTGGCTATTAGTTGAAGCAGTTCAGCTATAGTCCCTTTCAGTTTCTTGAGGACCCTCGGATGATTGCCATCCGGTCCCGGAGATTTATCGCTCTTGAGCCTATTGATCTGCCTGCATACCTCTTATTAGACTGACCGTCAACCCTGTCAGTTTCCCGTCTTCATTTCCAGCATACAGCCTGATGGGTTCCAGTATGCTGTGTATATCCTCTTCGGTAAATACAGACACAAAAAATGTGTTCAGCTTGTCGGCAATTTCTTTATCCTCCTTTAGCACTCCCTTTATTCCACGGTCATCCAACGGTCCCACCGCTTCCTTTGCAGGTCATTTCCCCTTTATATATCGAAAGAACAGCTGGAAGTTTTTCACCTCCTTGGCTATTTTT
This sequence comes from Geotrypetes seraphini, assembly GCF_902459505.1. Classification (NCBI taxonomy): domain Eukaryota; kingdom Metazoa; phylum Chordata; class Amphibia; order Gymnophiona; family Dermophiidae; genus Geotrypetes; species Geotrypetes seraphini. The sequence continues at coordinate 134,736,666 of NC_047088.1, read as the reverse complement.
TCCTTGTAGTCTCTTTTGGCCCCTTTTACCACTTTATGACACCTGTGTTGATGCTGTTTGTGCTTTTTCCAGTTTTTGTCCGTTTTTGACCTTTTCAATTGCTTAAACGAAGTTTTCTTGTCTCCGATCGCTTCCTTCACCGCTACAGTGAGCCACACTTGTTCTTTGTTCTTTTGCCTCTTGGATCCCTTGTTTATACGCGGTATATACAGATTTTGCACCTCGGTGACTGTGTCCTTAAAAAGGGACCAAGCTTGCTCTAGTGTTTTTACATTGCTTATCTTCAGAAAGAACAAGGAGCACAAGTATAGAATGTCAGGTGCAACTCTGGGTAAGAGCGAACAAGAAAAGGACCTGGGGGTACTGATAGATAGGACCCTGAAACCTTCGGCAGAATGCGCGGCAGCGGCAAAGAAAGCAAATAGAATGTTGGGCATGATAAAAAAGAAGACTCCCACACAGCTTAGCGGGAGCTGCTATTTACAACTCTTCTTCACATCCTTCTTCCTTATTTTTCTGTGTGTGTTGGTTCCTAGATGAGTACTTTCTTCTAACTTGTCTTCCTAGCCTCACCTTCAAATTTATTACAAGTGTTTGAATGAAATGCTAATGGTGTATTAACATTGCTTTGAACTTTGAACAAGTAGATCGGAGAGGGTCATAATGCCGCTTTATAGAGCAATGGTCAGACCACACTTGGAATACTGGGACTATTCTCCCTTGAGAAGAGAAGACTGCGAAGGGATCTGATTGAGACTTTTAAAATAATAAAAGGAATCGACAAGATAGGGCAGGATAAAAAGTTATTTACAATGTCAAATGTGACCAGGAGAAGAGGTCATGGACTGAAGCTGAGGGGGGACAAGCCCAGGACAAATGCCAGGAAGTTCTGCTTCACGCAGCGAGTGATGGACACCTGGAACGCTCTCCCGGTGAAGGTTGCTGCGGAACCCACCGTTCTAGGATTTAAGGGCAAGTTAGATGCACATCTCCTTGAAAGATGCATAGAAGGATACGTGTGACTAAGTTTTCGCCAGGTTACACCTGGCTGGGCCTCCGTGTGAGTGGATTGCTGGACTTGATGGACCTAAGGTCTGATCCGGAGATGGCAGTTCTTATGTTCTTAATCTTCTTCCCCACCATGAGTCTCATCCCTTCGTAATTACCTTTTTGGAAGTTCAGTGCCGTGGCCATAGTTCTAGACCGATGTTTCTCCTCTGCGTCCAGGTCAAAACGGATCATGTTGTGATCGCTGTTTCCCAGCGTCCCTTCTACTTCTACACCTTGTACCGGTCCTCGTAGTCCATTTAGAATTAAGCCCAGAATTGCATTTCCTCTCGTATTTTCCTTCACAAGTTGTTCCAGGAAGCAATTGCCTACAGCATCCAGGAACTTGGTCTCCCTAATGCAGCCGGAGGTGCCTAGGTTCCAGTCTATCCCCAGATAGTTGAAGTCACCCATGATACTGTGTTGCTTCCCTTGCAGTTGTGTTTAATCTTATCCATCATTTCTCCATCAATTTCTTTGGACTGCCCTAGAGGTCAGTAGTAGATGCCGATCTTCATTTCCAGTCCATTTGTTCCCGGAATTTTGACCCATAGAGACTCTAGCTTATCAGTCTGTAGTGGCATGTTCTCTCCAGTAGATTCAATTCCCTCTTTGACGTATATGGCAATGCACCCACCTTTTTGAGCCACTCTGTCTCTGTGGTATAGTTTGTATCCCGGTAGCACAGTGTCCCAGATGTTTTCCTCAGTCCACCATGTCTCCGTGATGCCGATGATGTCCACGTTATCCCTTTGTGCCATAGCTTCTAAATCACCCTTCTTATTCCTTAAGCTCCATGATCGTATTTCTTCAATCCATAAATCAATCTAACTGCTGTGTTCTGTATCAATAGTAATCTCAATAATTCCTTCTTAGTAATTGATAAATAAGCAATATTGCAATAGTCAAGGAGACTCAACAGTAGTGACTGGACCAATAATATAAAGGCTGAAAATTCAAAATAGGGTCTAATTGTTCGTAGTCTCCATAAATTAAAATAACTTTTACGTACAACAGCATCTATCAGGGTTTTCATAGTAAGATGTTTATCTAATATGATTCCTAAAATTTTTTTTTAGTTCAATATTTTTTTATTAAGTTTTATGAAAAGATACAGTCCAAATATATTTTCAGATATATGTAAGACACTGGGATCTCGAAACTTATAACATTTAGTGTGACACAGCAGTAACTACAATCAATTATAATTAGGTTTGAAATCTTCTAATAGAACCAAAGTACTTGGACTGCTTATAAGAAAACAGTAAAGAAAGAAAGAAGGAGAAAAAAGAGAAAGTAAAGAGAAAAAGAGATAGAGAGAAAGACAGGAGTGTCTATGAAATAGAACTAACATAGGAGTCTAAGAATTTCCAAGGCGAGTTGCATAGTGTCATGTTCATGGATAGTCGAGCAATATTTTTCTTCTCATAAGCATATGATTCAAATTTATGATACATACACAAAGATTTCCACCAAAAAGTATAATCCAATGATGAAGAGGATTTCCAATTCTTTAATATATGCATAAGGGCAGTCACAAACATAGTGTCAATAAGTTTAGGAGGACAGTTCGAAAGAATAAAGCAGGGGTGCTGAGATCTGAGAATTATAATATCCAAGGTAAGTTCATCCGAACAGTTAGTAACATGTTTTATAGTGTCCCAAATGCGAGACCAGAAGGAGCGAACTGGAGTACAGTGGAAGAGCATATGATCAAGGGTTCCGGCCTCCTTCATACAATTCCAGCATATAGAGTCTTGTTTAAGTTTGGCTTTCCACATCCGAAAAGGAGTCCATACCGCATTCCACATAACGAAGAACATTGATTGTGAAACTCTGGAGGATAAGAGAGGTCGATTTGTCGAGGACCAAAAAAGATCCCAGTCAACATCAGTAAGAGGGGTTGTTAGTATGGATTCCCAGTGTTTCATGGAATGAGGAGAAAAAATAAAGGAGTTGTCCCTTAGTATGCTGTAAAATAAAGAGATTGCTTTGCCTTTCGATATAGCCAGTAAAGACCAATGGCGTATAGTGTGAATGGATGAATCAAAATCAAATCTTAGGGGCTGAGAAGATATTGCTTCAGTGAGGGAAAGCCATTGAGAAAACGTGGAAGGTGGTAATAGGTATGTAGAGCAGAGTGTGTTAAAGGGAACAATAGAAGTTTGAGTAGTTATTTGATGAGGAAACCACAGCCCAGCCCGCTGCCATCTTTTCCATGAAAGTGATTTTCCATTGTGTTGGAGTTTGGGGTTGTTCCAAATAGACATAAATGGGCTATCTTTGATTGAAATTTCTGCTGTCGCATCTAATAGATGAAGGGCATGCTGCGTCGCACTCAGCAGAGAGTATCTTCTCAGGTGTCTAGGGATTGGAATTGTTGCCATACAAGAGACATGTAGTGGTGTACATATAAATCGTTCTATGTCAAACCAAGCTGGAGGGTCCTGAGAACAGGGGTCCGTGATCCAATAAGCTCCATATTTGGCCATTGATGCAATATAGTAAAAGTAGAAATCTGGTAAATTTAAACCACCATTAATTTTGGAGGCTTTCAATTTGGCAAGAGCAATTCGAGGCTTTTTCTTATTCCAAACAAATTCAGAAATTTTTTTATCCAGCCAATGAAAAAATGTTTTCTTACATAAAGATGGGAGCATTGAGAGGATATAGTTTATTTGGGGGGCAAGAGTCATTTTGATGGAAGCAATCCTGCCCCACCAAGATAAATACAGTGGAGACCAACGAGATATTGTGTTCAGGACTATGTTTTTGATTTTAGATAGGTTAAGATCTTGAGCGTGAATTGGATCTTTATGTATCAAGACACCTAGGTATTTCACAGCTTCATACGACCATGGGAAAGAAAATTGAGTGAGGTCTGAGGAAGAGATATGATCATTAAGGGGAAAAATCTCTGATTTTTCCCAATTAACTGAGTATCCAGAAAGTAAGGAGTATTGAGAGACAATGTTAACGAAAGCTGGAAGGGAATTAGTAGGATCTTGGATAAAGAGAAGAACGTCATCAGCATATGCCGCTAATTTAATCTGTCTAGAGGAAGTGGAAATGCCTTTAATTGAGGGACATTGACGAATGGCCGAAAGAAGAGGTTCTAGAGCTAGGTTGAATAATAAGGGGGAGAGTGGACAGCCTTGGCGAGTGCCCCTGTGAAGTGAAAATTTGTTGGAAAGAGAATTATTAATCAAGATTCGAGCTGTGGGTTGTTTGTACAGGGTTTCAACCCATTTTATAAAGAATGAGCCAAAATTATACCATTTCAGGATTCGGAAAAGAAAGAGCCATTCGACGCGATCGAAAGCCTTTTCAGCATCAACAGCCAGGCAAATTACAGGATCTGAAAGAGTTTTAGCATGGGCATTAACATGATGAAAAAGGCGTAAGTTGTCACCTATGTATCTGTGTTTAATAAATCCTACTTGATCTTTGTGAATGAGAGAGGGGATCACTCTATTGAGTCTCAGAGAAAGAAGTTTTGCCATAATTTTATAATCTAAATTAAGGAGAGAAATGGGTCGGAAATTTTTAACCAAGGTGGGATTTCTGTCAGGTTTAGGAATAACTACAATAGTAGCCTCAGTAAAATTAAATTGCTTATCTGGAGTAGAATGTAAAAATTCATAATAAGTATGAAGATGAGGGGCCAAAAGAGTTCGAAATTGTTTAAAAAACTCATTAGTGAAGCCATCTGGACCTGGTGCTTTGTTATTAGGCAGAGATGTAATTGCATCTTCTATTTCAGATATAGTGATAGGGGAATCAAGTTCCATTTTTACAGAATCTGATAAGGATGGGTGAATCAGTGGAGTGAGAAAGGAGTCTATCTCAGAGTCAGAAGCTGAGTGTTCGGATTTATATAAGGAAGTGTAGAATTGTTCAAATTGAGAAGAAATTAGAGACCTAGTATTAACCATCTGTCCTGACGGGTCTTGAACAGCCGCGATGTGTAAACGTTTGGATTTAGTTTTAAGGTATTTAGCCAAAGGACGGCCCATGAGGTTGTCACCCATGTAATGACCTGAGGACGAAATAAAAATATCCCTCCTGGCTGTGCACGAAACCAAAGTATTATATTCGTATTTAAGATTTTGTATACGTTGATGTATGGACGGGTCATGTAGATGTGTAGACATGTGTTGTAATTCTAACTTTTTGATAGAAGATTCTAATTCTTTCTCTTTTTGCATGGATTGTTTCTTTTTCCAGGAGGCGAGCTTAATTAATTCACCTCTAATGGTAGCTTTGTAGGCCTCCCAAACAATGGAAGGGCAAACTGCAGGGTCTTTGGAATTAAATTCAAAGAATTCAGTGGTGAAGGATTTTATTTTTTCCGCTATTTCAGTATCTAAGAGTAAGGTATTGTTCAGTCTCCAAGATGGAGATTCTTTACGAGGCGCAGAGAGAAGTAGGTGCAGAGAAATAGCCGCATGGTCCGTAAGAGAGATCGGATGTATAATGGTGTTTGTAAGGTCATGAGTTAGTGAAGAGGATAAAAGAAAGAAGTCTATTCTAGTGTATGTATTGTGTGGTGGTGAAAAGTGAGAGTACTCCCTACTCTTTGGATTAAACAATCGCCAGGGATCAATTAGTGAAAAAGCATCTTTAAGGGCATGTAAGGCTGCGAGGGACCTGGACTTCGAATATCTACAGGATGCTGATCTATCAATATATATATCCTGAACTTGATTGAAGTCACCACCTAATATTAAAGGATAAGATCCATATTCCATCAATATCGTCTGAAGCTCATGAAAAAATTCTGGGTGATCTAGAATTGGAGCGTAAATGTCAAGAAAAACAAAATCCATCGAGTGCAACGCAGCATGTACCAAGCACCATCTACCTTCTGTATCTGTTTTAGAGGAATGAATAACAGGAGAAAGTTTATCATTAAACAATAGTGATACCCCATTTTTTTTGCGTAGAGTTGCAGGAGAATATAGATGAGTGGAATATCCTTTAAGTTGGAATTTCAAAGCGGTAGCAGGCGTGAGATGGGTTTCTTGTAGAAAAACCACATCAGGATGTTTATTAAAGATATAGTTGGCTATCTTTTTCCTTTTGATAGGGTGATTCAAACCATTCACATTGAAAGAAAAAATATGTAGGTCAGTCATAATTCATAATAAGTATTACTATAATGCAGTAGAATCCGCCCATTTTCAGAGAAAACATAGAATCAACATAATATATCAAAATATAAAGGACACTCCTGTCAGAAAGCAGAAAGAAGAAGAATAGAGAGAGATATGAGTAGAAAGGGTAGAAGCTAGAAGTATCAGCATGTTTTCTGCCAGAAGAAAGTGAGAGAAAGAAAGAAAGCATAAATATAAGAGCAAATATACTATTAGTAACAGCATATTGTAAGGTCAGAAAGAAATGTGACCTTACTATCATGTTTAAAATAATACAGTTTAAGAGTGCTTCTGTGAGCACGTAGAAATAACTCATATAGAACAACTTATTTAATTCACACTCATTAAAATTTAGGGATCTTAAAAGTGGTGTGCTTGTTTATAAAACTATAAATTATATAGTCATATAGGTTATATCAAGAGAACATAAAGGCAAATCAAGATATTGAGAGTTCAATGTGTCAGTGTATTTTCAAGGAATCTAGGAATACGGCCAACTCTTCAGGATCAGTGTAAGATGTAGTATGGTTGTTATAAGTTACTTTCATCCTGGCTGGGTACATAAGACCATATTTGGCTCCGATATCTTTAAGTTTCTGTCGGTGTGAGAGAAATGCTTTTCTCTTTAAAGCTGTAGTTTTAGCTAGATCTGGAACAATGAAGAACTTTTTGCCTTGATGTAGTAGTTGAGATTTAGATTTAGCTGCTGTTAGAATTTGGAGCGTTTGTTGAGATCTGAGCAGTTTGGCCACTATGGGTCTGGGAGATGAGGCATATGAAGAAAGATGAGACGGTACACGATAAGCTCGCTCTATTTCCAGGGGAGGTGAAAAGACAAGACCCAGAGTAGTAGACAAAAGAGTAGAGAGAAAGGAAATCATATCAGATCCCTCCGATGATTCAGGCAGTCCAATGATCCTTAAATTGGATCTTCTGTTGCGATTCCTAAAATTTTAATTGTTGGATGGATTGTATAAAATGTTGAAAGTATATTGATGGAAAGTTCATGAAAAATTTTGGTAGGAGATTCTACAAAAAACTTTGTTTTATCAGAATTAAGCTTAAATTTGAATTGCTGCATTCAAAGATTCATCCTTTCCATTACAGTCTCAAATTGAATAGTAATCTGAGATAGAGCCGAATTACAAGTAAAACTATTGTGATGTCATTGGCATTACTGAACAGTCTTATATCTAGATTGCTTAGGTGCGAACCTAGTGATGAAAGGTAGACATTAAATAATGTAGGTGATAGTGGATTTTTCCAACTAGAGGAGAGTTGAGTCTGAAATCTGACTTGGTAGGTTCTAGATTCCACAAATCCCTTAAATCATGAGTAGACTTTGCCATGTACACTTAAAGCGTCCAAGCAAGTTAGTAGATTGGTATGATCTACCAGGTCAAAGGCGCTACTCAGATCAAATTGGAGCACCAGTGCACTACTGCCTTTACTTATTAAGTATTTAAGTGATCCAGCAGTGTAGGTATCACTGTTTCAGTGCTGTATTGAGATCTAAATCCAGATTGTGTATTATCCTATATAATAAAAGGCTAACTCGCGCATGCGCACTCCTATTTGCGTGCTTCCATGATCTGTAGTTCCGTGGCCGCATGAGTGCGCATGCGTGAGTCCCCAGCCTTCTTCCCAGCCTACCTTGGCCGTCAGCAGCAGCGGCTCATCTCCTGTGGGGACCTGATGTGTGCTGTGTCCGTCCGTGGCCGCGGCTTGAGGCGTATGCGCCAGTTAGGTGCATCGGGCGACAGGAGCGACGCTGGCTGCGGATGGCGGGAGGAGGGCTCATGGTCCTGCCGCCGCTGCCGTTCACAGCGGCCTGCACGTCGCCGACTCCCCCCTTCCCGCAACAACCGCTACTGCTCCTGTTCAAAACGGCCTGCTGAGGTTCGCGGCCGGCTGTAACGAACCTCGCAGGCCGCTCTCCACATGGTAGCACGTTCCCTCTGACGTGATCGCGTCAGAGGGAACATGCTACCGAGTTGGAGAATGGCCTGCGAGGTTCATTACAGCCGGCCGCGAACCTCAGCAGGCCGCTTTGAACAGGAGGATCAGCCACCACGGGGATCGTGAGAAGAGCCACCGGAAAAAAACCTTCAGCCGCAGCAGGCCAGCACGCGGGAAGGGAAGGGGGAGGGGCCGAACGGAGCAGGGCAGCTCACGGTAAGAGAAGGGAATGGGGGTGGGGGAAAATGCTTCTACTGCTTCAGCAGGGATCTGGAGGGGAAGGGAAATATCACTGCTGCTTCTGCAAAGAAAAGTGTGGGGGGGGAGAGAAGGGAATGGGGGGTGGGAGAAAATGCTGCTACTGCTTCGGCAGGGACCTGGAGGGGAAGGGAAATACCGCTGCTGCTTCTGCAAAGGAAAGTGGTGGGGGGGGGAAGAGAAGGGAATGGGGGTGGGTGGGGGGAAATGCTGCCACTACTTCACAGGGATCTGGAGGGGAAGGGAAATATCACTGCTGCTTCTGCAAAGGAAAGTGTGTGTGTGTGTGGGGGGGGGGGGACAGACAAAGGAGGCTAGGGAGAGAGACAGACAGAAATAAAGACAGACAGGGGACCAGAGAGAGACAGAAAAAAAGACAGACAGACATAGGGTGCCAGGGAGAGAAAGAGAAAAATTGCAGGAGGGAGAGAGACAGAAAGAAAGGAAGAAAGACAGGAGCAGGGCGAGAGACATAAATAAAGAAAGACAGCCAGCCATATATTCTAGCACCCGTTAATGTAACGGGCTTAAACACTAGTGAAGTAATAAATGTTGTTCTAAATATTTTGTCAGTTGTATATGAACCAAGTCTTCCATAAGTTTTACAAAGAAGGGAATTGATTCAATCGGTCTATAATTAGTCGGCAATGAGGTAGATTCTTTGATATTTTTAATTATCGGAGTGATGATTATATTGCCATCTTCTGAAGGAAATTTTCCCACATCCAAAGAGTCAGTTATCCACTCAAATAATTTAAATTTTAAGTGTACAGGAGCAACCATCATTAAATCTGGAGGACAAGGATCTAACCAGCAGTAAGACTGTGCATATTTTTGGAAAAGTTTAATGAAATCATGCCAATCCAGCTTATCAAAGGTGGACCAACACTGATCTGCAGGAACTCCATCCTCATTTAAGTTAAAATTAAAATATGAATCTAAATTCGAAGAACAAGATGGATTAGAAGATCTCAAGGATAGTACCTTAGAGCTAAAAAAGTTAGCTAAATTGTCCGAAGACGGAAGAGGTAATCAAGAGGATTGCTTCTTTTTGGTAACATCAAATGCAAAATTAACTAATTGAAATAATTTTTAACATTAGTGCTTGTAATCCTTACTTTGATTGTGTAATATGCTTTTTGTTTATTCCTTATCATTAATTTATAGATTCTAATTTCCTGTCTACTTATCGCGGCAGGAAGATCCATTGCCGCGATAAGTATAGGGAGATGTGTAGGGCTGCTTAGGTTCACCTAAGGCTACCGCCTAGCCGTAGGTGGGCTTGTGGGCCTCCCTAGGCTCCCGGAGGCACCTTCAATATAGGTGGCCTGCCTGGGAGCATTTTTTTTTTTAAACATGCATCCCGATTGGCTGATTAGACAGCTGTAGGACGCCTACAGCTGCCTACAGTCGGGACGCAGTTTATAGAATCCAGGCCTAAATGTACAGCACTGTGTATTCTTTTCAGCATTGATAAATAATAGTAGTATTGTTTATATACATAAATATTAACCTCCTAGCTGTCAGACATGGGCAGGGAGGGGATTATAGTTTTGAAAATTTGAGGGTATACATGATGTATACTGATATTTACTGACTATACAATTTTGATGTGAGTGGCAGCTTTTTTGTTTGGGGGCACCCAAAAGCTCTTTCTTAGCCCCAGCAGGATCATGCGGCACGACAACTCCTTCATATAGCTTCCCTAGTTGTCATAATTTAAAATTTTTAGGCAGCTGCCACGCAGCAACAACGATCAAACTTGCCCCGAAAGTCTTCATTCTACAGTGACGCTGCACAGTGACGCTGCACAGCAGCTGCCCACAGATTTAAAATTACAGCGGCTGAGAAGAGGTGGGTGGCAGAGTAAACCATAACTGACTCTTCTGACTGCCAATTTTTGAGGAGACCATGGCCCCTCTGACCTTCTCCGTTCTGACGCCTATGTGAGATATATACATATTTTGGTTTGATCTTAAGATGCATACAGATAAGAAGAGAAGGTTAGAAAGATTGTAGCCAAAGAGAAGAATCTAAAGACCGAAGCACAGGGAAAGGAATTAAAGGCAACAAAATTCCAGGAGCTAAATTGCATATATACTAATGCAAGGAGCCTAAGAAACAAAATGGGGGAATTAGAAGCCATGATCATTGCGGAGGACATAGACATCATTGGAATCTCTGAAACATGGTGGAATGAGGAAAGCAAATGGGATACAGCACTGCCGGGGTACAAGCTCTATCGCCAGGACAGATTAGGACAGAAAGGCGGTGGAATAGCACTATACATAAAAGAAAGCATACAATCGACAAGAATGGACACAGCGGAGACGGCCAACAAGCTAGAATCACTATGGGTTAAAATACCAGGAAGGAAAGGGCCTGAAATAAAGATAGGCCTATACTATCGTCCACCCGGACAAACCGGAGACATCGATGAAGAAATGGAAGCCGAGATGAAGCGAGAATGCAAAGGCGGTAACACGGTTATTATGGGAGACTTCAACTACCCTGGGATAGACTGGAGTCTCGGAAGCTCAAAATGCGCTAGGGAGACAGAATTTCTGGAGGCTGTACAAGATTGCTTCATGGAACAGCTTGTTAGAGAACCGACAAGAGGAAATGCCACTCTGGATCTAATCCTAAATGGGCTAAGGGGACCTGCAAAGGAAGTGGAAGTAGTGGGGCCGTTGGGAAACAGCGATCATAATATGATCAAGTTCAAGATGGAAGTAGGAATACTGAAAGGAAAGAGAACCATAGCGACAACTTTTAACTTCAGGAAGGGTAACTACGAAGCAATGAGGGGAATGGTAAAGAAGAAACTTAGGAATGGTAAAGAAGAAACTTAGGAACACTTCCCAAATATGGCAGATGGTAGAACATGCCTGGTCCTTTTTCAAGTACACGGTGAGCGAGGCGCAAAATCTATATATCCCCAGATTCAGAAAAGGGTGCAACAAGAGTCGAATAAAAGACCCGGCGTGGATAACTAAAATAGTGAAGGAAGCGATAAGCAATAAGAAAAATTCATTCAGAAAATGGAAAAGGGACAAAACTGAGGTAAACTGGAGAGAGCACAGGAAGTATCAAAAAGAATGTCACCGTGTGGTTCGAAAAGCCAAAAGAGAATATGAAGAGAGACTAGCCAGGGAAGCACAAAATTTCAAACCGTTCTTTAGATATGTTAAAGGGAAACAACCGGCTAGGGAGGAGGTGGGACCACTGGATGAGGGAGACAGGAAGGGAGCGGTGAAGGAAGAGAAAGAGGTCGCAGAAAGACTTAACATGTTCTTTTCATCTGTATTCACAAACGAAGACACAACCAACATACCGGAACCTGAGCAATTCTTCAATGGAAATCAAGCACAAAAGTTAACATCCATAGAAGTGAGCCTTGATGATGTGCGCAGACAGATAGAAAAACTAAAAACTGACAAATCCTCGGGTCCGGATGGAATCCATCCAAGGGTGCTGAAGGAACTAAAGGAGGAAATAGCGGAACTACTACAGCAAATTTGCAACCTATCTCTGAAAACAGGTGTGATTCCGGAGGATTGGAAGATAGCCAACGTTACGGCCCATCTTTAAAAAGGGATCAAGAGGAGACCCGGGAAACTACAGACCGGTGAGTCTGACCTCTGTTCCGGGGAAAATGGCGGAAGCACTAATAAAAGAAAAAATTGATGAACATTTTGAAAAACACGAACTTCTGATAACCAGCCAACATGGTTTCTGCAGGGGGAGATCGTGTCTGACCAACTTATTGCACTTCTTCGAGGGAATTAACAAACAGATGGACAAAGGAGACCCCATAGACATCATATACCTAGATTTCCAGAAAGCCTTTGACAAGGTGCCTCATGAACGTCTACTCCGGAAACTGAAGAACCATGGGGTGGACGGAGACGTGCATAGATGGATCAGAAACTGGTTAGCGGGTAGGAAACAGAGGGTAGGGGTGAAGGGACACTACTCAGACTGGAGGAAGGTCACGAGTGGTGTTCCGCAGGGCTCAGTGCTCGGGCCACTGCTATTTAATATATTCATAAATGATCTAGAAACAGGAACAAAGAGTGAGATAATAAAATTTGCGGACAACACCAAACTATTTAGTGGAGCTCGGACAAAGGAGGGCTGTGAAAAATTGCAAAGGGACTTGGACAAATTGGGGGAATAGGCAGAGAGATGGCAGATGAAGTTCAATGTTGAGAAATATAAAGTATTGCATGTGGGAATCAGAAACCCGAGGCACAGCTATACGATGGGAGGGATGTTATTGAATGAGAGTACCCAAGAAAGGGACTTGGGGGTAATGGTGGACATGACAATGAAGCCGACGGCACAGTGCGCAGCGGCCGCCAAGAGAGCGAATAAAATGCTGGGGATAATCAAGAAGGGTATTACAACAAGAACGAAAGAAGTTATCCTGCCGCTGTACCGGGCAATGGTGCGTCCGCATCTTGAGTACTGCGTCCAGTATTGGTCACCATACCTTAAGAAGGATATGGTGTTACTCGAGAGAGTTCAGAGGAGAGCGACACGACTGATTAAGGGGATGGAAAGCCTTTCATACGCTGAGAGATTGGAGAAACTGGGTCTCTTTTCCCTGGAGAAGAGAAGACTTAGAGGGGATATGATAGAGACTTACAAGATCATGAAGGGCATAGAGAGAGTAGAGAGGGACAGATTCTTCAAACTTTCAGAACATAAAAAAACAAGAGGGCATTCGGAAAAGTTGAAAGGGGACAGATTCAAAACGAATGCTAGGAAGTTCTTCTTTACCCAACGTGTGGTGGACACCTGGAATGCGCTTCCAGAGGACGTTATAGGGCAGCGAACGGTACTGAGGTTTAAGAAAGGATTGGACAATTTCCTGCTGGAAAAGGGGATAGAGGGGTATAGATAAAAGATTACTGCACAGGTCCTGGACCTGATGGGCCGCCGCGTGAGCGGACTGCTGGGCGCGATGGACCTCAGGTCTGACCCAGCGGAGGCATTTCTTATGTTCTTATGTTCTTAATCAACCACATTGTCTTTACAGTTGAATTTCCAGTACTGCTGGTAGGACTTGTTACATTTTGGTTTTATTTTTGGTTCCTCTGTTAATAATGAATGATGATTTTCACATTCTACCTGTTTTTATACAATTAACTCATGTCTGGTGGTTTACTGGTGTCCAGAATTGGTCAGTTGATTGTATCTTTACTGGTTTCTACTGACAGGTACCTAATAAACAGATTTTGAAAAAAATATGGTGTAACATTGGCCAGCCTCCAATCTTCAGGTACTATGGATGATTTTCTTTTTTCATCTTCTTTATCAGTGCTTTGTTTTCCCTTCCATAATTCCCCGGTTTACCTTCAACATATTCAATCACAAAGTCCTAGTAATCTTCTCCATGCCTTGAGTCCTGCACTTTCAAGATTCTCTGATCCATTTGGCATTTTTTTCTCTCTCCATATCCACCGTCTTTCCCTCTGTACTCCTACCTGTCCTGTCTACTAGCTGCCCTCTGTATCCCCATCACTATCCCTCCCCCTCATTCAACCTCTTCCTCTGTAACCCTATTTCTCCTTATGTCCAGCTTCTCAGTCATTATGTCCAGCTTCTCAGTCATTTCTTTTTCTCCTACACAATCCACATCTCAGCGTCATCATCTATCCCCATAACTCTCCCTGTGATCCTGCATCTCTACATTTTTAGGTCCACTGTCTTTCTCACTCTTCTCTTCAATCTGATTGTTTTTTCTTTTCCCTCTGCTCATCCCTTCTCCCTTGGTCTGCCATTGCCCTCCTGTGGTCAGGCATTTCTGTTTCCCTTCTCCCACATGCAGGTGTGGCATCTTTCTCTCCCTCTCTAGCATGGACGAGCACTTCCTCTCTCTTCAATTCCTCCTCCCTCTGACAGTCCTGCACCCTACCATCAGTGCCAGAGATGAAGCAGACCACTACTGGCCAAACACCAAAGCTGCCTCTCTGCCAATTCCTGCCTACACTGGAACAAGAAGTTTTATCATAGGACATCATTGACAAATGGGAAGGAAGGGAATAGAGAGGAGAGGGGGGGGGGAAAAGATAATCCTAGAACTTGAGGGGAGATTTTGGACAAGTGGTGAGGCACTCTTTTTTGCTCCTTTCCCCCAAACTGCATGTTTGGTGAAACTGAGGTGGCACATTGCATAGCATTCTGTAGTGATGTTTGTGCAAGGTTCTGATTTCCTCTCTAAGTTCTGAGTTGTGGGAGAGCAGTTTTGTTCTCTTATCATTGAATGACATCACCCACCTTTGTGTCTGATTCATTCTTGTTGTCAATGGAAAACAATTGGTAATCAATTTATTTTTTTTCAGATAGGATGGACTCTACAATATTATTTCCGTAGAAGAAAAACTTCATGAACATTTTACTGAGATCATCCTTCCCCAGTCAATCAGATTAATGAATGTCAATTTAAATACTTTCTGTAGTATCATATGGTGTTTCTTTTTTTATTTCCTTTTAAGTTTTAGTTCAGAACTAAAGAACCATTTAATTTAAACTCTCTTCTTCCATTAAGGCTCAGAATTTGTAAAGCCTATAAAAGATAGCACAGTGAAAACAGCAGGGAATGGACCAACTTTGGGCATCTTTTCCATTCAAATGCCAATGAATACTAGTGAATATGCCTGCTTATTGTCTGGTGCTTTGATTGTAGACAAAATAACACATATTGGATTTCATTTTTTATCATTTCAATTCTTTTTCCCCCTATGTCCAATTAGTATTATATGTGTGCGAAGAACTTTTCAAAGTCTTTCTATAAAGAGTCTTGGAGTCCTAGGGCTTCTGTCTTTCAAGCAGCTGTGAACATCTCCTAATTAGATAAATTATTTTGCAGCGGACTGAGTCTCAAAATAGGAGATAATGTTTAAATAAAAATAGAGACTGGAGAGAAAAAAAGTATTTTCGCAAAACTGAATGTCCAACTGCTTAGTGACTTTCTTTTTAGAAAGGTTATTATACATTTATATTCCTTACTTAGAGCTCCTTTTATTAAGCAGAGGTAGAGCCTTTTACCGCGGGCTTTCGATGCATTTACTTCACTGGCTCGCAATAAAAGGCTCTACCATTGCTTGAAAAAAGGATCCCCTAGCTTTTAAATATCATTTTGTCAGATTTTTTATTCTATTCCTCCCTTGTTGATCTTATTCCTTAATTTCCCTTCTTTAATTTCTATAAACATATCAGAGCTGATTCTGTAGAGGACTTTGGTCTTAGTGGCTGCCTGGGAAGAGGTTGAGGATTGCACACCGGTGTCCCTATACAGAATTGCAACTAATTACATCTGTCTTAAATAACAGATGCCTTACACCTCCCTCCCATGATTCTCTAATCGGTGCTTATGTCACAGGTGCCAGTTAGAGAATTGTGCCTGCCTGATTGCAAAAATAGGCTGCTCAGCCGCCTATCTTTGCTGAGGGATACCTTGCCATCAGCTGATCATGACAAGGGAATCCCCAATTAGCTGAGCTGGCAGGACCCCCCTGAAAACTTGGCTTTCCAGAGTCATGCCAGCTCATCTGATCAGGGGGGAAATACCCCTGCCATGATCAGCTGAGGTATAGAACCTCCCCCCCTAAACCACCTTCACAATTGGCAGGAGGGATGCCCATTCCCTCCTGCCTAACACACCTGACACCCACACACACATCCATTTGGCAGGAGGGATGCCCACACTCTCCTGCCATTGGCCCTATCGATCCCCTGAACCCCTGACACCTCCCCTTGACACTCCCCAACACCCACTCTACACTCCCTGACACTCGCCGCCACCCTCCTGATATCCCCTGAACACCCTCCCCACCATACCTTGGGAGATGGCCAGCAAGAGGGATGCCCATTACCTCCTGCCAAGTCACATCAAGGTCTGTGAGGGGGAAGCTCAAAGTGCCTAACTTGGCTCACAACTTACAAACCAAATATAATGTAATATGTCAAAGAACATGTCACATTATATGATGTTATAGGGCGCTCTCAGTGTGAACCCTCAGTGATAGGAGCTCAGCTCCGACACTTCACTTCTGGGTCAAGGCCACAAGCCTCCACCCGCACACCATCATCGAGCGCCCTGTGTGTGCAGAAATCAAACCAATCAACAATCAAAGTGAGTAAATGAAACTCAACACAAACAACCTGAGCGACCCCCACACAAACCCTGCCAGCCAAACCCCCTCAAAAAACTCACACAAAATCACAAACAAAGTCAAAAACCATACCAAAAAGTGAAAATCATATCCAAAAGAAACAATACTTATCCAAAACTATCACACAAATGGAAAAACCGCGCCAGGAGGAAAGGTTCAACCGCGCTGGTTTCGGGAGGAGCCCTTCTTCAGGAACCTAGCCTCCAACAGAACACAAGCAGAGAGGAAGGCTGGAGGGCGGGGTGCCCGGGAGGGAGAGCACACCGGCTAAAACAGATCCACAGGTGACATCATGCACGAACTAACCAATCATACAGTGCCAGCACTCAACACAATCAGCACCACAGAAAAGAGAGAAGGAGAAGGGAGAGGGAAAAGGGGAGGGAAAAAGAAACACCCACCAATAGGAACACCGCAATCAAAAAGAGTCCCCCCCCCACACACACACGCAAGCACACCACACACTGCATCCAAAATCCACTATCCAGAGGGAGCCAAAAACCCTATTAAACAATGGTATTCCATTCCACACTTTCGTTAAGGCCATTCGGCTGAACAGATTGTAATTGAAAAATCCAATATTGTTCCCTGAGATTCAGGTGAGCCTGTCGATCCCCCCTAAAGTCCCAAGGGACTTGCTCAAGCACGAACCAGGATAGGTCAGTAAAACAGTGACCAAAATCAGCACAGAGGGGTACCAGAGGGGCAGACTGAGATCCAGTACGGATCCGGCTTCTATGTTCTTGCAGTCTGACCCTGACACTTCTGCTGGTCCGTCCCACATAGCACAAACCGTACGGGCAGATGATGACATAAACCACCCATTTAGAATCACATGAAGTTTGCGCTCTGAGGTGGTAAGTGCGTTGGGTCCGGGGATGTTGCCAGGTAGAAATTGACAAAGATGAATGACACATGTCACAATGTCCACATGGTTGATGTCTGCCCCCACTGTGGGCCCGACTCTTTATGTCACAAATTTTGAGGAACGTCTGTTATATCCATCTGCATGGATGATTCATATCGCCATATGGCTCCGCTTTATTGATGATGTGTTCCTTATCTGGACTGACACCAAGGCCAGGTTTTATGAGTTTCTGACTTGGCTCAACACTCTTGATAGGCATTTAAAGTTTGGCTGGCAGGGTTTGTGTGGGGGTCGCTCAGGTTGTTTGTGTTGAGTTTCATTTACTCACTTTGATTGTTGATTGGTTTGATTTCTGCACACACAGGGCGCTCGATGATGGTGTGCGGGTGGAGGCTTGTGGCCTTGACCCAGAAGTGAAGTGTCGGAGCTGAGCTCCTATCACTGAGGGTTCACACTGAGAGCGCCCTATAACATCATATAATGTGACATGTTCTTTGACATATTACATTATATTTGGTTTGTAAGTTGTGAGCCAAGTTAGGCACTTTGAGCTTCCCCCTCACAGACCTTGATGTGACTTGGTTGCCTTCCTTGTTTTTTCTAGTTTAGGATTTGTTTGGCAAATCAGGAGTGTGTTGTTGTGGGGCATTCCCTCCTGCCAGCAGGCCCGCCTTTTGCAAAATGACAGGCCTATATCTTCCTGGTTTATTTTAGGATGCATTGGAGAGGGTCCTAAGGACCTGATTGGTCCAGATACTTAAGGCCTCTCCCATAGGATGGGCCTTAGGCACCTGGGCCATTCATGGCCTTAGGCCTCTGTGCATCCTTGGATGCCTTGGGAGTAGCCTAAAACTCCAATTGGTCCAGATACCAAAGGCCACTCTAGGGGCACTCCAAGGATACCACTCCCTTTTCTATCTGGACCAATCGGCGTCTTAGGCAGGGGGGGGGGGGTTGAGGGATGTCGGAGGGGCCAGTGGCAGGAGGAAATGGGCATCCTTCCTACCAGTCCACGATGGGGTTATTGAGGGGGCCAGCAGCAGGAGGGAGTGGGCATCCCTCCTGCCAATTGATGATGAGGGGGGGTGTTGGGCGATTTTAAGCAGGAGGGAGTGTGCATCCTTCCTGCCGATTTTGAGGGTTGGTATGGAGGTCCTCTGCCACAGCCAGCTGAGCTGATCACAGCAGAGGTATTTTCCCCCTGATTAGTTGAGCCAGCAGTAATGTCCAAAATTGCGGCTTCAGAGAGTCCTGCTGGCTGAACGTGGATTCCCTTGCTTTGATCAGCTTAGCCGATTGCATCTACATTTCAGGCATCTGTCGCAGCTCTAGGGAGATGTCTAGAGCCGCTTAAACTCACCACTTCTGGGCAAAACCATACCCACACCTAGCCTTGAGTGAGCTTAGGTGTCCCTAAGAATTTCCCTACACCCGCAACAAATGCCTACAGTGTAGGTGTCCTGCCTCAGGGAGCTTTTTTCTAAAAACATGCATCTCGATTGGCTGTCAGACAGCAGTAGAACGCCTACCACTGCCTAAAATCAGAACATCCATTGGCAGAATCAGCCCGTCAATGTATACTAAATCACTTAGAATTGGTGAATTCTCTCCTAAATGATTTAATCAAACAAATGAGGATAATCCTTAATCTGAAATCTATTGCACATGATTGTAAATTATGTTTGAATTCAGTGTCATCAAAACACAACCTGACTATATAACCTCCAAGTTTCCAAGTTTATTCCAAATGTGATATACAGTGGTGCCTCACACAACGAACTTAATTGGTTCCAGGAGCAAGTTTGTTATGCGAAACGTTCGTTATGTGAAACGCGTTTTCCCATAAGAATACATGTAAAAAAAAATAATTCGTTCTGCAGCATAAAATATGCTAAGATGACATAAAAAAAGATAAATTTTTGGTTATTATTTTTATTTAGATACATCTAAAAACATAATTGTTTTTTAAAACAACACACATTTTTTAAATTTAAAGACAGACTAAGTAGAGTCTAATTTTACAGTGAGAGAGGGCAGAGTCTCAGCGGCAAAAACTGGGACTTAACTGTTCATTTTTTTTTTTTTTCTACCGTGTTTCCCCGATGATAAGGCAGGGCCATCAAATAAGACAGCCCCCCCTTTTTAGAAAAAAATGTAAAATAAGGCACCCCCCCGCAAATAAGCCACCCACCGATACCTGCGCTTACCCGAATCGGGTGGTACGGTGGGTGACTCCGTGTGGTCCCTGGCACCCCCGACACGATCGGGGCAAGAGGGAGCTCAAGCCCTCTTGCCCCCCCGACTCCCCGACACGATCGGGGCAAGAGGGAGCCCAAGCCCTCTTGCCCCCCGACTCCCCGACACGATCGGGGCAAGAGGGAGCCCAAGCCCTCTTGCCCCCCCGACTCCCCGACACGATCGGGGCAAGAGGGAGCCCAAGCCCTCTTGCCCCCCCCCCCACTCCCCGACACGATCGGGGCAAGAGGGAGCCCAAGCCCTCTTGCCCCCCGACTCCCCGACACGATCGGGGCAAGAGGGAGCCCAAGCCCTCTTGCCCCCCCGACTCCCCGACACGATCGGGGCAAGAGGGAGCCCAAGCCCTCTTGCCCCGCCGATTCCCCAACTCCCCGACAATATCGGGCCAGGAGGGAGCCCAAGTCCTCCTGGCCACGGCGACCCCCTAACTCCACCCTGCACTACATTACGGGCAGGAGGGATCCCAGGCCCTCCTGCCCTCGACGCAAACCCCCCCTCCCCCCCCAACGACCGCCCCCCCAAGAACCTCCGACCGCCCCCCCAGCCGACCCGCGACCCCCCTGGCCGACCCCCACGACACCCCCAACCCCCTTCCCCGTACCTTTCTGTAGTTGGCCGGACAGACGGGAGCCAAACCCGCCTGTCCGGCAGGCAGCCAACGACGGAATGAGGCCGGATTGGCCCATCCGTCCCAAAGCTCCGCCTACTGGTGGGGCCTAAGGCGCCTGGGCCAATCAGAATAGGCCCGGGAGCCTTAGGTCCCTCCTGGGGGCAGGGCCTGAGGCACATGGTCGGGTTGGGCCCATGTGCCTCAGGCCCCGCCCCCAGGAGGGACCTAAGGCTCCCGGGCCTATTCTGATTGGCCCAGGCGCCTTAGGCCCCACCAGTAGGCGGAGCTTTGGGACGGATGGGCCAATCCGGCCTCATTCCGTCGTTGGCTGCCTGCCGGACAGGCGGGTTTGGCTCCCGTCTGTCCGGCCAACTACAGAAAGGTACGGGGAAGGGGGTTGGGGGTGTCGTGGGGGTCGGCCAGGGGGGTCGCGGGTCGGCTGGGGGGCGGTCGGAGGTTCTTGGGGGGGGCGGTCGTTGGGGGGAGGGGGGGTTTGCGTCGAGGGCAGGAGGGCCTGGGATCCCTCCTGCCCGTAATGTAGTGCAGGGTGGGGTTAGGGGGTCGCCGTGGCCAGGAGGACTTGGGCTCCCTCCTGGCCCGATCGTGTCGGGGAGTCGGGGGGGCAAGAGGGCTTGGGCTCCCTCTTGCCCCGATCGTGTCGGGGAGTCGGGGGGGCAAGAGGGCTTGAGCTCCCTCTTGCCCCGATCGTGTCGGGGAGTCGGGGGGGCAAGAGGGCTTGGGCTCCCTCTTGCCCCGATCGTGTCGGGGAGTCGGGGGGGCAAGAGGGCTTGAGCTCCCTCTTGCCCCGATCGTGTCGGGGAGTCGGGGGGGCAAGAGGGCTTGAGCTCCCTCTTGCCCCGATCGTGTCGGGGAGTCGGGGGGGCAAGAGGGCTTGGGCTCCCTCTTGCCCCGATCGTGTCGGGGAGTCGGGGGGGCAAGAGGGCTTGAGCTCCCTCTTGCCCCGATCGTGTCGGGGAGTCGGGGGGGCAAGAGGGCTTGGGCTCCCTCTTGCCCCGATCGTGTCGGGGAGTCGGGGGGGGCAAGAGGGAGCCAGGCGGAGAGAGGGCAGTTAAGCGCAGTGCCTGCGCGGAAGGATGCAGCTCGGGCGACTTCGTTGTGTGAAACGAAGTTCGTTGTACGAATCAAGACATAAAGTTCGTTGTGCGCAGCGTTCGCTGTGCGAGGCGTCCGTTATGCGAGGCACCACTGTACTGTCTATCAACATGTACCTAGATGGTTTACAATACTAAAAAATTTAAAAAAAGGGTTAAAAAAGAAATTTAAAAGAATTATATTTAAAGACAGGACATAGTCATACAAAAACAAGAGGATCTAGGGCTAGCCACAAGTAAAGTACATCAAGATGAAATAAATAAAAAAGGGTGGTAAAGGGGGAGGGGAAAAACAAAGGGGGAAAGGATTACACTTCTTAAAAGTGGTTGGCATTCATATCTGTGTGTGAAGTGAATAGGCTGGGTGTTTCATCCATTCTCATGTTAAAAAGGTGTCCCAGAATAAGAAAGTTTTTAATTTGGTCTTGAATTTGTCCAATGATTTTTCCAATCTGATATCTAATGGGAGAGCATTCCAAAGGGTAAGGGCTCTGACAGAGAATACGCTATTGCGTGTAGTGTCATAAAAGAGTTCCATAATGAATGGGATAGTAAATAGGTTTTGACTGTTAGATCGTAGTAATCGAGGGGAGGCATAAGGAATAATATATTTGTCTAAAAAAGTTGGAGAGTTAGTAAGTTTAATCTTAAAGGCTAGTAAAAGTATTTCGTAAGTTGTCCGGTGCGATGTGGGGAGTCAATGGGCTTCGCGGAGTACAGGGGGGTGACATGATTGTATTTCCTTGCTTTATATACAAGTTTCAAGTTTAATGATTTTTTGATTAATCGCTTAATCATAATTCAAAGCGATGTACAATTTAAAATACATTCAGAGGGAAACAATACAATACAAACCTTAAAAAAGTTTAAACATATAAAACAAATCAAACTTGAATAATAACATAATATTAGAAATAGTTCAACATATTCGTAACAAAAGGTAAAAAGGGGAAGTGAAATACAATTCATGATAGAAAAGTAGAACAAACAAAGGAAAAAAACATTGGGAAGGTATGTAACAGTAAAATTTAAGATTTAAAACAACAGTTTAAAAATTAATAAATCAAATGCCAAATGCATCTTTAAAAAGAAATGTTTTTAAATTACTTTTAAATTTTCCCAGATCATGCTCATTTCGTAGATAGATTGGGAGGACGTTCCAAATCTGTGGCGCAGTTACTGAAAAAAATGAATTGCCGTCTTGTATTAATGATCTTGAGTGAAGGAATGGTTAGTAAATTTTGCTCATTGGACCGTAATGTTCTAGTCGGATTGTATGGGATTAATAATTTATAGATAAAAGCTGGAGTTTTATTGAGTAAAGCCTTGAAGGTGAGTAGACAGAGTTTATAAGTTATTCGATGAGAACTGGGAGCCAATGTGCTTTTATTAAAAGAGGAGTAACATGATCAAACTTTCTAGAGTTAGTTATAAGTTTAATAGAGACGTTTTGAATAATTTGGAGACGTTTGATCTCATTTAATGCTATCCCTTTAAAGAGTGCATTGCAGTAGTCCAATTTCGCGATTACCAACGAGTGAATAAGAATATTTAAAGATTTGGGGCATAGAAATTTTGAAATTGCTCGAATCTTACGTAGTCTGTAAAAGGTAGTTTTAATAATAGTACTAATGTGATCATGAAAATTAAGTTTGGTGTCAAAAGTAACCCCTAAAATTTTTATATTGTTTACTAATTGCAATGGGATATTTTTTATAGTAATAGGAGCAATGAGAATGGAACTTTCTTTCCATGGGAATAACATAATATTGGATTTTTTGATATTGAGAGCCAATTTGTTTGCATTTTACCAGTGATAAACTAGGTCAAGTTTTTCATTGATCTCTTGGATATCAGACATTTTATTGGTATCAATTGAATGCAGAAGCTGGATATCATCTGCATATGCATAAACTTGAAAACCCATGGATTGACACAAAGTAATTAACGGAGCAAGAAAGATATTGAATAATAAAGGAGAAAGAATAGATCCTTGAGGAACACCGTGAGTAGTTAAAGAAAAGTTTGAGGTTGAGTCTTTAAAGAAAACAGCAGAAGTACGATCTGATAAATAAGATGTAAACCAGGAAAGAACTTGGTCAGAAATGCCTATAGAGTG
Source organism: Geotrypetes seraphini (assembly GCF_902459505.1). Classification (NCBI taxonomy): domain Eukaryota; kingdom Metazoa; phylum Chordata; class Amphibia; order Gymnophiona; family Dermophiidae; genus Geotrypetes; species Geotrypetes seraphini. Next base: position 134,713,098 of record NC_047088.1, on the reverse strand, counting down.
AAGTCTGCCAAGGAGAAGCTGATGATCGATCGTGTTGAAAGCTGCAGAAAGATCAATAGAAATGAATAGGGTTGATTGGTGATGATCTAGAAAGTATTGAATGGAAGTGGTCATACCAATCAGTGAAAGTTCTGTGCTATGATGATGTCTAAATCCCGTCTGATTAGGATGCAGCGCATTGGTTTTTTCGACAAAATCTGAGATTTGATTATAGACTATTTTTTCTGTTAGTTTTGCTAGGAAAGGGATATTGGCTATTGGTCTGTAATTGGATAAGTCTTCAAAACTAGCATTTTTATCTTTTATTATAGGACGAATAATGGATTTTTTCCACATTAATGGTACCGTGTTTTGACTCAGGCTTTTGGTAACTAATGTATGAATGAAGGGTCCGAAGATATCAAAATAATGTTTTAGAATGAATGGTGGAATCAAATCGGCTTTAGATCTTTTGATATTAATAGTTTTAACAATGGATTCTATTTCTTTTAAACTAGGTAATTTGAATTTTGAGCATTTAGCAATTAATGAATCTGCAGCAATTTGTTCAAAGCTATCTGTTGAATCTTGTTTTATTGTAAACATTTTACTGATTTTGTTAATTTTTTCGATAAAATGTTCCGCTAATTCTTGAGCGGTGGGAACAGAAACTACTGCGTCAGGTTGTTGTTTGTAATTTGGAATTGTTAATGAGTTTAGTATTGTATAAAGTACTGAAGGATTTTTAGCTTTGAATATTTTATCTGAGTAAAATTTCTTTTTTGCATCGTTTATTTTTATTCTATAAAGTTTTGATTGTTCATTATATCTTTGTAGATTAAATTGAGTTTTATCTTTTCTCCATTTACGTTCTAAAGATCTAACCTGTTTTTTAATGAGGGAAAGTTCAGCTGTAAACCATGGATTATGAATTTTTCGAGAGGGAATTACTTTAACTTGTAAAGGTGCAATTTTGTCCAAAAGCGATTGTATGGCTATGCTCCAAAGGTTTATTAAATCATCCAGGGTGCTAGAATTAGATTTTGAAAAATCTAAATTAAATTAAGAATGAATTAAGTCTGAAGAAAGATTGTTATAATTTCTGAAGTTAATTGTTTGTTCATTTTTTTGATTCCAATTGAAGGATGTAGTATATGTTAATGATATTAAAAAATGGTCAGACCAAGGAACAGGTATGCATTCTTTTAATGATAAATCTTTTCTTGTAGTTGTTGAAATTAAAGCCATATCGAGTGTATGGCCGGCCTGATGTGTTGGAGTGGTTATTATAGGGCTTAAGTCTAATTGTTTAATATATGAAAGAATTGTTTTAGTATAGTTGTTATTTAGATCATCAAAATGGATATTGAAGTCACCCATAATTAGAGGATTTAAGCAAGAACTACCGAAATCAAAGAGTAAAGATTGAAGTTGTGTAATATTATCAGATGATATTGGTGGTGGCAGATAGATTAAAAGAATGTCGGTTTTTGGTTTAGTGAGCAGACAAAATTGTAAAGATTCTATAGTGGAGTTATTTGAGGGATTATCAGTAGTTGATAGTAAATGCTCTCGAAAGATTACTGCCAGTCCCCCTCCTTTTTTATTGCTACGATGACGATAAAGGAATGAGAATCCCTGGGGACAGGCATAGGAGAGATAGGCTTCTTCTCCATCGGAAAGCCATGTTTCTGTGAGACATAAAATGTCAAGGGATCGTAGAATAATTTCATCTCTAATTAAATGATATTATATACAAGTTTAATTGCCGTATTTTGGATGCGTTGTAGTCTGCAAGTTTCTTTTTGTGTTATGCTGTGGTATAAAGAGTTAGAAAACAGAGAAAGGGAGTCCAACAACACAACCAAAAACAATGATACCCACAAAGGTGAAACTGCCTCCAGACCTGGGTTAAAAAAATGTACTTTATTGCATAAAAAATGAACGCGACAAATAACCCGACACTGACAGTGTTTCGGCTCTTGCCTGCCTCAGGGGTCTTTTCTTTCTTTAAAATAAAGAATAAATCCAAGTGTGATGAAATATCCAACAAAACGTGTGCGCTCCTCACTCCAGCATGAAAATTTCTTCAAATCTCAATTTATAGAAACAACGTTGGGTTACTGCACTTATTTGGTCATGGTAATTAAGGTCTTTGTTGAGTATGACCCCCAAAAGTTTAATTTTGGTTTTGATCAGTATAGGGTGGGATTCTATGTATATGGTTCCGTTTAAATTTTCTTTATCGGATGTCGGAAAGAGAATACTTTTTGATTTTGCAATGTTTAATGAAAGTTTATTGTAGTTTAACCAAGTGCTGATTTTGTCTAATTTGGCATTTATTTCCCGGATTTCACCAGCTTGTGTTGGGTTGATAGGATGCAAAAGTTGGACATCGTCAGCATATGCGTAAGTGATGAAACTGATAGATTGTGCCAGAGTAAGTAAAGGGACCAAAAAGATATTGAAAAGTAGAGGGGATAATATAGAACCCTGTAGAACTCCGAATTTTTGTGAAGTAAGGTCAGAGGTTGATTTATTGAAATTTACTTTAAAGTTTTGATCAGTGAGTAAAGATGAGAACCAGTTAAGTTCAGAGCCTGAGACTCCACTGTTTAGAAGGCGATTGAGGAGAATGATAAAATGCCACTGTTAAGTCGAGGAATATTAAAAGAACTGATTTGCGATGATTACTGTATGTTTGTAGTCAGGACAATTAGTTTGGCTAAAGGGCATTGGTTTTGTTGAGAAAGTCTGAAAGTTGGTTAAATACGATTTTTTTCTGTGAGTTTAGCGGTAAGCAGGAGGTTAGCTATTAGACAGTAGCTGGAACATTGATCATCTGGTAAGTTTGTGTTTTTTAGTTCTGGAAACACTAAAGCAGATTTCCAAATTTTCAGGACGGTACTGGAGGGGGGGTTTTGTTAGTCATTTCCACAAGGAATGGGCCAAAAGTAGGAAAATATTTTTTAAGGGCGAAAGGGGGAATCATCTCAAGGGGGTTATTTGAGATATTCATGGTCTGTAAGATTTTATATATATCTTGGGATGTTAAAATTCGGAGAAGGAGCTAAAGGTGGTTTTCTGAGCTTGGAGAAGCTGGTGGTGTGGAAAGTGTGAGCAAACTGTTGTAATTTTTTTTTTTTAAATAATCTGCAAGATCTGATGCTGATAGTTTGGTTGAATATCATATAGTCCTGATACTGACTAAGGGGCAAATTATTTTTTAATGAATGACTGTGGCAACTATTATAGGGCAACAATTTGTTAGTATCAATTGAAGTCCTAAAGCAGCTTGTAGAGTACTGTATATACACCATTGTTATGTCTCGTATCTAAAAATGCAGTTTCATGTTTATTGTAGTTGATCTGAAATTTTAAATAAGGATCCCTAGTATTGGAGGGGGGGGGATGTGGTTTAGCGCAGCATGTGAACTCCTGCTGGGCCTACTAGAATCTGTCTTTATCATCTTTATCACTGTGTTTCACAGATATTGTAACTATATATTCTTATCTTTTCATACTTATATATTAAATATTTTTTGGTGATGTGCTCAGACCTGTAACCCAATAAATAGTGTAGTCACTGCATTGAGTTTAACATGGGGACCATCATTGCAATCACCTGTCCCCGGCCCTCCCTGATAGAATTAAACTTATTCAGATACTATAATAGTACTTATCTGAATGGAGAGGTATTTGCTGTTAAACTGGAGCTGGTTAAATCTCAATGGTGACTGTGTTCAAATCAAATGAAGTGATGCTTAAAATCCAATGGTGGTTATTTAAATGATCTTCAATTCTCGTCCCCCCGACTCGAGTTTCGTATTCTTCGTCGGGGAGGGACACTGAAAATCTATATCTAAATCAAAATCAAAATCATATTCAAAACATGGTCATTGTTTTAGTTTACTTAACAGTTATTTTATAAGATCCAAGCTTATTGTTATCTCAATATTAATACTATTCTTAATTAACTTGTTTAAATACCTGTTGCTGGCTAACTGAGACCAGACACGTTCAAAATCTCCTGGCCATCTGCAAAGCTCTACTAGAACTTAGCGCTTTTAAAGGAAGCTAAGCAGGGAAAAAGGGGTGGTTCCTATTAGACCCCGGATGTAAACAGCGTCAGGGAAATGCTACTATATAAGTAGCCACTCGATGTCCACATTCAAACCTGTTGGTTGTAGGGTCTGCCAGTTATATATGAACCTCTGTTCTTTTTGAATAAGCATTTTGGATAAGTCCCCTTCTGTATTGTGGATTTGTACTATCACAGTGTATTTAAGATCTTCCAGTGCATGTGATTTTTCCAACCAATGAGATACCAGGGGGGCGGAGACACGATTTTTTCTTATGTTACTCAGATGTTCAATGATTCGCGTTTTAATCTTGCGAATCGTTTGGCCTATATATAATTTTTTGCAAGGACACTGTATGCAATAAACCACCTGCAAAAAATTATATATAGGCCAAACGATTCGCAAGATTAAAACGCGAATCATTGAACATCTGAGTAACATAAGAAAAAATTGTGTCTCCGCCCCCCTGGTATCTCATTGGTTGGAAAAATCACATGCACTGGAAGATCTTAAATACACTGTGATAGTACAAATCCACAATACAGAAGGGGATTTATCCAAAATGCTTATTCAAAAAGAACAGAGGTTCATATATAACTGGCAGACCCTACAACCAACAGGTTTGAATGTGGACATCGAGTGGCTACTTATATAGTAGCATTTCCCTGACGCTGTTTACATCCGGGGTCTAATAGGAACCACCCCTTTTTCCCTGCTTAGCTTCCTTTAAAAGCGCTAAGTTCTAGTAGAGCTTTGCAGATGGCCAGGAGATTTTGAACGTGTCTGGTCTCAGTTAGCCAGCAACAGGTATTTAAACAAGTTAATTAAGAATAGTATTAATATTGAGATAACAATAAGCTTGGATCTTATAAAATAACTGTTAAGTAAACTAAAACAATGACCATGTTTTGAATATGATTTTGATTTTGATTTAGATATAGATTTTCAGTGTCCCTCCCCGACGAAGAATACGAAACTCGAGTCGGGGGGACGAGAATTGAAGATCATTTAAATAACCACCATTGGATTTTAAGCATCACTTCATTTGATTTGAACACAGTCACCATTGAGATTTAACCAGCTCCAGTTTAACAGCAAATACCTCTCCATTCAGATAAGTACTATTATAGTATCTGAATAAGTTTAATTCTATCAGGGAGGGCCGGGGACAGGTGATTGCAATGATGGTCCCCATGTTAAACTCAATGCAGTGACTACACTATTTATTGGGTTACAGGTCTGAGCACATCACCAAAAAATATTTAATATATAAGTATGAAAAGATAAGAATATATAGTTACAATATCTGTGAAACACAGTAGTATACTAATTAGAGTTATTCACAGAGTATCATTGCATATTTCCCAATTATTGTTCGGTTTATCATCTTTATCAACATTTCTAATTTGCCCTGGTATCTTTGTTACTTGTGATTTCTGCTATGGCACAATCTAAAACGCAGTGAATTGATGCAGCATTTGTGGCATTACGATCAGCTAAGTGGGCTAAACTGGAAGCGCCCTCACCTGCTAAGTCACATTCACCCAAAGAGCCTGCAAGTTGACGATGATGACTGAGTTTGCTGAAATTAAAGAAATGCTTTTAGCAAATCGCCAGGCTCTCCAAGAGTTGCAAACTGGAGTCGAGTCCCAAACTGAACAAATTCATTCACTCTGCCAGAAAATGGAAACCTTAGACTCTCATACTAAGAAGCTGGAAGGCAAGGCTTTACTTTTTGACTCACATGCTAAGCTGATTTCCCGTCTGCAGGCTGAAGTTGAAGATCTCGCAAATCGCAATCGACGTAATAATCGTCGCATCTTGGGGATACCTGAGGCGGCTTTGGCGGACGATCCCATCAGTTTCTGTGTTAAATTTATACCAGAACTACTGAATCTTTGCTTTGACCCACCAATGGAAATTGATAGGGCCCATTGGTTCCCTTTGAATCGCCTGCATAATTCCATGTATCCTAGGCCCATGGTATTTAAGTTGCTTCGATACCTGCAAGTTTTGGCTAATCTCAATGCCTCTAAGATCTTGCGAAAGCTACAGCTTATCGATGAAAGCAATTTTTGGCAATGCGGCCTGAACTTAAGCGCCTGAAAGAGCAATATGGCCTTTTCTATCCGGCACATATGCGGGTCACCTTGAATAACATCACTAAAAATTGAAGACTTGTTTTTTGATCCTTCTTTAACTGGTCTACATTTGTGCTATGTTGGATGACATAGTACTCTGTTTCTCCTCCAGTGTTATGTGTGCTATTGGACTGATTGTTTATGTTTTTACTTCTACCAAATGTGTTAGCTTACTGCTTTACTAGATTTTGACTTTTTCAGATCTCCAGTGGGAGCTCCCTGGCTCTCCTAACATGTCAGCTTTTCTCCCCTTACAAGTTCTCTGGTTATTGGTTTGCCTAGTCTTTCTTAGTTTCTTTTTCAGACTATTTTCTCTTTTCTATTTTAATGGTATGTCTCATTACTATCTGCTTTGTTATATTGATGACTGATTTTCATTTTGTTTCTCTAAACGTAAATGGCCTAAACCAGGGGTGTCCAATGTCGCTCCTCGAGGGCCGCAGTCCAGTCGGATTTTCAGGATTTCCTCAATGAACATACATGAGGTCTATTTGCATGCACTGCTTTCATTGTATGCTAATAGATCTCATGCATATTCATTGGGGAAATCCTGAAAACCCAACTGGATTGCGGCCCTCGAGGACCGACATTGGACACCCCTGGCCTAAACAATATGATTAAACATAAGAATATACTTACCTATCGCAAATCTTTGAAACCTACCATTGCTTTAGTCCAAGAGACGCACTTAAATGCTAAGGAATCTCTGAAATTACAGAGAGACTGGGTAGGTCAGTGTCTTTATGCTCCCGCTATGGGCAAACATGGTGGGGTTGCGATATTGATACACAAATCTGCTTCTGTCACTGTATTCCATCAAAAAGCCGATCCATGTGGGCGGTGGGTTATTGCTCAAATTTTATATCAGGGAAATAGAATTAATCTTATTTCTTTATATGCTCCCAATAAGGAAGATCTGCAGTTCTTTACAGATTTATCTAATTTATCAGAGTTAATTGGTTCTGTCCCCTTGCTTGCTGGTGGGGATTTCAATCTTTACCAAGATCTCTATTTAGATAAGTCCAATACTGGTAAAGTATATAACTCTGCTACTCGGAAAACTCTAGAATCTCTTATGACTGATCTTAATTTAGTAGATCGTTGGCTTTCTGCGGCTCACTCAACTTATTCTAGAATCAATTTTTTTTTTTTTTTTTTGAGTTCCCTAAGGTTTGGGTCTCCAAGCTTATGGCTACTAAAATTCATCCAATTTTAATGTCCAACTACACAGCAATTAGTTTAATTTTGCATAATGATCTATCTATTTTACATTCATTAAGATAGAGGTTTAATTCTTCTATATTAATGAATGATAGTTTCATTTCTGCAGTGGAAGGGTTTCTCGATGACTGTTATTTCTTTAATAACTTAGCTGAGACCTTTATTCAAGCTCAATGGGATGCTAGGAAAGCTGCGCTTCGTGGCTTTATTATAAATTATGTGGCTAAAAATGAAAAATGGATGTCGCCCTTCAATCGCAGTTACAATCCAGTATTAAAACACTAGAGCTTCAGCATGCAGCTAAACGATCACCTGTGATTTATTCTGAGATCCTGAAACTTAAGTACATGTATAATACCAAATGTTCAGAAGATTCTGCAGCTTATATTTTAAAAGCATCTACTAGATATTATGCAGAAGGTAATCACTCAGGACGGCTGCTGGCTTCTTTTTTGAAATCAAAACAGCAGAAGCAACATATAGTTGGTATTCATTCTGTGACTGGTGAACTTCTCTCCAATAATAAACAAATCTCTGATAGTTTTGTGCAGTTTTATGAACAGCTTTACTCTAGTGATCATAATGTTTCCACTGCAGATATTGATATTTCCTTCAGTCCATTTTGCACCTTACTCTCTCATCTCAACAGCAAGATCTTTTGCAGCTTCCTATTTCCTTGGAAGAGGTAGAACATGCTCTTAAGCTCATGAAACTCAGTAAGTCATCAGGGGGAGATGGTTTTTCTGTTGAGTTCTATTGACAGTTTTCTTTTTTTTGTTCCTAAGTTTTTGCAGCTGTTTCAGGCAATTCTTACTTCTACTACTCCGATTGTAGTGGTTCCAAAGCCAGGTCCGGATCCCTTGGATGCTAAAAATCATTGTTCTATCTCTTTGATAAACGTAGAGGCAAAGCTTTATGCTAAAATTTTGGCTGCTAGGCTGGTCAAAGTTCTTGATGATTTAATTCACCCAGACCAGACTGGATTCATACCTACTAGATTTTCTGCTTCTAGTTTACATACTCTTACTCATGCTTTGTTACAGGCTAAAGGTGTTTCTATACCTATGGCTGCCTTATTTCTTGACGCGGAGAAGGCCTTTGGTAGGGTTGAATGCCCTTATCTGTTTTTTGTTTTACGTTGGTTTAATTTTCCTCCTTTTTTATTGATCTTATTAGAGTCTTATATACAGTTCCTTTGGATTAGGGTCTTATATACACTTCCTTTGACTCGTTTATGGGTTAACTCTATTTTGTCTTCAGTGTCTAATCTGCATCAGGGAACTCTTCAGGGGTGTCCCCTATCCCCCGCTTCTTTTCAATCTGGCTTTGGAACCTCTTACTCTAGCTATCCGAAAGGCTGACTCCATTCATGGCATTTTGTTTCAAACTTGTGAAATAAAAGTGTCTCTATATGCTGTTGATATGGTGGTCTATCTTTCTGATGTTGCCCTCTCTCTACCTGGATTAATTTCCATTTTTGATTCATTTTCTCTTATCTCTGGTTACAAAATTAATAAGGATAAGTCCCTCTTAATGTTCATTGTCTGTAGCGTGATTGTATGTCTTTTCCTGGTCATTGGGCATCTTCTAAAGTTAAATATTTGGGTACATTGTTATTAATTCTTTTGATTCTACTATAATGCTTAATCATTCTCGGGTCTTCAGCTACATAGATGGTCTCCTTTCTTCCTCACTTGGTGGGGTTGGTTGGAGACCATCAAAATGATGTGGCTTCCAGTTATAAATTACACTTCATTGGTGATTCCCTGTTTATTTGATCGAGCTTATTATAAGCTGTTGGAGACCAAGCTTTCATCTTTTTTATGGCAGAATAAACCTAGTAGTAGAGTCCATGGGGGGTGTCAATTATCCTAATCTTTTTCATTATCATTTGGTATTTTTACTTAGGCAGGCTTGGAATTGGTTTCTATCTGCTGATGTGTTCCATCCCAGTTGGATTGAAATAGAACGCCAATTACTTTTACCTTTCTCCTTTTTCTCTTTGCTTAGTTGTAAGCTTCCTGCCTGGATTAAACAACATCCTATTTTGAGAGATACTATCCGTTCTCTCTTGGAATTGGATGGATTGTTTAAACTTTGTATTTGGTACACTCTTCATTTCGTATTGCTCATGCGGCGTTTTATTGGCCTTCTTGGGGTACTAAGGATATTCTTTCGCTTGATCAGATTTGGAATGGGAAATTATTGACCTTTAATGTCTTACAAGATCAATTTCAGCTTTCAGATTGTGAATTCTTTCATTGGCTTCAATTATAACAATGTCTTACTTAGAGTAAGCTTCATCTATCACTTGAACAACCTCATGTAAGTAGATACTTTGCTCTGATTGTAGATGTCATCTGTCTTCCAGGATTTACAAACATCTTCATTCTTCGGTTGATTTTCCTCTGCGTGCTCTATACTCGGTCTGGGAGCAGGATCTGTCTTCAAGTTTGATGCCTATTCAGTGGCAGCGTTTCTGGATTACCTCTGCTAAAACCTCAATGTTGACGTCCTTATCTCAATTTTTGTTGTTTATTTCTCATAGAGCTCTTTAGACTCCGCAAAAACTCTTTCATGTTAGACATCTTCCTTCTGAGGTCAAACTGATTGTGGGACTTTGACACATATTTTATATACTTGTACATTGCTCCAACCATATCTCTCAAGGTAGATCTTTCCAGTGGCGTACCTAGGGTATGTGGCACCCGGGGCCCATCATTTTTTGACACCCCCCCCCCCCCCCCCCCCATGTAAAAAATATTTTTTTTTTTTTTTTTTTTGCAATAACCATGAAATGGAATAAATGGCAGTGAAAATTTTCTTTTATTGAACCTCATATATGTAACCATTATTCCAAACATAACATAACATAACATAAATTATGTCTAAATTGTCATGACATTAGAAGTACATATGGAGTAGTTGCAGGTGATGCTTGGGACAGTTCTGATTGTGTTAGTTCGGTTTTATGTGTTTTTTGAATAGAAGGGTTTTTATTTCTTTTTGAAGGTTTTGCAGTCTGTGGTTGATATCAATTGGTTGTAGAGTTGGGGGTCGAGTGTTGCAGCTCGAATGGCTAGGAGGTTGTCGAACAGTTTTTTTCTTTTGACGTTTTTGGTTGGAGGGTGTGTGAATGGTGCACAAGTTCTCCTATGTCTGTTTGAAGTGGATTGAATTATTTAGCTGAAGAAATTAGTTACCCCCCATTCCACACACATTAATTCTCTTCCATTTTTGTTCCCATTATAAAAAACACTGATAAGTTCCCAGAAAAAAAATACATTAAAATAAGAAGTGAAAACAAAGGCCCCTACAGATGAGAACATAACATAAGAATAGCCTAACTGGGTCAGACCAATGGTCCATCATGCCCAGTAGCCCATTCTCATGGTAGCCAATCCAGGACACTAATACCTGGTCAAAACCCAAAGAGTAGCAACATTCCATGCTACCGATCCAGGGCAAGCAGACACTTCCCCCATGTCTTAATAACAGATTATGGACTTTTCCTCCAGGAATTTGTCCAAATCTTTCTTAAAACCAGCTACACTATCTGCTTTTACCATAACTTCTGGCCACTTCATTTTTAAGTTTAGATCTTTCCTTTCAAACAGAGACCTTGCTAGATGTCAAATACAGCACAAGGTAACTTCACATGGACTTAGCTGTGCAGGAAATGTGAATCTCCTCATACACCCACCATATAGTGCAAAAATGTGCAAAGGTCTGTTTTTTTTCTTTCGATCACTACATAGCCTAATGCCACACAAGCAGCGCTGTTACAAACATATTCTGTAGGTCAATGCTAAGGATAACAAAGTTTCCTTCCTTGGACCAGAAGGAGATAAACCACTGGAAGAGATCCCAAAACAACACCCAAAGACCCACTCAGTGTGTGAATCAGTTAAGTGGAGTGGACTAACTGGGGGGTGGAAATGGGCCCGGAGTTTGCTCAGCAGAATTTCCCAGACCACCTCTTCCTCTCAACACATTGACACGCTGCCACCATCACCACTAGGAACACCTCACTGGGTAGGCCAGCTATGCTATAAACTTTATAAAACACATTATTATATTTTCTTATAAAGCACATATTTTAACTGACCTCTCTGACATCCTCAGCCTTTCCATTCACAAAAATAGAAGGAAGAAAAGTTCCCATTTCCTGCTGTCTCATGTCCCCGGCCTATACAATATTTTTTTTCTGCAGACCCTTCAAAAGTCTGACCAAATCCTCGTTTCACTTGCATTATAAAGTACTGAGGATGCCATCTCTCCCCAATCCCAGGTCCTAAAGTCTAAGACAGTAGCGCAAACTAATGCTGCCAGATACAGGAAAAAAAAATTTTGATTCGATTCAGCCCTATTGAATTGGTTTTTCAATTCGATTTTCCTGCCCAGTTGGGTGATTTTTTTCAAAACTCCTGGTGGGTTTTATAGCTTTTTCACCCCCTTTGGCTTCTCCTAACCACACTGGCGCTGTGGTGTAAATAAAATAAAGAAACAAAAAGGACTTTTCCTCTTTCTGTTAAATCCTAGCTCACGTTTGCAGTCCAACACCAGCTCTGGCAGGATACACATTTCAAATCTGACATGTTATAATCACAAAACAGAAAATAAAATTAATTTTTCTACCTTTTGTTGTCTGGTTATATTTCAAATCTTGTTGGTCCAAGGCTCTGGTTTTCTTCTGATAACTTGCTTGCCAGGGTCTCCTTCTTTCTGCATGCTAACCATCCATCTGCCAACTCTGTCCTCCCTTTCCATTTCCCTTCCCTTCCCAGGAAGTCTGGTATCTTTCCTTTTTTTCATCTCCCTTCACAGATCCACCTTTTCTTAAATACCCTTTCATCCGGCATCTCTCCCTCCTTCCCCACCATCCCAGAGTCCACCATCTCTCCGTTTCTTTTCCTAATTACCCTCCTATCCAGTATCTCTATCCCTCCTCCACACCATCCCTTGTGTCCAATTTCTCTCCCTTTCTGTTCCTTCCCTCCCTAAATCCCATGGTCCATCATCTCTCTCCCTCTCCTCTATTTTCAGACCCATTATTTCTTCCCCCCCCCCAAAGTTTGGCATATGCATGTCTCTTTGAACACCCCCTTCCCTCCGTGTACTTCTAAATCATGGTCCCCCCCCAAAGGCCTGTCCCCCCTTAAAGGTCTGCCTGTCCCACCTTGAAGGCCTGCACCCCCCTTGAAGGCCTGTCCCTTCCCCTTGTAAGCCTGTCCCCCCCTTGAAGGCCTGCCTGCCTGTCCCCCCCTTGAAGGTCTGCACCCCCCGAAGGCCTGCACCCCCCCGAAGGCCTGTCCCCCACTTGAAGGCCTGTCCCCCCCCCTTGTAGCTTCTCCCCCCCCCCCCCTTGTAGGCCTGTCCCCCCTTGAAGGCCTGCCTGCCTGCCTTTCCCCCCTTGAAGGCCTGTCCCCCCTTGAAGGCCTGCACCCCCTTGAAGGCCTGCACCACCCCCCTCGAAGGCCTGCACTCCCTTGAAGGTCTGCACCCCCCCCCCCCCGAAGGCCTGTCCCCCACTTGAAGGCTTGTACCACCCCCTTGTAGCTTCTCCCCCCCTTGTAGGCCTGGCCCCCCCTTGAAGGCCTGCCTGCCTGCCTTTCCCCCCTTGAAGGCCTGCACCCCCTTGAAGGACTGCACCCCCCCCCCGAAGGCCTGCACTCCCTTGAAGGTCTGCACCCCCCCGAAGGCCTGTCCCCCCCTTGAAGGCCTTTAAGGCCTGCCTGCCTGCCTTTCCCCCCCTTGAAGGCCTGTCTCCCCCTTGAAGGCCTGCACCCCCCTTGAAGGCCTGCACCCCCCCTTGAAGGCCTGTCCCCCCCCCTTGTAGGCCTGTCCCTCCCCTTGTAGGCCTGTCCCCCCCCTTGTAGGCCTGTCTCCCCCTTGAAGGCCTGCCTGCCTTTCCCCCCTTGAAGGCCTGTTCCCCCCCTTGAAGGCCTGCACCCCCTTGAAGGTCTGCACCCCCCCAAAGGCCTACACCCCCCCCGAAGGCCTGCACCCCCCTGAAGGCCTGCCTGCCCCCCTTGAAGGCCTGCACCCCTTGAAGGTCTGCACCCCCCCCCGAAGGCCTGTCCCCCCTTGAAGGCCTGCCTGCCTGCCTGTCACCCCCCCCCCCCTTGAAAGCCTGCTTGCCTGCCCGCCCGCCCCACCCTGAAGGCCTGATGCCCCGACCCACCCCGAAGGACCACTCGCCCCCCTGGCCTCCCCGCACCACCTATGAACAGCCGCAGCAGGATCGCGAAGTCAGCGTCAGCGATCCCTGCGCTGCTTCCTGCGCCACGGTCCCGCCCCTCCTCTGACGTCAGAGGAGGGGCGGGATCGCGGCGCAGGAAGCAGCGCAGGGATGCTGACGCTGACTTCGCGATCCTGCTGCGGGCTGCTTCACAGGTGGTGCAGGAAGGTCAGTGGGGCGAGCGGTCCTTCGGGGGTGGCGGGGGACTGAACGGCAAGGCCGGGAACACCCCCTTAGGGCTGGTACCCGGGGCGGCCCGCCCCCCCCCCCCGCCCCCACTAGGTACGCCACTGGATCTTTCCCTTCAGATTGTTGTTTGGAGGAACACATTTTTGAAAGATCTATCAGAGGATCATGCTACTCTATTGGATATTTTACTGGCTCTAGCTCTTAAAGTGAACCTTAAAAATTGGAAGGTTCAGGGTGACCTACATGTTTCCATGTGGTGGAATTTGGTCTGTCTGACTCATAAATTTGAGGTGGCTAGTACTTTATTTACTGTTCGTCATCATAAAAATTATATGTGTATGGTCTTGTTTTCAGCAATATTTAACATCATGAGAGTGACATACTTTCTATCTTACTTGTCTTCTTTTTTTTTTTCTTTTTTTTCCTACTTCTAGCTGGATGCTATTGATTTAAGTTACTCTGTTTTTCCCTTTATCATCCTTTAGTTATTCCTATATGCTAGGTACTGCGATATTGTTATTGTATCAATATTGTTTTCTTTTCTGTTGTTTTTATTTGCTTTCACATAAAATTCTTCAATAAAGAATGTTTGAACTAAAAAAAAAGGATCCCTAGTATTGATCAAGTGTGAAATTTTATTAGTAAATTGATTTTATTGTTGCAAATTAAAAATGTCATTGTTATAGCATGTCCATAAATAAATTGTGACTTTAAATGGGCATGTGTCTAAAAAAAAAAGTTTTTTAAATTGAGTCACATATAAACAAGCTAAATCAAGATCTTTCAAGGAACTCATAGCCATTCCATTTGTACGAGATGTATGTAATAGAGACCATAAAAAAAAAAAGTTTTCCTTTAGAGCTATGCTTTCTAGTTCAATGATGAAAGAGGTGGGTATTTGACTGATAAGCTCAATAAAATCTTGCTAAGGGATATTGGTATACCAGTATAGAAGTGGCAGTTATTCAACACCTAGTGGTAGATCTGAGATATCCAAGTAAGAAATTAGATTATGTTCTCTGAATGTTTATTACTTATTCACATTTTGTAATGAACTAATCTGAGTTCAATCTCCTAATTTATATATGAACTACCATAAAACACATACTGTAGCTGATAGAAATAACAGACAAATTTATCTTTAAGAATAAAGATCTATTTACAAGAGTAATGTGTAAACAGATGAATAAAGTGAGAAACAAACCTTAACGTGAAATGTTTAGAAAATAACAGAACAAAAGTAAAATGACATTTCTCTAAAATACAATATGGAACTAATCAGGTCTTAGTTAAAACAAACACAGCTCCCTGTAGCTCACAATTAGGCTACCTTTTTTGTTACCCAAGGGCATTGACTGATGACCTTCCTAATAAGATGTGTCTGCCCTCGGAAATCAGCTGGGCTGCGAAAAATGCATGATGTTCCAATGAAGAGCAGTGAGTTCTTGTTGTCCTGACAGATAAGATAAAATCCGGTCAGATGTTTTTTGATGGACTGAGTTGATGCCTTTTATACCAGTTTAGGACGTGAAGAACTTTTGTGAATGAAAGAGGAGCAGGGCTTGGATATGATATTTGATTAACTTAAGGTGGCCAAATAGGTTCAGAAGGCAAAGGTGAAATCTAGAAGTATGCTTGGGTGCATATGGAGCGGAATAGCCAGTAGGAAAAAGAAGGTATTGGTGTCCCTGTATAAGACTCTGGTGAGACTTCATTTACAATATTGTGTACAGTTCTGGAGACCACACCTTCAAAAATATATATACAGGATGGAGTCGGTCCAGAGGAGGGCTACTGAAATGGTTGCTGGTCTTCTTCATAAGGCAAATGGGGACAGACTTTGGAGGAAAGGCAAGAGAGGGGAGATAATGATAGAGACATTTAAACACTTACATAGCATAAGAACATAAGAATTGCCGCTGCTGAGTCAGGCCAGTGGTCCATTGTGCCCAGCAGTCTGCTCACGCAGCGGCCCTTAGGTCAAAGACCAGTGCCCTAACTGAGATTTGCCTTACCTGTGTACGTTCTGGTTTAGCAGGAACTTGTCTAACTTTATCTTGAATCCGTGGAGGGTGTTTTCCCTTAACAGCTTCCGGAAGAGCGTTCCAGTTTTCCACCACTCTCTAGGTGAAGAAGAACTTCCTTATGTTTGTACGGAATCTAACCCCTTTTAGCTTTAGACAGTGCCCTCTCATTGTCTCTACCTTGGAGAGGGTGAATAACCTGCCTCTATCTACTAAGTCTATTCCTTCATTATCTTGAATGTCTCGAAGAGGCCCAGTTTCTCTAATCTCTCACTGTACAGCAACTCCTCCAGCCCCTTAACTATTTTAGTCGCTTTTCTCTGGATCCTTTTGAGCAGTAACGTGTCCTTCATGTACCAGTGCTGGATGCAGTATTCCAGCTGGGGGCGTACCATGGCCCAGTACAGCAGCATAATAACCTTCTCTGATCTGCTCATGATCCCCTTCTTAATCATTCCTAGCATTCTGTTTGCCCTTTTCGCAGCTGCCGCGCATTGCACGGATGGCTTCATTGACTTGTCGACCAGTACTCCCAAGTCTCTGTCCTGGGGGGTCACTCCGAGTACCGCACCAGACATTCTATATTCGTGTATAAGATTTTTGTTACCAACATGCACCACCTTACACTTTATCCACGCTGAACCTCATTTGCCATGTCGCGACCCATTTCTCGAGCGTGTTTATGTCACGTTGCAAGTCTTCGTAATCCTGTGTCTTCACTACTATGAATAACTTCATATCGTCCACAAATTTAATCACTTCGCTCATCGTACCAATTTCCAGGTCATTTATAAATATGTAGAAGAACACGGGTCCAAGCACTGAACCCTGCGGCACTCCACTCGTGACATTTTTCCAATCTGATTATTGTACATTTACCCCCACTCTCTGTTTCCTATCTGCCAACCAGTTTTTAATCCACATGAGTATTTCACCCTCGATTCCATGGCTCACAGTTTTTTGAAGCAGTTGTTCATGCGGGACCTTATCGAATGCCTTCTGAAAATCCAGATATACAATGTTGACTGGCTCACCCTTGTCTGTCTGCCTGTTTACTCTCTTGAAGAAGTGAAGCAAGTTCGTAAAACAAGATCTTCCCTTGCTGAAGCCATGCTGGCTGGTCCTCATCAGATCGTGTCCGTCAAGGTGATCAAAGATGCTGTCCTTTATCAGCGCCTCTACTATCTTTCCCAGTACCGAAGTCAGACGTACTGGTCTGTAGTTTCCCGGATCTCCCCTCGAAACATTTCTTGAAGACTGGCATGACATTCGCCACTTTCCAGTCTTCCGGAATCCTTCCTGATTTGATCGACAGATTGGCTTTTAGCTGAAGCAGTTCAGCTATAGCCCCTTTCAGTTCTTTAATTATTCTCAGATGGATGCCATCCGGTTCCTGGATTTATCATTTTTAAGCCTATCAATCTGCCTGCATACCTCCTCTAGGCTGACCGTCAACCCTGTCAGTTTCCTGTCCTCATTTCCTGCATATAGCCTATCAGCCTCTAGTATGTTGTGTATATCCTCTTCGGTAAATACAGATGCAAAATATTTGTTCAGTTTGTTGGCGATGGCTTTGTCCCCATTAGTACTCCCTTTATTCCATGGTCATCCAATGGCCCCACCACTTCCTTCGAGGTTCGTTTCCCCTTAATATATCGAAAGAACGGCTTGAAGTTTTTCGCCTCCTTGGCTATTTTTTCCTCAGTCTCTTTTGGCCCTTCTTACCGCCTTCTGGCACTTGCTTTGATGTTGTTTGTGCTTTTTCTAGTTTTCGTCCGTTTTTGACCTTTTCCATTCCTTAGACAAAGTCTTCTTGTCTGTTATAGGGGGAAACATCCTCCAGGGATTCAAGACAAAGTTAGACAAGTTCCTGCTGAACAAGAACGGACGCTGGTAGGGCTAGTCTTGGTTAGGGTGTTTGACCAGAGGGCCACCACGTGAGTGGACTACTGGGCATGATGGACCACTGGTCTGACCCAGCAGCGGCAATTCTTATGTTCTTATGTCTCTGATTGCTTCATTCACAGCTACAGTGAGCAACGCCAATTCCTTGTTCTTTTTCCTTTTGGTTCCCTTGGTGATATGTGGTATATATAGATTTTGCGCCTTGGTGACTGTATCCTTAAAAAGGGACCATGCTTGCTCTAGTGTTTTTACAGTGCTTATTCTTTCTTAATCTTCTTCCCCAACATGGGTCTCATCCCTTCGTAATTCACTTTTCGGAAGTTCAGTGCCATGTCCAACGTTCTGGATCGATATTTTGCCCCTGTGTCCAGGTTGAAGCGAATAATATTGTGGTCACTGCTTCCCAGCATCCCTTCTACTTCTACACCTTGTGCCGGTCCTCGTAGTCCATTTAGAATTAAGTCCAGAATTGCCTTTCCTCTCGTATTTTCCTTGACAAGTTGTTTCAGGAAGCAATCGCCTACAGCATTCAGGAACTTGGTCTCCCTAGCACAGCCGGAGGTCCTAGGTTCTAGTCTATACCCGGATAATTGAAGTCACCCATGATAACTGTGTTGCCCCTCTTGCAGTTGTGTTTAATCTCGTCTGTCATCTCTCTATCAATTTCTTCGGACTGCCCTGGGGGTCGGTAATAGATGCCGATCATCATTTTCGTTCCTGGGATTTTGGCCCATTGAGACTCTACGTTATTTTTCATTTCCGGCATGTTCTCTCTGGTAGACTCAATTTCTTCTTTGATGTATAGGGCAATACTCCCACCTTTTTGACCTACTCTGTCTCTGAGGTATAGCTTGTATCCCGGTAGCACAGTGTCCCAGGCATTTTCCTCATTCCACCATGTTTCTGTGACACCGATGATGTAAAGGTTATCTTTTTGTGCCACAACTTCCAATTCTCCCATCTTATTTCTTAGGCTTCTTGCATTTGTGTACATACGCTTGAGTTTCTATCTTGCCTGTGATCTGGTGAGTCACCCTGCAATCTTCTTGCAAGGTAACCTCTGGGTATACCGGTTCCCGAACCATTGACTCTTGGTCGACTGTTGGCTTTCCCCTTCTTCCTAGTTTAAAAACTTCTCAGTTTCTCTCTTGATGTTGCTTGCAAGCAGCCTCATTTCGTCTCCGCTGAGGTGGAGTCCATCCTTCTTGAATAACTTGCTCTTCCCCCAGAATGTTGTCCAGTTGTGCATGAAGTGGAATCCTTCTTCCTCACAACAGCACCTCATCCACGCGTTGACTGCTTGGAGCTCCGTCTGACTCTTCTCATCATCCCTGGGTACCAGAAGGATCTCCGAGAACGCTTCCCTCTGCGTTCTGGTCTTCAGCTTCCTTCCTAGCATTCGGAACTGGTCTTTCAGTCCTTCCCTGCTGTAGTTCCTGTTGCTCACCTTATTTGTCCCCACATGGATCACCACCGCAGTATCGTCCTCTTCCACGCTGTCGATGATACTGTCGATGCGGCTCACTATGTCTTCTACCTTGGCTTCTGGTAGGCAGGTCACCAGCCAATTCTGTCGTCCTCCCGCTATGTGGCTGTTGACTTGTCTGATGATGGAGTCCCCCACGATGATTGCTGTCCTTTCTATCTTCTATTACCTCTCTAGCCTCAGGTCTGTGTCTCTGGTGTATGACCATCTCTCCAGCCATAGGTCTGTGGCCTCTTTGCAGTTCCATCTTCCCTCATCCTGGTGTTGGCCTGTGCTGGACTCGTCTTCATGTGAGTTCCCTCCGCTGTTTCCAGATCTCGCTGTGTCACCCATTTCTTCCTTGTGGTTGTCCTCCAGGTGATCCTTACTCTCTGTAGGTGCATCTTGGCAGTTCCAATGTCACTGGTGATTTTCCATGGCCTCCCTGTATGCCTCCTCGATGAACTTCTCTAACAACCGGACTTCTTCTCCAGTGGTTTCCTCTGTCTTGACAGTCTCTGCCTCTCTGTCCTCCTCCTCCACTGCTCGAAGTGCTTCTAGTTCCAGTATTCTGCTTCTAGGAATCTGACTTGTTTCTTCAAGTTCTCCAGTTCCTCGCATCGAATGCATACATAAGACAGCTTCCCAGAGGGGAGGTAGTCATACATAAGGCAGACGGTGCAGAAAACTGGGTAGTTCAACTTCCTGCTTCTGGCTGCTGCTCCTATTGCTGTCCGCTTGCCGGTCTGTTGTTTGAAGTGGCTTCTCCCTGTTTTTTTTATGTAGCTCCTCTGTGTCTGGTATGGCTGTCCCCTGAGTTTGCTGTGGCTGCTGTCCTCTGGGCCTGCTGTGACTGCTTTGGCTGCTGTGTCCTCTGAGTCTGCTGTGGCTGTCCTCTTGATCCTTTTCAGTGACTCGTCCCTTCTTAAGGCCCTTCGCAAAGTTGCTTTCGCTAAGGCGAGCGCCTTTAACGCTAGCCTTTGACGCACACCAAACAGCTGAGTTCCGTTGGCCCCTCCCCTTTTAAGGGGGAGATCCAGATATGCTGTGGGTGACATCGGGGTGTGGGCAGAGCTACCTCTCGCCGCATCCCCTCACCCTCTATACCTCCTCTGCCCAACTCCTGTTCTCTCCCTTCTGCCTCCTCCGTCCAACTCCTCTTCTCTACCTTCTGCCTCTCTCCTCAGCCCGACTTCTCCTGCCTGCCCCGATCTCAAGGCAAGCTGAATCTGTGTGCCATTGGCCCCTCCCCTTTTAAGGGGGAGCTCTGGATCTGCTGCGGATGACGTCAGGGGGTGAGTGGAGCTACCTCTTGCTGCAGCCCCTCACCCTCTGCCTTCTCTGCCCAACTCTTGCTCTCTCCCTTCTGGCTCCTCCATCCAACTCCTCTTCTCTCCCTTCTACTTCTCTCCTCAGCCCGACTTCCCCTGCCTGCTCCGATCTTAAGGCAGGCTGCACAAGAGGTGAGTCTCTTTCAATTGAAAGGAAACTCTGGAATGAGGGGGCATATAATGAAGGTGAAAGAGGATAGATTCAGAAATAATCTCAAAAAATGCTTTTTCATGGAAAGCGTGATGAATGCTTGGATTGACCTCCCAGTGGGGGTGGTAGAGAAGAAAAGTATATATGAATTCAAGAAAGCTTGAAACAAGTATATTGGATCTCTAAGGGAGAGGAAGGGATAGTAGATGGCATGGTTAGGCAGTCTAGACAGACCTTTTGGTCTTTATCTGCCTTCATTTTTCTCTGTTTCTGTGTTTCATACTGATAACAGCACTGTCACCAATATTTTGATAACATCGTTCTAGATCAGGGGTGCCCAACGCGTCGATCGCGATCGACCAGTAGCTCAGGAAGGCAACTCGAGTCGATCGCACTCGTGTTGCCGTCCTGATCTACGGGCCGATCAGCCTTCCTCTCCAGTGTTCTCCCTAGGGCCTTTTAGCTGGGCGGTCCGCCCAGCTGTCATCTGCCACTGCTGAACATTAAACCCCCCCCCAAAAAAAAAAACCGGCTTGGAGATTTCAGCCCCTAGCGAACTTATGCTCCGGGCTCTAACGTGTGCGTACAGGCTTCTCTTCCCTCCGAAACCGGAAGTTATGTCCGGGGAGGGGGGGGGGGGAGAAGGGAAGCCTGCACGCACATGTTGAGAGCCCTGAAGCAAGCGTTTGCTACGGGCTAATACGGGAGACAGGTTAGTGAAGCATTTGTTCTTGTTCCTGCCGGGTCCTGCCTACTTTCTGTTTCCGCGAAGGCAGGACCCGGCAGCATTTCCCCCAATAGGTTGATCATGATCTTGGGCTGATCAGCCTTCCTCTTCCCGACGGCAGAATTGACGTCGGGAGAGGAATGCTGGTTGGCCGAAGCAGGGAGAGCTTGGGGCCTGTTATTGGTGGCGTTTGGGTCCTGGTCCCCGATGGTAATGGCAGTGGCAGTGGCTTGGGGGAGGGCAGGGAGAAAGAAAGAAAAAGGGCAGGCAGGGAGACAGAAGGAAAGAAGAGAAACAGAAAAAAATGAAAGGGAGGCAGAGAGAAAGAAAGGGCAGGGAAGAGGAAGGAAAAGTTGGGGGGAAGGAATGAGGTCTGGAGGAGAAGAAGCATACAGGCTAAAAGAAGGGAAGAAAGATTGTATGCACAGTCAGAAGAAGAAAGTGCAACCAGAGACTCATGACACCAGACAAGGTAGGGAAAATGATTTTATTTTAAATTTAGTGATCAAAATGTGTCTGAATTTATATCTGCTGTCTATATTTTACACTAAGGTCCCCTTTTACTAAACCGCAATAGAGGTTTTTAGCGCAGGGAGCCTATGAGTGTCGAGAGCAGCGCTGGGCATTCAGCGCAGCTCCCTGCGCTAAAAACTGCTATCGTGGTTTAGTAAAAAGGGAGGGGGTATATTTGTCTATTTTTGTATGGTTGTTACTGAGGTGATAGTGCTTAGAGTCATCTTACTTGACCTCTTTGAAAAACCCTGGAATAGGAATGATGATTAACATTTTCTATGCATACAGTGTGCTTTGTGTTTTTTTAAAATTTTATTGTTGGTAGATCATTTTGACTTGGTCATTTAAAAAGTAGCTCGCAAGCCCAAAAAGTGTGGGCACCCCTGTTCTAGATGATTGGTTGTATCCAGTATGTTGTGATTGCAAAATCCCAGGCATGTTTTTGATATCACTCTTGGTGCTTTTCTCAGAATTCTGACTCTAAACAGTCTTGAGGAGCATGTCAACATTTCATGATCTTGCATCAGATGGATTACCCAAGGGGATTGTGGGTATGCCTGGACATGTAAATATCTTGAATTAAAAGTAGCACGGCTCGGCAAAGTTCTAATTTATAGCAAAGGTCTCTGTATTGGAGCATAGCACCACAGAATTGATAATCAGTATTTACAATGCCTCAGGCACAAGTTGGCAATCCCTGTAGAGCACCCATTATTTGTGGTAGGGACTTGTAGCACTGCACAAGGATTCCATATCCATGATTACAAAGGAATCTGCTTATTTTCAAGAGAGTATATTTAATGTATATTAATCATATGTGTGTAGTTCCTTATGTAAGATGGTGCTAATATTACAAACAGTAAATGTAAATATTGGTTCAAGAATAGAACAGATGGCTTAAACAGTAGGTCTGCCAGTTGATAATTCTAATGATGTATGTATCTTAAATAAAATATAAATGAAGTTTCAGATTGTTGAACCCTTAAGAAGTCTGCTTTTTGTTGAATGATATAACTATTCTTCATACCAGAATCTATAATCTTGTGAATCCTGTTTTGTAATGTAAGTGTGGGATCACTATCTAGTTTGGTATAAACCTTTCATTTAATCATGGGTTTATCTTATTCCAGTCATCTTCTATAGGATTAACAATAGCTTTCCCTTTGTCACCAGCTTTTATAATTATTTTGTTACCATTTTGTAAATCCCTAATAGTGTTTATTTCTTTTTGTAATGTACTTTATTCTTTTATTTTTAATGGTGGCAAAACTTCAAAATCAGAGCAGGGGATATACCAAGCCATACAAATCTGCATCAGGATAAAGTCTATCTCTCCTGCCCACCAGGGGATGAAATATACTCTCACACTGAGGATGTCTCTCCAGGGTCTTCTGCCCAAGAGGGGAAGGTTAGGACGTCTATTATAGTGGGATATTTGATCATTGCGAATGTAGATAGCTGGTAGCTGGTGGACATGAGGATCACTTGGAGCTAGATTCACTAAAGTCAGCGATCGCCACTAAACCAGTTTTCACAGATTTAGCAACAATCGCTGCTAACCGACCTGATTCACTAAATAGCCCACTATGTGTTTTTCCCCCTCGATCGCCCATTTTGTGATCCGGCCATGCAAATGAGTAAAACCCTATGCAAAATAGCCAAGCGATTGATTTACTTACATTGCTTGGCTATTTAGCATCAGCTTTTACTGATCCTAAAACCCGATTGCTGCCTGGGGTTTTGTTTTGGGTTTTTTTTCTTTTTTTTTTCAATGCCATGGATATTTTGCATGTATTACACACCCAAAACATGTGCCCCATAAAAAAAAAGAAAAAAATCCCCCACCGCTACCAACAGCCCTCCCCCCATGACCCCCAACAATCACGCGTCCCCCTGACAAATGTGACCACCTGACAAATGCACATCCCCCAACAAACTTGCATCCACCTGACAAACGTAGCGACCCACCCTAAAACAAATGGCAGGAGGGATGCTCACTCCCTCCTGTCATGAAGGTGCCTGCTCCCTCTACCCCCCCAAAAAAAAATGGCAAAAAGGATGTCCACTCCCACCTGCCCAGAAAGACCTCCCCCAAAGAAAAGGACAGGATGGATGCTCACTATCTCCTGCCACGAAGGTGCCTGCTCCCCCCCAACAAATAAAAGTGGCAGGAGGGATGCCCCACTCCCTCCTGCCACCGGAAGCCCCCCTCCAGATCAACATGCCCCATACCATACTGAAAACACCTCCTACTCCTCCTCTCTTTGCGATGACACTGGGCCCTGGGCCCCTCCCTGTACCTCATGTGATGTGTGGGGAGGGGCCTAAGGCCCTGATTGACTCAGATGCCTCAGGCTACTCCCTTGAAAGGGGCCTGAGGTGTCTGAGCCAATCAGGGAATTCCTTAGGATGGAACCTAAGGAAGTCCCTGATTGGCCAAAACAAATGGCCAATCAGGGACTTCTTCCTAAGGAAGTCCCTGATTGTCTCAAATGCCTCAGGCACTGCCCACAGAAGTGGCCTGAGGCATCGGAGACAATCAGGGCTTTAGGCCCCTCCCTGTGCATCACATGATGCACCGGGGAGAGGCCTAAGGCCCAGTGTCATCGAGGAAGGAGCCTAAGGAAGTTCCTGATTGGCCATTTATTTTGGCCAATCAGGGACTTCCTTAGGCTCCTTCCAAAGGAAGTCCCTGTTGGCTCAGACACCTCAGGCCCCTCCCAAGTGAGGAGCCCGAGGCATCTGAGCCAATCAGGGCCTTAGGTCCCTCCCTATGTCATTGTGAAGACAGGAGGCCCAGTGTCATCATGAAGATAGGAGGAGCATCCCTCCTGTCTTTTTCTTCAGGGGGAGGAGAGGGGGAGGTTTTTCTGGGCAGGAGGGAGTGGGAATCCCTCCTGTTGTTTTCTTCAGTGAGAGGGGTGGGGGGAGGTCTTTCCATGCAGGAGGGAGTAGGCATCCCTCCTGCCATCTTTTTGGGGGGAACAGTGACTCAGGGGGTGCTAGCGCAGGGGGATGGGCTTTTTTAATGGTACAGATGGTGTGTGTTTAAGTCGCATAGAGTATCTGTTTTAAAAAAAGCAGAAGCCCTGACAGGAGACTGCTTCCCCTGTCACTACTGTTAGGGCTCTGTGCATGTGTCAATTGAACGAATGAGTCGGTGGTTTTGCATGCAAATGATTTGCACTTCAGTGCTGTTGGAAAATTAACCAGAAAATCGGCCAACAGCGATTGAGTTGCTATCTTTTTTAAAAAAAATTCTTTATATTTTAAACATTTGACAAACTTTATTAGTCAAATAAAGAAAAAATATAATGCAAACAGAAATATCCTAGAAGCATTAAAACTTCTTGCACAAATTAAAAAATGAAATGATTAATCACAAAGTATAATTAGTCCTCAATACATGGAGGTGGAGCTGCAATTAGACTGAAATAATTAACAGGTGATCATTTAACAAAGAAAATAAGATGGAGTTGGCGGCGCCAGAACTTATCCTCACTGATCTTATACTTGGATGCAACAGGTTCACATATTAGTCACACATTGCCCTTTGACAGAAATAAATTTATATAGCTGTTGTGGCTCAAAGAAAACATACCGACATTCTTTATAGACCATAACACATTTACAGGGGTATCTCAGGGCAAATGTTGCACCTAATTGCAATGCCTGGAGGTCTCAAAATAAGAAATTGTTTCCTTCTCTTCTGTGTCGAACGAGATACGTCAGGATACATTCATATAACATTTGACATAAAGGGAGCATCTTTATATTTGAAAAAAAGTTTTAGTATCCAATCCCTAGCTGAGTCTATAGCAAACTGTACCAGCAACATAGCTGTAACCTGGACTTCAATATCCAACCTCTCTAGAAAATTAGTTAAATCCAAATTATCAGCAGATAAATTCTGCTGGTTGGGATTTTGAGATTTAACTCTCCTAGGCAAATAATAAATTTTTGAGAGAGGTGGATATGAAATTTCTGGTACTTTCAAAACTTCAGTTAAATACCTCTTAAACATATAATGAGCTGATACAGGGAACACTTTTGGGAAATTTATAATCCGAAGATTACATTTCTTGGTGGCATTTTCTAGCATTTCTAGCTTGAAATGAAGGTTCCTACTGTCTTTAACCCAAGTTAAAACCTGTGTTTCGACAACTTTTAATCTGGTCTCATGTTCATCCACCTTGCTTTCCAAACATGATACTTTATTCTTTATATCCAAATTTTCTGAAAGAACTGTCATTTAGCGTGAGGAAAGTTGCTGGATTTGAGTTCCCAGAGAGAACTGTAAACTTGTTATTGCCTACCATAGCGTTTCCATATTGAATACCTTTGGCCTTTGCATAGATGTAACCTCATTTCCCGAGTCCACTGTAAAAGGCAAAGTACCTTTAGACACATCAACAATCAGTTCAATCATTGGGGAAACTCCGGTAACCTGTTGCATTCCACTCTCTAATTGCTGTGATGGCAATAATGATGCCTTCACTGTCTCCCATCCAGAGCTGTTTCCCACACTCTGCTGGGTCAGACAGAGAGTGTCCCAGGCTGGTTCCACCTCCCTCTGCTTTCCGTAACCTCAGGGCGCATTGGAGGACTCTGCTCCTCCAGAGATAAGGTGGCGCCCTTGAAGGAGAAATCACACGCCTCAGCCTGCATGTCTCTCCCTGCCGAGGATCCCTCTGGTTCCTGCATTCGGGTGCCTCACTCAACGTAGGCATCTATTGGTCCTGTCGCTGAAACAGATTCCTTCGGGAAAACACGGATCTTTGATTTTCTTTTAAAGGCAAAATTGTATAAATTTTGACAGAAACTCCAATGGCGTCTCCGTGTCAGCAATCAAGCCACCATATTTGGTAAGCTCCGCCTCCTGAGTCACTATCTTTAATGAATGTAGCCCAAAGACACTTGCCTGCCTGGTGCGAAGGTAACTGACCTCATGCTACATCTAGATAAGATTTTAGATAGTGCTGACTTAATAACATAGGGAAATGTGGTAGGGAGGTTCTGGAAGGTTTCAGAAATGCTATCTCTTCCACATGCGCTACCCAAGAGACAAGCAGAGCTACAAAGTCTCAATGTGTGGATGAGGAGGGTTTTAGATTTATCAGAAACTAAGCAACATTCTGGGGAAGGGAGAGCCTATTCCATACAGATAGATTCCACCTTAACCAGGAAACAAAGCAGTTTTTAAGACAGAAACTGAAGAAAGGCCAACAATCGCTCAAAAGTGCATGGTTTGAAACAAGATATCTTTAAAAGATATCACCAAAACAGGGAAGATAGTTCATCCCATTAGTGAGGTTATAATAGAGACCATAGTTGACTAGGTGTCCTTAAATACAGAGTGGAAACAGGAAGTAGCATCAGAGGGGAAGCTTCAGACCGGGCAGCCACTTGCAACTTAATATAATGGCTGCCATGCCAGGGCCCATCTGAAAAATAAAATGTTGATTTTGAAAGGTGACCACGAAAATGAAGGGAAGGAAGAGAGATGGGTCAACAAGGGGAAGAAGTTGAGTGGTGGTTGAGGTTTATTGTATGCCATCAGGAGCATTTGGGAAAGCAGCAGTGGTGGGAAGGTGAGGGGGCAGGACACTCGATGGAATTGGGGTGCAGGGAGAGGGAGGACAGGATGGAATTAAGGTTGAGGGAGAGAGAGAGGGGCAGGATACTCGATAAAATTGGGGTAGAAGGGGGAAGAGAGAGGGCAGATAATGGAAGTGGGGTGAAGGGAGAGAGAGAAGAGGGCAGACATTAGATGTAAGTTGGAAGGGTATGGGGTACAGATGCTGAATAGAAGTTGATGTTACAGTGGGTGATCATCTGGCATTCAGTGATCACCACATGATGTGGTTTAATATTAAGACAGGTGTAGCGAGGACTCATTCGAAAGTAAAGGTTCTAAACTTTTAAAAAAACTAACTTTGCTCAGTTGGGGGATTACATCAAGGAATTGTTATCTAGATGGGAACATCTGGAAGAAGTAGGAAAGCAGTGGGAAAAACTGAAAGAAACTATTGTAAGACAATAAACCATTTTGTAAGGAAAGTATGTAAAAGTAGGAGGAAAAGACTGCTTTGGTTCTCAAAAGTAGTAGATAAAAAGGTAAGGAAAAAGAGATTAGCTTTCAAAAACTACAAAAGATCACAAAAAGAGGAAGACAGGCTAAAATATCTGGAAAAATAAAGAAGCAAGTCAAGGAGTCAGGAAAGCAAAGATGCAAATGGAAGAAAAAAATGGCTGACATGATACAATGGGGGGACAAGACATTTTTTAGGTATATTAGTGATAGGAAGAAGTACAAAAGTGGCAATGTAAACCTAAAAGGTGAAGGAGATAAATATTTAGAAGTTGATACAGATGAGGCTAAATTGCTTAATAAATATTTCTGTTCTGTGCTCACAGCTGAAGCATTGGGAGCAGAATCACAGAAGACAAAAGCAAATAGTGGTAGAGGAGTGATAAACCCTGAACGATTTTCAGAGGATTGTGTTCATGTGGAGCTAGCTAAACTGAAGTTGGATAAAGCAATGGGGCCGGATGGTGTACATCTGAGGGTACTGAAGGAACTTTGGGATGTTCTGGTGGCTCCACTGGCAGAGTTTTTCAATGCTTCTCTAGAATCGGGAGTGGTACTGGAGAAGGGCGGATGTGGTCCCTCTCCTCAAAAATGGAAGTAAGGAAGAAGTAGGAACTATAGGCCGGTAAGTCTGACTTTTGTGGTAAGTAAATTAATGGAAACACTTTTATAACAGAGATTAGTGAAGTTTCTGGAATCCAGTGGATTACAGGATCCAAGGCAACATGGATTCACTAGAGGCAGGTCTTGTCAGTCAAATCTGATCAATTTCTTTGACTGGGTGACTAGAAAATTGGAACAGGAAGTGTGCTAGATGTAGAGTATTTAGATTTTAGCAAAGCCTTTGACAGTGTTCCACATAGGCATCTAATAAACTGAGTGCCCTCGGTATGGTCCCAAGATTATGGGCTAGGTCAGGAACCAGTTGAGTGGAAGGCAACAGAAAGTAGTGTAAAGGGGTGCTACCAGTGGTGTATCTCAAGGTTCTGTTCTTGGACTTGTTCTTTTTAACAGGTAAGATCTTTGTGGGTAATAACAAAATCTGTAATAGAGTAGACAACTCTGTTGGTATGAATAAAATGAGAAAAGACCTAGTGAAGCTTGAAGAATGGTCTGAAATTTGGCAGCTAAGATTTAATGCTAAGAAATGTAAGGCCATGCTGCAAAATCCCAAGGGACCGGTACAGTTTAGGAGTGAATAAATTTTGTGCATGAAAGAGGCGCAGGACTTGGGAATAATCTTAAGGTGGCTAAACAGGTTGAAAAGGTGATGACAAAAGCTAGACAGATGCTAGGGTGCATAGAAAGAGGTATGGCCATTAGGAGAAAGAAGGTATTGTTGACTCTGTATAAGCCTCTGGTGAAAACTCATTTAGAATATTGTGTAAAATTCTGGAAACCACACCTTCTAAAAAATATAAACAGGATGGAGTCGAGCCAGAGGAAGGCTACTAAAATTATCAGTGTTTTTTATCATAAGGCATAAGGGGACAGACTTAAAGATTTCACTATGTATTCTTTGGAGGAGATATGACAGAGGTGAGAGGAGATATGACAGAGGTATTTACCTACATGGCATAAATGTGCATGAAGTGAGTCTCTTTCATTTGAAAGGAACTCCAGAATGCGAAGGCATAGGATGAAGTTATCTAAGAAAATACTTTTTTACAGAAAGGGTGGTAGATGTGTGGAATAGGCTCCCAGTACAGGTGGTGGAGACAAAGACTGTCTGAATTCAAGAAAGTATGAGACAGACATATGAGATCTCTTAGGGAGAGGAGATAGTGGATTGGCAGATGAATGGGCGATTGGCCTTTATGTGCCATCATTTTTCTATGTTTCTGTATTTATATGAAGGTTAAGTGTCTGGGAGGAAAGTCAGAGAACCAATTTTAACATTTAACTTTCATTTGCCCTTACTCATATTCCTTCAGAAACAGTCATCTAAACTAGGTTTACCAGAACTACGGGAAAACCTATGTTCGAGGACTATCCCAAGTGCCCGAACAGTTTTGAAAAATGGGGGGAGTCAGTCCGGGTTTAACCAGCTCTTCCAACTGCCCCACCTGTTTCTTCAGCCTCTTTCCCTCCCTTCATTCTGTTTCTCCAGCCTCCTTCTTTCCCTTCCTCCCTTTCTTCATGTTGTTTTTCCAGCCCCCCTCACGATCTCTCTATCTCCTGACTCCCTCTCTTACCTCCTCCCCGGCCAGCAGATATAATTTAATATTCGGGCAGCAGCAACAAAGTGAGCCTGCTACCACCAGTCTGGTCCAGAAGCACCTTTCTGCAAGTCTCGCCTCTGCAAGTCCCGCAACAGGAAGTTGTTGCAGAGAGGCCAGCAGTAGAAAGGCTCACCTCGTTTCTCCCACTGGCTGCCTGAAGATTAAATTACAGTGGTCTGCCAGGGAAGAGGTAGGAGAGGAGTCAGATTGTGAGGGGAAGCAGCATTGGAGGTCAGAGGAGGGAAGGTAAGTGACTGGAGAAACAGCATGGAGGGAGGGAAGGCTGGAGAAACAGCATATGGAAGGGGTTGGAGAAATAGCATGAAGGGAGGGAGGGATGGAAAAGTGTTATGGAAAGGAGAAAGTGCAGGAGAAAAGAGCATTGAGTTAGGGTAGTGCTGGATGGGAAGGGAGAAATAGAAACAGCAGGAGAGGAGGTTGAAAGGAGAGAGAGGGGCACCCAGTAGGGGCCTGGGGTTTGGAAGGAAGGAGAGAAAGAAAGAAAACACAAGAGGGGGGGGGGTTGGAAGGAAAGAAAGAGAGAGAGAGGGAAGCACCCTGTGGGGGAGGAGGGTTGGAGGAAGAGAGAGAGAAGCACTAAAAGTGTACAAAGGATGGGAAGGGGGACCAAGGAAATGGGTGGAATGTGGGTGGAGTCATCTTGGGTCCTCCGTTTTTCTATTTTATAAGTTGGGGTGAGTCATTTTTAGCAAGAGGCAGAAGATGAAAATAGTTACAAGCATTATTGTGAAGTTTTGTCTGGAAAACGCTTGTGCTGATCTTATCATCTACCTAAAATTGATTTATGTGTCATGTTGTGCTTAACCTGATTATTACCCTAATGACAGCTGAGAGACCAAAAGCATCAATTACTAATCCTTTGTGAAAGAAATTGCTGTTTGTAGCCAATGAAGGAACAGCTTAAGCTTTATTGAAAGATTTCTAGTAATTACCTTGGGAACAGCTACTAGCCAAGGATTTCTTAAGGCAGCTGATTAGAAATAAGCAGTTTAGTAGATTAATAATATTTCACTGGGACTATTATAACTTGGTAGTCCTGTTTATTTTAGTACTTTTATTTCATTTTATATAATGTAATCCGCTTAGATTTGTAATAAGTAGAGTGGTATATCAATATTTTTTTGCAATGTTTTTTACCCAATTGTAGCACAACAATATACATAGAAAACAAAACACACAAAATACATCATGCTTTTTGGATTCTCAGGTGATACACACAAATTATATCTAACCCCTTCCATTATTAACCATAACTCCAAATAGCTGGTAACATCCAAAAAAATAGCAAGATGAAATGTTATAAATTCAGCTGGCGACTCCATGCTGTGTGTGATAGGGAGTTCTAAAAAGTTTCCACACCAACTGTAGTTTTTTTTCCTGCCAAACAGTTTATATCAGGAACTGTCTGTTTTTTCTTCTTTCCAGTGGACCAGTGTTGGTGGTTCTGGCCTTAGCCATCACACAAGAATGATTTTTTTCCCCATCAGAGATGGTTTATGCAAGAACACCTTCTTGCTCCTGGGCATTGGTAAAATAACTTAAAATCTAGTAAACAGTAACTTTGGTGTCAGAATGCATTGGTTTTTTTTCCAAAAAATATGAAGAAACACTATTCCAAAACTGATAGATCTTAAGGGAACATATTGGGCTGCAAACATTTAGGACATGTGGAGTCATGCCGTAAAGAAGCTTTCTGAGCTCTTAGAGGCGAGATATGTAAAAACATTAAAATTAATTTCCCATAGTGTAATCGATATGGACATATTATTTACATCTTTCAAACATATTTTGTAATGTCAACATTGATATCCCTCTACTATCTCTGACTAACCCCCTCCCCTCCCCTTTTATGAAACCACATTAGTGTTTTTTATCACCGGCTGCGGCAGTAAAAGCTCCAACCCTCATAGAGCATCAGAACTTTTACTGCCACGTCCGGCGATAAGAAATCACTAATGCAGCTTCGTAAAAGTGGGGGTAAGTGAGGTGTAATCATAGTCTGGTATCAATTTCAGCAAAAATTTATGATGATAATGTAACAGAGCTTGCTGTTGTACATCTAAACACAGAACTTCCTTTAAGGCTTCCAAAGCTCTGCTATCAATGCTAATTTGGGCAATGTAGATGTTTCACTTGCCTATATGCAAATAGGTTTGGGGGATGTAATCCATATTACTCTCTTAAATCTAAAAATGTTTTCATAGAGCCATCTTCCAATAAGGATATAAATACATTATCTTCTGATGTGGCCATCTATGAAAGGACAGAATCATAGAACCTTTCATAAAAAGAGGGTTACCCTGAACTGGCAGTGATTAACAAGTGAGGCACCATATCTAGGACCTTGCCAGGCACACACTATGTTTGCCAATAATTTTCCTACTTATTGCTTTGATGATAAAAGTAATAGTTATGATGAAATAAATGCTTTTTTTGTTTTCTCATGTATTAGGCCATTCAACATAGTCTGTGTAGCTAAAAAGATTTATTAGGCTCTACTCCATTTCTCAAATAATATTATATCTTGAGATAGTACTGCCTAATAAGGAAGGACAGGTTATACTGAAAGGCTTGTGGTTACGTGTATTAACTTGCCAATACCCAATCAAGTAAAGAATACAATTTTTAAAATTATTTTAATGAAAATAACTCAAATTAACAATAGCAATGCGGGTCAATTAAAATCCTTTTCAGGAATGCAATCAAACAAACAATATGCGATGGTGGGGGGTTTAGTACAGTATTAACCCTGTGCAATCCAATTTCAGTACCTTTGAATGTAAATTTACTAAATTTAAAAGTTTGGAATTCTGGACTGAGTCTTCAAGGCATATAACTGATGCTTAGCAAATTATAAAATGCTTTGCAGCTGCATGACTTTGACAGGTTCTAAATCCTGAATTTCAATCCATTTTAGAGCAGTTTCTAGCACATTTATTGCCTCAGATGAAGTTGAAACAAAATCATCTACTTCTTTAGGTAACTCGAGTGCCTCATCTTCATTGGAAGAATCTCAAAGCCCAATGAAGAAGAATAGCTTAATATCAAACTAGTGAAAAATTCATCATAAAATTTTTCTTTAATTTAAAAGCCTTTTTTAGGCAGTGCACATCTCCCAATATACAGTATTTGGTGTCATATGAGGAATTTTTCACTAGTTTCATAAGCATTGTCTGCAAGTTGACTTGAATTTACTGACTCGATAATTTCAAAATTACTCAGCTCAAGTGCAATGGAGCAAACTTCTACACATTTATTGTTTCCTTGTATCCATGATTTGACATTTTCTGATGCTGCTTCTACTCTGAGCTGTGATAAATTATTTGCAATTTCTCGCATCCATTCAATATCAGGTTTTCCCAACTTCTCCTTTGAAATCCTTTCAAATTTATTGTTGTCTTCTGAATCATTTACATTTACTTGACAAAATCCCTCCAAAAGTTCTGCCATCCAGCAAGTTTATTGTGTATGTATCAACACCAATGTAAAATAAGTTCTTTATAGATAAACCTTTCAGAAAATTGACAACAGAGGAGGTTGCTTTCCAACATTTGTGTCACCAGCTCTCATCAATAGTGTTGTTTAGGGAGAAGTGCAGCGTTTTTGGAGGTGTTCTTGTGCCCCGGATAACAGCAGTGCTCTGATTGCAACTAGAGCCGGTGACTTCGGGTGCCGAATCTCGGCGGGCACCCGTGGAGACAGAAGCTCTGACGTCAGCTGGGTCCTACACTAGACAGTGAAAAGGACGCCGCTACTGTTTATCTGTGGAGGTTACCTGTGAGAAGTGCAGCGTTTTTGGAGGTGTTCTTGTGCCCCGGATAACAGCAGTGCTCTGATTACAACTAGAGCCGGTGACTTCGGGTGCCGAATCTCGGCAGGCACCCGCGGAGACAGAAGCCCTGACGTCAGCTGGGTCCTACACTAGACAGTGAAAAGAACGCCGCCCTCGTCTCTCTCCCCACTTCTATCATCTGCCCTCTTCTTTCTCCCCCTTTCTCCCCCCTTCCATCATTTGCCCCCTTCTCTCAATCTCTCCATTCACAACAGGCCCATCTTTCTCCCTTCCTCACCTTTCCGATTTTGGCAACAAGATCTGCAACCCCCCCACCCCCTGCGATGACACTTAAGATCGGCAACGGGCCTCCTTCTACCCCTGGCATCAACAGAACTTCAGATTGGCAACGCGGTACTCAGTCAAAAGCAGAAACAGGAAGCTGAGTCAGAGGGAAGCTTTTGACGTGAGCACTAGAGAATGACACGGGGAAAAAAATTTGTCCCCGTCGCTGCACCATTCCCTTCATCGCCCCATCACCGCCATCGCCATCTCATTCACCGCCCCGTCACCATCCCCGCACCATCCATATAAGCCTCAGTACTGCAATCTTTAGCTTATTCCTTCCTTATAAATCAAAGTTCTGGCTGCTGAACTAGAGAAAGAGATGTTCAGCTGGCAGGGCTTTGTTTATAAATTTTTATCAATACAACTAATATATTACTTTATCCTGAAGCAAAAAAAAAAAAAAAAGAAATAGAATTTTTTTTCTACCTTTGTTGCCTGGTTTCTGCTTTCCTCATGTTTTCATTCAATTCCTTCCATTCACTGTCTCTCTTCTCTCTGCGTCTTCCATTTGCTCTGTTACTGTGCCTCTCCCTTTCTCCCCCCTTCCAAATTGGTCTGGCACCCATCTTCTTCCCTCCGCTCCCCCCATAGTCTGGCATCTCTGTCTTCTTCCCTGCCAGCGTCTTCTCCCCACTCTCTCTTCCCCATTTCCCTTCAGCGTCTTCTCCCCACTCTCTTTTCACCATTTCCTTTCAGCGTCCTTCTCCACCCCTCTGTCTTCCCCATGTGCTTTCAGCATCCTTCTCCCCCCCTCTGTCTTCCCCATGTGCTTTCAGCATCTTTCTCCCCCCTCTGTTTTACCCATTTCCCTTAAGCGTCTTTTCCTCTCCACTCCACCTTTCCTCCCTGCCCCTTACCTTCATGGCGCTTCCTCCCCCCCCTCCCGCCTGACCAACCGACAACAGGCCCGATCCAACAAACCTCCCTGCCCTGTGGCTGCGAGTCTAAATTACCTTCTTACAGCAGCCGGAGCATTGTAGTTGCATATGGCTGCCGTAAATGTCGTCTCTGATGCAATTTCCGGTTGTGTCAGAGATGACCTTTACGGCAGCCAGAAGTTAGAATGTCCTTTTGTTGTTACACACACCAAGTGAAGAGTGCAAAGTTCAAGTTCACATCTTATGCTAATAGAGCACATCGTTTGACACTGCATTCTTTGTTGAGTTTGTGCAGGTAACCTGTGGTCTTTAGTCAATTTTTTAACCATCAATGCAAAGTTGATTCTGCAACATTGATGTCTCTGGAGACATTTGCTTGTGTTTCACCATTATTGATGTGTTGTATTGCTCTTAGTTTATTTTCCAGTTTATATGATTTTCACCTCAACAAACCACTTTTCATTTTCAAGAGCTACAAGCTGAAACTGTGCATCAACCATGTGAGCTGGAAGGGCACTTCAACTGGTATATACAGTATAATCTAGGGGGAAAAAATTCCAAAAGCCATATTCACCATCACATTGTAAATGAATTTGCCTCACAATGATGTGAATTATGATGAGAGTGCAGTGTATTATGGCCCTTCTCAAGACAGCTTTTAGGGTTTCCCAAAAAAAGAGTTGGATTTTGCATATGTTGAGCATTAAACACACTATAATCCTCACATATGGACTGAAGCTTGAAAGTCTTTACCTTGATGCAAGTAAGAGGGAATCTCTATATATAGTCCCCATCATTTAGGGGATTAAAATCTATTTCTGTTCAAATAAGTACATGATCAGAAATTATCATGAGTCTTATTTCTGTCTCACTAATTTTCAAAAATAATATTAGAGTAGTTAATATATAGTCAGTTTGTGAAATTGTAACATGGGCTCATGATAAGTGTGTAAAATCTTTATCAATAGGGTGCAAGGATCCACTAACATCAAAGCACTGGTAGTTGCTTGCTACGATCCTGCTCTGATAAGCACCTATCAACTGGCATAAATCACTTGGATAAAATCACTTGTTAATATCAGCAGGAGAGGAGAATCTCGTATTGTCAAAGAGACTAATCTCTTAAAGAAGACATGTTCATATGTATTTGGAGCATACTCCACTAATAACTATAGAGCCTGACTTTGTAATTTATTGTGTAACAATAGAAATTGACCATTTATCATCTTTCAGAAAGTGTTGCTTCTGGCAATATAAACCTTTCCTAATTAAAACTGCCAGGCCACTGCTCTTACAGGCATTGGAGGCATAGAAAATTTGGCCTACCCAAGATTTACAAAGTTTAAGTGTTCCTTGTCAGTAAGCTTTGTTTCTTGAAGGCAAGCTATATCAGGTACTTGTCTTTCTAACTGCAAAATAATGTTACTCCTTTTTATAGGGGAGGAACTTCCTGATACATTCCAGGATTCTAGTCTTAATTTACACTGTGCCAATCACAAGTTAAAGCAACATTATTACAGCAACAGGTCCCCAGCTCTGACCCAGAGAAATGTCAAAATAGTTTTTTAAAACAAATAAATTCCGTATTTCTCTGTTCATAATACCCAATGTTGTTGTCTACAGGGTAAAATTGTCTATACTAGCTATTTAACATAGTCAATATACAGTACATAATGCACCCTCTCCTACAAATAGAAACCCCCTCTATCCCTGTATCCCTCACCACCCCTTCTCTATTCTGAAGCTATTTCCTGTACCCAATAACAAACATGTTCGTAATACCCAAATATATCCCAGCCAATTATCAGTCATTACCTGCAGGTACTGAGTCGTGCTCCTTTGCCTCAAATCCCTCCCCCACTCCCTCAGTATATCCACCATGTAATACAATTTCATATCAAACTCAGTTAACATAATGGCTATTATCATCAAAATCATTGTCACCGGGGGGAGGGGGGTGGTAGGGAGCCCGTTGAAGATGGAGGAATAACTGTTCAGCTCCGTTCCCCGCGATCAGAATTTATATCATTTTTATGTTTTCCACTCCCTGAATAACCTGCTAACTGAGAGAAAAGATGTTTCAAGTTTCTTTATTTTTGATATACCATCTATCAAATCACATGTCTAGACGGTGTACATTATAAAAGGAAACAATTAAACAATTAAAATAGGTAAATTAAAAAAATAATTTATCAAATATTAAAAATACTGGACAAATGAAACATGAAACGGAAGGAAAGTAGGGAGGGGAAAGGTTGTTTCAAATACATCGAAGTAAAATTAATTAAAAAAAGGACAATAAATGGGGATTAGCAAAAACATTAGGATGGGAATCACTTCAAAAGAAGTGATGTTTCAAAACTTCACATGAATCAGGGAATTATGAGATGGAGGCTAATACTAAAGAGTAAAAGCATCTTTAAAGAGGAAAGTTTTAAGTTTGGTTTAAAATTTTCTGAGTGAGTTCTCTAATCGAACGTCTAGTGGAAGGGCATTCCACAGAGAAAGGGCAGTAACTGAAAAGATGGATTTGCGAGTTGTATCGTAAAACAAAGACAGAGAAAATAGAAGTAGCTTTTGGCTTAAACACCAGTGCTAAACGACCGAAACAAGATCCTCCTCCTCCGCTGAAGAAGTCACAAGTATTGCTGCAGGAGGACAGTTTGGGCAAAATGGTTGAGCAACTCAAACATATTTCAGCTGTTCTCACAGAAAGCCAAATGGACATTAAAGATATTAAGGCGGAAATATCTCACCTCACCATGAAAATGTCGACAGTTGATGACTGTTGGTCATTGAAAAAAAAATTTTAATGGTGGATGAAGTTATGGCCCAGCAGAAACGTGATCACAAACTCCTAGATCTTCTGGCAGTCACTTGTGAAGATCATGGGAATTACAGCCGACATAATAATTTAAGAATTTCTAGGCTTTATGAAAAAATGGAAGGAGATAACCCGGTGCAATTTTTTGAAAAATGGATTCTGAAAGTTTTGAATCTGACTTTCAAGCGCCCTTTCGAGCTTGAGCACGCACATCGAATCCCATCCCACGCTTCTCAAGGAAATCAAAAGCCTCGGGCGATAGTAATAAAGAATCCCAGGACAAGCAGGCAGCTATTCTCACATATGGGTGACATCATCCACGGAGCACGGATGCGGACAGCCTCGCAATCAGACTTGCTTGTAGAAAACGTAGAAGTTTTGAGTCTGCCTCAGTTCTCAGTTTTCCACGGAGCCGAGAAGTCTTTCTTTGTTGCTCTTCGCTAAACTTCGTTGCCTCGTACCTTCTCTTCACCGCGTTTTATGTTAGTTATTTTAGCGAATCGCTGTGCTCATTTCTTTATTTTCTGTTACTTAAAAAAAAAAAGTTTTATTTTTTTCTCGACTGACTGGCAGGCTGGGTCACACGCCTGCAGCCTGCGGGCTTCGACTTTGCAGCGGCTATTTTCCCTTCTATGTCCCGGCCAGTCACGGGCTTCAAGAAGTGTAGCCAGTGCCAGCATGCGATTTCCCTCACAGACCCACACCGCTGGTGTCTTCGCTGTCCCGGGTCAGACCATAGTCCGAAGTCGTGCCCGCGCTGTGCTACTCTTCAACCTTGAACCCTTAAACATCGTCGGGTTCAAGTGGAAACACTGTTCAAGATGGACTCTTCAGCTACACCCTCGACCTCAATCTCTGACTCGGTTCAGGCTTCAGCTGGAGTTCCTACTGTTTCCACTACTCCGACTTCGAATCTCATCAGACCTTCCTCTTTCAGATCTTCATTGACCTCGAGTACACCTGCCTTATCTTCTCCTGAGCTTCCCTCAGGTCAGATACCTAAGCAGAAGGTTCCTGCGGTGGTCCTCAAGTTATCAAAGCACAAGTCTAAGCATGCTTCTACTGCCACCTTAGAGCCTTTAGCCTTAGCAAGTGGTCCAGTTTCAGACTCGGATCCACAATTGCAGGCTTCTCGCCAGACCATGTTAGAGCAGCAATTTGTTCAGTTACTGAGCAAATACAGTCCTGCCTCGTCTCTGCCTCCTGCAGTCCAGCCTGGGCAATCAGCAGTCTCCCACGAGGTTGAGTCCCTGCCTGTGCGTCAAGCTGAGTTTATACACTCTATGCAAGGAGTCGAGTCTTTGCGAGTGTCTCGACAGGAATCCTCACACTCCAAACAAGGAGCCAAATCTTTGGGAGTGCTTCGAGATTCCTCGATCAAAACCACAGAGTCTATGGGGTTTTGATCTACAGATTCTAGCTCTATTCATTCACCAGTGGCACTGCTTGTTTCCATACATAGGACGAAGTCTCCTCAACCTCTCACGAGACCTACTTCCAGGCAGCATTCTCATCGTCGATCGAGGCCCTCATTGAGGCATCCATTGAGACGCAGGTCTTCCTCCAGAGAAAAGCCTTCCTCATCCAGACCTCCATCCAAACCTTCCACTTCGAGGACCTCGTTCAAGGTCACCAATTTCAGATCCCGAGGACTCCTTTGCTTCCAATGCCTCCTCCACGTCTGTCTATTCCTTGGGTTACCAATACTCCAGTGAGGCTTCACCTTCATTCTCCACTCGAGGCACCTCGAGCTCATTGAGTCCTTCTCGAGGCCAGGTTCTGGCGGATCAGTTGTCCTTTTCTTCCTTTCTTCGCCAGATGGCTGATGACCTGCATATTAAATTGGATGCTGGTTCTAAATACTCTAAGGCAGGGGTCTTCAAAGTCCCTCCTTGAGGGCCGCAATCCAGTCAGGTTTTCAGGATTCCCCAATGAATATGCATGAGATCTATGTGCATGCACTGCTTTCAATCCATATTCATTAGGGAAATCTGAAAACCCTACTGGATTGCAGCCCTCATGGAGGGACTTTGAAGACCCCTGCTCTAAGGAGTACTCTAAGGAGCAGTGTTCTTCAACCTTTTTACACCTATGGACCAGCGGAAATAAAATAATTATTTTGTGGACCGGCAAACTAATAAGACTGAAATTTTTAAAAACCCCATTGCCGCCCTGTCCTCGCGAGCTCGGTACCATTAACCATCTGATCCCATCCGCACAAGCCTCAAATAGTTATGATTTTATATTGAACATATTTTATTAAAGTATAAAAAGAAACAATATTCTATACAATTGTCATTTTATAAATATAAATAATACAGGGCAAGGATCAACAAAACCCCCGCCTCCCTTCCCCTTCACATATATCCCCTCTACTATCAAGAAAACTGAATAAGCCAAATTATTACAGAATGCTACACAAATATGGTAACAGAATACCACAGTCACACATGGCAGGAATGGTGTTAGGGGGAGTGCAAGTAGTGCAACTGCCTCCTGGTCAGAGAGAGCTCTAAGCCAGCTGGAAGCTAAAGATGCACTGCCTGGGCTTTGCACTCCCCAGTTATGTCTAACATCAGCTCTAGCAGGATACATATTTTAAATCTGATATTTTCTAATCACAAGATAGAAATAAAATTATTTTTTTCTACCTTTTTGTCATCTCTGGTTTCTGCATTCATCGTCTTTTCACTCTCGTCCATCCAGCGTCTGCCCTATGTCTCTTCAATCCAACATCTGCCTCTTCCATCCACTGTCTGCCCTCTACCCTTCCCCCTCCCCTATGGTATCTGCGTTCTTTCTTTGCCCCTCTCTCCTGCATGAAAAAAAACATATCAAAATAAAACTATTACATTAATGGAACCTCGCTCAAGTCAAACCTTGAGGAGCAAGAAGCCATTATAGAAATGGATACCGGTAATGTACCAGTTAGCAGGCAATGATTTAAAACTTTCTTTCTAACTTTCCAGGGACTTGCTGTCCTTTATTTCCCGCTGAGATTGTTTTCACTATATGGTCGGTATGCATAAGTTTAGCGGGATTGTTCTATATGTTATATATATAACTGAAGTATATATTTGTTATTATTTTACACACAATAGTTTCCTGATAATGGATGGACCTTTTGTGCGTATATGCAGTTTCACAGTTTTTCTAGGTTGAAATGTAAGGAGGCAGTGACTTCAAATTTTTTGTTTTACCTTTCCAGGGACTTGCTGTCCTTTATGTTCCTGCTGGGATTGTTTTCCTTTTCTGATTTAGTAGGATTATTTAGCAGGATTATTTTATGCCTTAGTACATTACATTACATTAGAGATTTCTATTCCGCCATTACCTTGCGGTTCAAGGCGGATTACAAAAGTTATAGAAGGTGGGTTACAAAAGAAGATCACACATATGTTCTTATTTTACACATCATATTTCCCTGATAATAGGTTGATCTCTTGTGTGTATTTGCTCAATTTTTCAAGGTTGGAATGCAATAGTGAGCTCTGGGGATTAGATTATTTCTATGATCAATCAAGCTATGTGGTGATGTGTATTATCAATATATGTGATTGTTAGCGGAGAATTGGAGTTTGTTCAATTCTCCTCATCTGGGATTCTCCCCCTCCAGGAGAGTGCCAGATATTTTTTTTCCAGCCGGTAGCTGGGGGGGGGGAGGGGGGGCGGGGTGATATGTGGTTGGGGGTAGGGGGTGGTTGGGGGGTGTATGTGTGTGGTTGTGAACTATGAGTGCTTGGATTTTGATGTATGTTCTTTCATTGCTTTGTATCTGGAGGCAGCAAATTGCTTTATCTGTCAGAAATATCTGGAAGGTACTAGGAGATCCCAATGTGCTGTTGTTTAACCTCCCAGTAGTTTTTTTATGTATAATCACCGGTTAATTTCCCTTAATGTGAAAGGTGTATCCCACCCCATTAAGCGCAAGAAATTGATGTTGTATTTCAAACATCTTGGTGCATCCATTGTTTTCTTGCAAGAAACCCACCTTAATATCGTAGAGTCTAAAAAATTACGCAGGGACTGGGTCCAAGATTGGTTTTTCTCCTCCACTAATGGGCGCAAAGGTGGCGTAGCTATTTTATTCTCCCAGAAATTATCATAAACTAAACTAAACTAAAACTTAATTTTATAGACCGGGTCTTCAACCAAAAAGGTGCTCGACTTGATTTACAATAAAGTAAGTATAGTACAAAAATATAGCAGAAGAATGAAATCTAGAATGGCTTAGGGCTCCTTTTACAAAGGTTTTTAGCGCACACACCGGATTAGCGCACTACCCAAAAAAACTACCGCCTGCTCAAGAGGAAGCAGTAGCGGCTAGCGCGTGCTATTCCGCATGTTAAGGCCCTAACACACCTTTGTAAAAGGAGCCCTTAGTTTCCAAACAAAAAAGTTTCCAGAGCTTTTTGAAATAAAATGAAGGGGCCTAGACTTCTAAGTGAAAGCGGTAGCTCATTCCAGAGCTCAGTTAGTTTGAAAATGAAATAGTGGCTGAATCTCTTGAAAGTTCTATTTTTACTCCTAAGGGAAGGAAATATAAGTTTTAATATATTTGAACTCCTTGCGAGATGAAATCTGTGTACATTCAAATCTAAAGGAACCAAAGTAATAAAAATGGCAGTATTATCTCATAGCCATGACAATAATGGCAGATGGGTATTAGTAACACTGTTGATTAACTAAACTAAACTAAACCAAATCTTAAGTTTATATACTGCATCATCTCCACGGATGTTGTGGAGCTTGGCATGGTTTACAAGAACTTAAAATATAGGAAGAGAAGGAGAAAAAAGGTTTACATGAACTTATATATAGAAGAGTAAG
This sequence comes from Geotrypetes seraphini, assembly GCF_902459505.1. Classification (NCBI taxonomy): domain Eukaryota; kingdom Metazoa; phylum Chordata; class Amphibia; order Gymnophiona; family Dermophiidae; genus Geotrypetes; species Geotrypetes seraphini. Next base: position 134,670,143 of record NC_047088.1, on the reverse strand, counting down.
GGGGGACAGAATTACATTTTAGTGAAAAGCCAGGTTTTCAGTTGCTTGCGGAATAATTGGAGGGAGCCCAGGTTCCGCAGTGGGGTAGTAAGGTCGTTCCATCTAGATATTGTTGGGGGTGGATCTTCGTCCTATTCAGATTAAGATGTTGGATTATGCTGATGATCTGTTGGTGGTGTTGACAGATCCTACCCGATCTTTGCCCCTGTTGCTTTCTTCTATTCAGACCTATGGGGAGCTGTCAGGTTTTTCTTTAAATTTAACAGTCTCAGGCCCTCCTATTGCTTCCTAGGGTGTAGGACCAATGGGTAGGGTTCTTACCTTTTCAATGGATGACCTGTTCTCTTGAATATTTAGGGGTTATTATTCCAGTAAATTTGCCTAGTATGTATGCTTTGAATGTTCATTCTTCACTGTCAGAAACTGCTGTAAAATTAAATTGTGGAGAGCTTATCCTTTGTCCCTGCTGGGTCATATAAATTTATTTAACATGGTTATGGCACCTAAATGGCTTTATGTATTTCAAATGCTTCTTTTGTTTTTGAAGGTTAGAAATGAGCGGAAATTACATAGGTTTTTGCAATGTTATCTTTAGCAGGGGAAATGAGCGCAGTGGTAGTCTTGGCCTCTTGAACATGCGCTATCTACTGTGTCTTGCGCCATGTGCCACATTGCTGACTGGTATTAGGATGCACAAGACTTCTCAGCCACATATCTGGAGTTGTCTTTGTTGGGGCCATGGCACTTTAGTTGTTGTTTCCATCAGCTTGGACTGGTTCTACCCCTGGGGGCAAATTCTATAAGTAGTATCTCGATTTTAGGTGGCCTACCGCTGTCTTTTCAGCCAATAGGGAGGCATGTTTTTTAAAAAAAAAAAACATCCTGAGGCAGGCCGCCTACATTGTGGGCGCCTCCGCAAACCTAGGGTGGCGTGTAGGGCCGCCTAAGCTTACCTAAGGCTAGGTGTTGGCATTGTTTTGCCTGAAAGTGACCTTAGGTGAGCTTAGGCGGCCCTAGGCAACACCTAGGTCCATGGTAGGCGCCTGAAATGTAGGCCAGCTTTCTTTGTAAGGGTGAAGACCTGATTTTATCATAGTGTCTGCTGCTGGGGAACTCTGTGTTCTCCATCCATCCAGGAGGAGTGGCAGGGTTGTAGTGTTAGCTCCATCATCCCCTGCTTATGTCTGGAATAGGCCATGATTCCCCCTCTGATCTGACCCACTATTGTGATCTTCTTCACCTTAATCCTTCTGAACTTAAATCCATTCACCGCAATAATATACTACTTTAGTCAATGACTCTTCTGACCGAGAACAGCCTTTGTTGTGTTCTGTGATCTTTCTACCTTAGGCACTCATGGGTTTATCCCACATTCTCTATGTGCTAATGATTTTGAAGCCTGCTTTAATCAAAAGATTGAGAATCCTTCTTCACTGACAATTCCTGCTCCACATTCTTCTCTCTCTGTCTTTTTGAAACATTCTTTTTATGTCCTTTTTTAAAAGAAACAGGACAGAAAACACTGAACATAGTCAAAAACATCATTAACTAGAATTCAGATCCACAAAATAGATAAAGGATACAACTCATACACCACCACATCCTCCCAAATCCCCCTCAAATTCAATTATACAAAAAAAGAGTGATGGTAATTTGTACCTTCATGAGAATAGTGGATATATCAGCCATGCAGACCTCTTTCAAAGCCTTTTCTCTAATCAAAGTCACTCTGGTATTCCCAATAGCTGAGAGAAATACATGTTTAGGCCTTGATTGGAAATCCCCTCCCTCTAGTGAGAATCTGCTTCCATGGAGAAGAGTGTATATGTTCTGAGTGAAGAAAAGGAGGAACTAAGGATACCCTCTTACATGAATCCCTCATTCATTTTCTGTACATTAATATAAAATAGCTATATAAGTGGACTTGTAGAAAAACATAGTTGGTGTTGGAAGAAAATATTCTTAATGTCTATGGAGAGCATTTGTTAAACTATTACTGCTCACTAAGCCAATCACGTAACTTGCTTTCTCTCTGTCAGAAGAAACATAGGCATGGGGGCGGAGCTAAACTATGATGATGGCTTGAAGCAGGCACGGAGATGCCATCGCCAGGAAAATACTTTTTCTGAGCCATTTTGATGGTAAAACGCAAATCTAAATTCTGGGTTTTCCCAGAGGAATCCACATCACATACTGGGCCAATGCACGCCTTCGTGTGGCACACCGCCCAAACACAGAATCAGGATGAATCCTCGGCAGGAAGAGGCACGCAGACTAAGGCGTACGAATACTCCAGTGAGGAGTGGTCTTCGGAGGAGCGGAGACCACCATAGTATCCTGTGGCCACGGAACCAGCATTGGAAGCTGGGCTGGCTCGAGATGCTCCCCTGTAGCACTACCAAACTCACGGATCTGTGTCTGAGCTGCGACAGGAGGATATGCCAGAATTACCGGTGGAGGAGCTGAATGCAAATCAAGGTGAAGAGGAGAAATTCATTCAAATTTCCCGTGCAGCAGCAGCAGCAGCTAAAGGTACTGGATTTACAGGAGTCTCTTGCAGAGACCTAAGGTCTTTAATATGGAGACGGTTTGGGAGGCGATATCTAATCTACAGTCTTCCCTAGGTAGTCAAATGCAGCAACTTTCCAACCGGTGCACAGCTGTACTTTCAGAACAAGTGACAATAAAGAATAGAATATCAAGTCTGGATGATAAATCTTTGAATTATGAAACTAGATTAAATCACAAGCATCTGTATGGGTTAGAGATAGTGGGAATTTGCATTTTAAATGTGAAATGTTAGAAAATGCTACTAGAAAATGTAACCTTAGGGTTATAAATTTTCCAAAAGTTTTGACTACTACACCAACGGAAATGTATAAAAGGTATATAAATGAGATTTTGAAGGTACCTGAGTCAGCCTATCACCTATTTAAAAAATGTATTACTTACCTACTAAGGTAAAATCACAGAGTCCTAACTAGCAGAATCTTTCTGCTGATAGTTTGGACCTGACTAATTTCCACGAAAGGTTGGAAGTGGAATTTCAGACTACCGCAACATTGATAGTTTCCTTTGCTATCCACTCAGACAGGAAATGATTGATAAAACTGTTTTCCATATATAAAGATGTTCCTTTTATGACCTCCAAAATACGGATATATCCAGACTTTTCTAGAGCTACCCAGAAAAGACGAAAACAATTTCTAATTATGAGACCACAGGCCCTGCAGTTAGGAGCAACCTTCACATTGTGCTATCCCTGTAATTGTGTAATGGTCTATAGAGAAAATAGATATGTTTTTTACGAGCCACAGCAGCTAACTAAATTTATTTCTGTTAAAGGGCAAGTAACCTCTACTTCTTGATAAGGGTATTCATGTAGAACTGCTCAATGAAAAATGGTTTGGGGGTTATCAAGCCTCATCTTTAATTTTCCTTAAAAATTGTTGCTTGAATGATATTACTCAGTTTAGTTTTAAGCTCCGTCTCCAATAATTGTGGACTAATTATACTTTGAATTATTTAGTTAATTTCCTGGAAATTATGTAGCAAACATTGATCTCATTGTTTGGTTTATTTTCAGTTCATTATATTTTTTTCTTATCTTTGATTGATGTTAATGTCAAAATTTTTAAATAAAGAATAAAAAAAAGAAGAAGAAACATAGGCATGTCTCTCTTAGGAGAAGCATACACAATACATATGTCTCAAAGTAACAAGTCATCTTTGGGTGACAAGAGAAAGCCACTTGCTCTTGTCCATCAAACACTGGCTAAGCTGCAGATAGGCTGGGCAGATAATCAGGGAAGAGAGTTAATTGTAAGTTCAACATCTTGTCAGCAAAGATAAGTTGTCACTATTTCCACTTGAACTGAAACTAAATGATTGTAAAATAAGTTATGAGTGTCCTTGGGCCTGTCTGCCAGAATGATAACTAAGAATACATTGCTGGCCCATCAGTCTCCAGCAGCCTACTTCATATTTATGTGAACCAAATGTTATTTTATTCCCCCTCTAGTCATGCTTGTCAGTTTCCCCAAGTGAAAAGTGAAACTTCATGCACTCATACTTCAATTTGTGAAACAGAGTATCTGCAGATTATTATTATTGGATTAGAAAGAAGATTTTTAAAGGGTTTATAAAGTGCATGTTTGAGAATACTGATGCCTGATTGGGAAGAGCTAATAGCTTTATTAAATATATGGTGAATCCTCCTTTCAAACTTAGTAAGGCTTCAGTTTGACTTTTGCTGCCTCTATCTGCACATTTAGATATGGAGTACAATGAAAATTTCTAAAAATTTGGCAGTTTACTTTTTCTTCAGTATTTATTGGTGTCTGCAATAGTAGTTTTGGCTGCTGATAATTTGTACAGGATAAAATACATTATTTATATTCAGTCAGAGGTATGAAATTATAATCAACTAGTCTTATAGCCCGTTACATTAACGGGTGCTAGAATATATGTGTGTGTGTCTGTCTTTATTTATTTTTCTCTCTCCTTAGCCGCTTTCTGTATTTTCTTTTTTTTTTTTTTTCTTGGCTGTCCACAACCACCCCTTGCTTGCTCCCCGTCCATTATCCCTTCCTTTTACCTCCCCTGTGTCCTCCACCACCCCATCACTGCTCACCTTATCCAGCAGCAGCCCTTCTCCCTTTGTTTTACCTCCCCCCTGTCCATCATCACCTCCTTCCTGCTTCCCCTGTCCAGCAATAGGCCTCCCTTCATTTTTCTGCCCCCCTCCTGTCCATTACATGGGCTCAGTTCCATAGAGAGCAATGGAGAAACCATAATATTCAAAAGCTGCTCCTAACAGTCTGGAACACAGTCCCACTACTTTTCAGACTCTGGAGCAGCAGGGGTCATCTGCTCCAGCCCCTCCCTTCCAGACAGGAAAAGGGGCAGGGAGGCTATGAACTGGAACAAAAAAGAAAAGAGTTTCTAATCCAGCCACTCTTCTTCTGCTTCTTATGTCCCCTGGCCAAATGGCTGGCTGGCTGGCTTGGCCGGCTTACTCCCCTGGATCGGCGTTCTTTGCAGGAGTTGCGGCCAATTTGAAGATCGGTCTGCCCTGCTCCTTGCCTTAGTATATTTTTAAGTTGAAAGACGCGGCGGCGGCGGCTCCTCTCAAGATCCCCGACTGCATTGGACTTCCGACGCAGTTGGGGATCCTGAGAGGAGCCGCTGCCTCGTCTTTCAATTTAAAAATATACTAAGGCAAGGAGCAGGGCAGACCGAAGAACAACACGGCCAACAGCCGCTGCGTCCGACATCTGCCTCGGGGGAGGAGAGAGAGTGTTTTGCGCGCATGTGCACTCCTATCTTCGGTGCCCTACAGTGCACGGAAAATGGAACACGCGATGGGAGTGCGCATGTGCGGCTTAGGCTTTTATTATATTAGATATGCTAGTATAGGAACTCATTTACTTGTTAAATTCTTTTCTTTCCTACCATAGCAAGCCAGGCTTAATTTTTCCCCACATCCACCCCTCTGAGCCCTGCTTTCTGTTTGTCCCTCTGAGCCCTGTTTTCTGTTTGAGAAATATCTTGTCAGACACATAAGTAGTTAGACAGAAAAAGAAATGCCTGGTAGCTTAATATTGTTTTGATTACTAATATGTTAAAGTCAAGTGAGCAGGCAACTACTGACATAATTGTTCTATCAAAGTTAAGAATTTTAATTCAGTTAAATGTTTAACATTGCCAGAGAGGCATTATGATGTACCAACTCAGTCTGTTCCAAGGAGTCAGACAGTACTCCCTTTTTTGGCACCCTGATCCCTAGCAGTAGTACCTCGTGAACTTGTTTAATAATGTTTTTAAACATCAATAGAAAAATAGAAACATGATGGCAGATAAAGGCCAAAAGGCCCATCCAGTCTGCCTTTCCGCACCATCCACTATTTCCTCTTATCTTTAAGAGATCCCACATGCTAGTCCCATACTATCTTAAATTCAGAAACAGTCTTCATTTCCTCCACCGGGAGACTATTCCACGCATCTACCACCCTTTCTGTAAGGAAGTATTTTCTTACATTTCTCCCTGAACCTATCACCTCTTAACTTCATCCTATGCCCTCTCCTTCTGGAGTTTTCCTTCATTTGAAAAAGAGTATCTTCCTGTACATTAACCCCATGGAGATATTTAAACATCTCTATCATATCCCCTCTCCCATCTTTCTTCCAGAGTATACATATTAAGTTATCTAAGTCTGAACCCCATATGATTTATGACTAACCAATTTTGTAGCAGTCCTCTGGACCATCTTTTTGAAGGTGTGGTCTCCAAAATTGCATACAATATTCCAAATGGGGCCTTACCAGAGACTTTTACAATGGCATTATCATCTCTCATTTCCTACTGGCCATTCTTCTCCTTGCACACCCAAGCATCTTCCTAGCTTTGACTTTTGCCTTTTCTACATGCCACCTTGAGATCATCAGACACAATCACCCCCAAGTCCCGCTCTTCTTAGTGCAGAAGTTCCTTACTTCTTATACTATACCATTCTCCTGGACTTTTGTAGCCCAAGTGCATACATGATCCTGCAATTATTAGCACTAAATATTAGTTGCTAATTTCCTGACCATTCTCCAAGCTTCGCCAGATCCCACCTCATGTTATCCACACCCTCTGGGGTATCTAAAGAACTTGGTATCATCTGCAAAGAGACAAACTTTGCCAGACAGTCCTTCCGTAATATCAGTCACAAAGTTGTTAAATAGAGCTGGTCCAAGGATAGATCCCTGAGGCACTCCACTAACAGCATCCGTTTCCTCCACTGCCCTTTGTCTTCTTTCACTTAACCAGCTTTTAATCCATTTTGTCACTTTAGAATCCATACCGCATGCATTCAGTTTATTTATCGATCTACGCAGCACCATGTTGAAAACTTTAAGTCCAAGTATACTACTTCTAGCACCCCTCCCATAGTCAACTGTTTGGTCACCCACTCAAAATAATCAATCAGATTCAACTAATAAGACCTGCCTCATGTAAAACCATGCTGCCTTGGGTCCAGCAGTCTGTTCAATTCTACAAATCTCACTATCATCTGCCAAAACATGGACTTTTCCTCCAGGAATTTGTCCAAACCTTTCTTAAAACAAGCTACGCTATCTGCTTTTACCATAACTTCTGGCCGCTTCATTTTTAAGCTGAGATCTTTCCTTCCAAACAGAGACTTTGCTAGATGACAAATACAGCACAAGGTAACTTCACACGGACTTAGCTGTGCAGGAAATGTGAATCTCCTCATACACCCACCATATAGTGCAAAAATGTGCAAAGGTCTGGTTTTTTCTTTCGATCACTACATAGACTAATGCCACACAAGCAGCGCTGTTACAAACATATTCAGTAGGTCAGTGCTAAGGTTAACAAAGTTTCCTTCCTTGGACCAGAAGGAGATACTGACAAACCATTGGAAGAGATCCCAAAACAACTACCCAGGAACAACACCCAAAGACCCACTCAGTGTGTGAACCAGTTGAGTGGAGTGAACTAACTGGGGGGTGGAGTTTGCTCAGCAGAATTTCTCTGATCACCTCTTCCTCTCAACACATTGACACGCTGCTGCCACCACCACCACTAGGAACACCTCACCGGGTAGGCCAGCAATGTTATAAACTTTATAAAACACATTATTATATTTTCTTATAAAGCACATATTTTAACTGAACTCTCTGACATCCTCAGCCTTGCCATTCACAAAAATAAAAGGAAGAAAAGTTCCCATTTCCTGCTGTCTCATGTCCCCGGCCTATACAATATTTTTCTTCTGCAGAGTACAGAGCCTTCAAAAATCTGACCAAATCCTCATTTCACTTGCATTATAAAGTACTGAGGATGCCATCTCTCCCCAATCCCAGGTCCTAAAGTCTAAGACAGTAGCGCAAACTAGTGCTGCCAGATTGAGGAAAAAAAATTTCGATTCGATTCAGCCTATTGAATTGGTTTATCGATTCGATTTTCCTGCCCAATGGAGTGTTTTTTTTCAAACATCCTGATGGGTTTATTGTATAGCTTTTTTACCCCCCTTTGGCTTCTCCTAACCACACTGGCGCTGTGGTGTAAATAAAATAAAGAAACAAAAAGGACTTTTCCTCTCTCTGTTAAATCCTAGCTCACGTTTATGGTCTAACATCAGCTCTGGCAGGATACACATTTCAAATCTGACATATTGTAATCACAAAACAGAAAATAAAATTAGTTTTTCTACCTTTTTGTTGTCTGGTTATTTTTCAAATCTTGTTGGTCCAAGGCTCTGGTTATCTTCTGATGACTTGCTTGCCAGGGTCTCCTTCTTTCTTCTTTCTCCGTGCTAACTATCCATCTGCCATCTCTGTCCTCCCCTTCCGTTTCCCTTCTCTCCCCCGGATGTCTGGCATCTTTCCTTTTTTTTGTCTCCCTCCACAGATCCACCTTTTCTTAACTACCCTTTCATCCAGCAGCTTTCCCTCCTTCCCCACCACCCCAGGGTCCACCATCTCTCCCTTTCTTTTCCCAACTACCCTCCTAATCAGTATCTCTATCCCCCCTCCACACCATCCCTTGTGTCCAACTTCTCTCCCTTTCTGTTCCTTCCCTCCCTAAAACCCATGTCCATCATCTCTCTCTCTCTCTCCTCTATTTTCAGACCCATTATTTCTTCCCACCCAAAGTCCGGCATATGCACGTCTCTTTGAACCCCTCCCCCTTCCCTCCGTGTACTTCTACACTAGGGCCCCCCCTCCCCTGAAGGCCTGTCCCCCCTTAAAGGTCTGCATCCCACCCCTGAAAGCCTGTCCCCCCCTTGAAGGCCTGCCTGCCTGCTCCCCTTGAAGGCCTGCCCCCCCTGAAGGCCTGTCCCCCCCCCTGAAGGCCTGTCCCCCCCTGAAGGCCTGCACCCCCCCTGAAGGCCTGCACCCCCCGAAGGCCTGCATCCCCCCTCGAAGGCCTGTCCCCCCATTGAAGGCCTGCCTGCCTGCCTGTTCCCCTTGAAGGCCTGCCCCCCCTGAAGGCCTTTCCCCCCCTTGAAGGCCTGCACCCCCTGAAGGCCTGCCCCCCCTGAAGGCCTTTCACCCCCCGAAGGCCTTCACCCTCAAAGGCCTGCCCCCCCTGAAGGCCTGCCCCCCCTTGAAGGCCTGCACCCCCCCGAAGACCTACACCCCCCTCGAAGACCTACACCCCCCTCAAAGGCCTGTCCCCCCCTTGAAGGCCTGTCCCCCCCGATGGCCTGCCTGTCCCCCTTGAAGGCCTGTCCCCCTGGAGGCCTGTCTCCCCCCCTCCACAAGGTCTGTGTGCCCGCCCTACCCTGAAGGCCTGCTGCCCCCCCACACTACCTCGAAGGACCGCTCGGCCCCACCACCACCACGAAGAAATGCTCATTCCCCCGGCCTCCCCGCTTCATTTCCCTGGGGAAACAGCCTGCAGCAAGATCGCGCGATGCCAGCGATCTTTGCCTGCTTCAGCTGTTTCCTCGGCCACGGTCCCGCCCCTCCTCTGATGTCAGAGGAGGGGCGGGACCGTGGCGGAGGAAACAGCCGAAGCAGGCAAAGATCGCTGGCATCGCGATCTTGCTGCAGGCTGTTTCCAGACGCGACACCCGGTGCAGGGGGGGTGGGACCGGACCGGACCGAGAGCACCCCTTCAGGGCTTGGCACCCGGGGCGGACCGCCCCCCACGCCCTCCCCTTGGTACGCCACTGGCTTTCGGTTTTATCTTATGTGTTAACATTTTCCCCAAATTGCAGGATTGTTTAATAGCTAATTTGAGATTTTGTTTCATAGCTCCGTGAATCCCCCAGTATTGGCCAATACTTTTTGACAACTTTTTTTCATCATCATACCCAGGGCAGAGTATGAAAGCACACAAGCCAAAACTTTATCTTTTTTCCGAGGGGCTTGAATTAGAAGCCAGTCACGATGACAGTATCTAGCCCGTTTCCAAGCTTTATTTTATTACTTTTTTAGGATATCCTATCTAGCCACATTCTGAGAATTTATCATAGAGTATCCCAGCTTGTTTGTGAAATTCCTGATCATTGAAGAATAAATGACAAAACCTTAAGAACTGCCCTACTGGGATACTATTTCGTAAATTCCTAGGATGGAAACTTTGAAATTGAAGGAGAGAGTTTTGATCAAATGTTTTACTATATAAAGTTGGCCGCATTATACCACCCTCCAACTGTATAGAAATATTCAAAAAAGATGCAGTACTGAAAGATCACTTGGACACACAAAGTCAGAGGCATGAAGAAAGTACAAGAGGTTTATTACAGAACTAGTCTTTAAGCCCGTTACATTAACGGGTGCTAGAATAGATGTGTGTGTCTGTCTTTCTTTCTTTCTCTCTCTCCCCTTGGCCGCTGTCTGTCTGTCTATGTTTATTTGTTTTTCTCTCCTTGGACACTGGCTGTCTCTCCTTAGACGCTGGCTGTCTCTCCTTGGACGCTGCCTGAATGTCTTCCTTTCTGTCTGTCTCACTGGCCCCCTGTATGTCATTCTTTGTGTCTGTGTCCTTGTGTCATTCCCCCGCCCCCCCCAGAGCAAAGCTGTCTGTCCCCAGCATACCCCTTTCCCTCTCCCTGACCCCCTTGTGTCTTCCCCCTCCCCCCGAGCAAAGCTGTCTACCCCCCAGCACACCTCTGCAACAAAAGCATCCCCCTGTACCTGCAGCACTGGCATGACATCCTTCAGCCAATCGTGAGTGCTCAGAGCGCGACAGGGAGCGGGGCCTGCAGCTTCTTCGGCGTCGGTGAGGAAGGAGAGGTTGGCCCAACTCTCCGCAGGGGCTTTGGGGACAGTCTTGTGCGGCTCGAAGCCCTCCTCCCAGCAGCACTCCTTACTGCCTTACTCCCGCCGCCCAGAATAGATGTCTGTATGTCTGGAGTTTTTTTATTTGTCTCTCTCTCCTTGGACGCTGTCTGTCTGTCATTCTTTGTGTCTGTGTCTCTCCCTGGTCCCCTGTCTGTCCGTCTTTATTTCTGTCTGTCTGTCTGTCTCCCTGGCCCCCCTGCTTGCCAAAGCAGCCTCCTTTCCCTCTCCCCCCTGTTCTGCAATGCCTACCTGCTCCGTGGCCCCCTTCTGTTCCTCCCCCACCTGATTGCTGTCTGCCCCCAGCACACCCCTCCCCCCAAAGCAGCCTCCTTTCCCTCTCCCACTGTTCTGCAATGCCTACCTGCTCCATGGCCCCTTTCTGTTCCCCCCCCCCATGATTGCTATCTGCACTCAGCACAACCCTCCCACCAAAACAGCCCCCTTTCCTGCCTGCTCCATGGCCCTTCTTTCTCCTCTTCCCCTCCCGTTCTTCCCCTCCCTCCAGTCACCGCTGCCATTCCTATTTAAAACGGCCTGCTGAGGTTCGCGGCCGGCTGTAGCGAATCTCGCAGGCCGCTGTTCACCTCAGTAGCATGTTCCCTCTGACGCAATCACGTCAGAGGTAACGTGCTACCATGTGGAACGGTTGACAGCAGAGTCCATAGTTCAGTGGAGCAGCTTTATGGCTATGGGGACCACATAGGGCAGGCAGCAAAGGAGCAGAGAAGACAGGGCAGCAACCAGCAAGATGATCTTCAGTGCTGAACCAGAAGGCAACCAGGAGCCGAAGGTACCAGAGATCCAGTCTGCAGTAAGGTCACGCTAGGTCTGGACAGGAACATGAGCCAGTTTGGTGATACGATCCACGAAGTCCTCAATCACTTTACTCAAGTTCAAGGCAGCAGTTGGAGAGGTTGAATTTACTACAGACACCACCTTCTGTCTAGAGCTAGACAGTTCTGAGAAATAGCAGTGCGCATTTTAGCATTCGCTCTGCCAATGGTACTCAAAGCTTGGGTGGTCTCATTAGTTATTAGTTCGAGTACAGCTTGTAGACAAATAATGCAGTTCAGCATATAGATTGGGGTCCGATAGCCCCAGGTGTCATCCTCGGTCCATGTGGCAGGTCCGTAAACAGCAATGATCCATTCTGCAGGACAGTCATCACCCCATTCACCTATTTTAAGGGAATTGGTGGAAGTAGACCGCTTTTGGCGATCCCTAGTGTTGAATACAGGGGCTCCCAGGTGTTCACCATCGGCCAGCGGTAACAGGAAGAAGCTGGGACGGATCTTGCCAAGTACACATGTACCAGTCTAGTTAGCAGGCAACCAAGAGTAGGCAAACAGATCACAGAGCCAATATCAACTATCAGGAGCTGATCATCATTCGTAGGAAGTTCCATTAAGCAGTGTCTGAAGGGCGCTGCAGACAGTGGGAAGCAACAATGGAGGTTCCCAAGGCCCATCATGAAGGTCGTGGACCTGACGTAAAAGGGAGGGTCTGTGAAGTCAGGTTTAACATGTCCAGCTGCTTTGCCTCCCATGGCCACTGTTCTCCCATACCAGTCCCTCCTCATACAAAACAATTGCTAACATTAAGTCTGACCTATAGTTTCAACAAACTGTATAAACAGATTTCTAGTGATTACAAGATATCAGCATCTACTTTCATAAAACTGGGGAAACACCACAGAGTGATGGACAGGAGCACATGAGCCGGATACAATACGGACATATACGTCAGTACCTGGGTCTCACCTTTTACCATCAATATACAATGCCATGCGGTCTCTGGTCTTGGACATTGACATTCCAGTTATATGGGTCAGTGATAGTGAAAACCATGGGATTACAGTAGCCTGTAGTACACAAGGGGCCGGAGCTAGGACCTATAGAAAGTGAGGCAGAGGGGGTATTAGGGGGATATTTGTGTGGGTTATTGTAGGTAGCCCACGAGACACTTTCTCATAAAGGACAGGCTCCACCATTAGTGAAGGTTTCCTCATAGGGGCAGTTCTTAAAGGCATCAGGTTATACAGACATATATACTTAGCATATTTGGTATAATAACGCTGTCAATCTAGGGAACCACACAAAACTATATTAGGAGTAGTACCATGACCTTGAGAAACATCAAATAGCACACATGTATCACAATACAAAGACACCGGGCGAGTGGGGTCTACAATAAGAGTCTAGTTGATAAGTGGACCCTCAACATTATCAATGCAGATTTCCACCCACTTTTAAACTTCATCACCAGTAGGTTGGAAACAGAAAATACCCTCAAATGTTTGACACTTTCTGTACTTAACTCCTTCATGCAAACAAACATCAGGCAAAGGGGCTAGGGGCCCTTATTAAGTACAATAGGAAAGAACTACAGAAAAAGAAACATAAGGCAGTGAGAGCAACACAAATATCATATATATATATATATATATATATATATATATATATATATATATATATATATATATATATACTAACATAGGAAGCTCATTTTTCTTTCAGGCACAATTTAGAAAACTTCAAACAGTTATACTCAAGACACTTGCTAAAGGCAGTGGTGAACCACAGGCAGTCAATTAAACTCAAACACTTATAAAGAATTATATTCAGAACACCTGCTAAGTACAATGGTAAATATTCAGAACTTTTGAGGTCTTAGAAAGCTTCAGCTGAAGATCCGTGTTGTAGTAGAACCAAGTTTCGTGTCCGGACACCTTGACAACTGTAAGAGAAGAAATTAGGACAGTAAAAGGACCTATCTACCTAGGTTTCAGGGGGGTCTGACTTCCAAGTTTTAGCCATACTGTATTTCCAGGGACATACCCATGAACTTGTGTAGCTATCGATAGTGGGTTTAGATGGGGTGCATCTAATCTGAAATAGGACAGAGGGCAGCAGGACAGGCCAGGACAAATTGGTTTCTTCAATTCATTTCGTGAGAAGGGTCTTAGTTCTGTTCATTCTTTTGATCTGACAAGGGCCTGAGAAGTTTGTTGGACAACATTGGCAATGAAAGCAGGGCCATTGTCACTGCCTATAGAATCAGGGAGACCAAAGCGCGGAATTATGTCATTTAGGAAGTGTTTGGTTACTTCCCTGGCGCGTTCAGTGCGAATAGGGAAGGCTTCAACCCATCTAGTCAGGGTGTCTGTGAAGACTAGGAGGTGACTGAAGGAATGAGAGGTGGGCATGTGGGTGAAGTCTACAGACAGAACCTGCATCGGATATGTTCCGATGGGTTGGTGTCCAAGAGGTGGCAGTCATCTGATTGGGGAATTTAGTCTAGAACCGACAACACACTGTTGGACCATATTCCGGACTAGCTGGTCAAGGTGATTGATAAAGAAATGTCTCTTGAGAGTCATTTTTATAGCTGGTTCTCCAGAGTGCCAGATCATAGCATCTTTTGACAATCGTGAGGGCCAGGTGTTGAGGAATGAATAAGAGGGTACCCGCTGTGCTTGTGTTTGAAGTATCAGTGTGTGGGTCCAGACTGGCCCTTGAATTGGCACATTTTGTATCCACCCCCCTTTCAGGACAGACTGGCCCGAAAGAGTGCGAGCCCAAGTCTGTTCCTGAGAAGTGTACTGGGGTGTAAGGGAATCCAGAAAAAGAATGATGGTGTACAGAGGAGCCGAAGGAGGGGGCAAAGACTGGCAGCTCGGGCTGTGTGGTCGGCAAGGGCATTGCCACGAGAGACAAGGTCCGTCACACGTCTGTAAGCATGGCAGTGCATAACAGAAACACGTGAGGGTAGTTGTAAGGCCTCAAGAAGGTCAAGAATGAGGGGAGCATGATGGATCAGGTGGCCGGAGGCTGTAATGAAACCTCGTTGTTTCCAGATGGCCCTATGGGAATGCAAGGTAAAGAAAGCATATTTGGAGTCAGTGTAGATATTGCAAGACTGAGAGGCAGAGTGGCGCAGGGCAGAAGTGAGGGCATACAGCTCATCTGCTTGGGCAGAAGGGCCAGAGGGCAGGGGCCTGAGTCAGAAGTTTTGGAGGCATCATACAGAGGGTGGGCAATAGTAGAGAAATCAGGGATCCAGATACGACAGTATCTGACAATAACAAAGATGGTGCAGAGCCTTGCAGTTATCAGGGACAGCCTGGACACGGGTGTAGGAAGGGACCTAGTACCCTGGGAGATTTGAAAGCCAAGGTAGGTGACACAAGGAAGGCATACTTGGAATCAGTGGAATTATGGCCACAGGAAAATTTAAAAGGCAGACCCACTATCTGTATCAGGTTCCTACCCCAAAGAGCTGACTTATAAAATTAAGCTAAAATTCAGCTTCAGTCCCTTCACTATCATCTGAATGGCAAAAAATATTTACTTCCATACTCATTCCTAAAAATTACATTCTTATACCTAAAAGTTACATTTTTATACTAAGCTTGCATGATTTATAAAAAGAAATACAAAACAAAGATTGGAATATACAGTAAAACTTTGGATTGCAAATAACTTGCTTTGCAAGTGTTCTATAAGATAAGCAATGATTAAATTTTAACTTGCTATACCAGCAACGTACATACAGAATACAAGCATCACAATATCACAACTGAGCCAATGGTTCCTCTCTATATGACGCTGCAGAAGTACAGTGACTGTTCCAAACGAGCAAGGGCTTGCAATACAAGTATGTATATTTTTGTACACGAGAAGACTACAAGCATGCTTTTGGAACAAATTATGCTCCCAAACCAAGGTTTTACTATACTCACAAGTTTAAACATTGTTCATTTTTTTTTTTTTTTTTTTTTTACAATCAACATGGGTCTCAGTAGAGATTTACTCTCCCTTTCCCACAGAATTTCACAAAGGAGAGAGAGTTGCTTAAAGATCAAAGAGATTAAATTACAGATGTAGTCTTTTCAGAATTAGTTCCTTAGGTTTAAAAGAGAGGCAGTCCTTAAATTTGGACAAATCACTTCTTTTTAGCATGGAATATAAGTACCAGAAATCATAATTTTTGTTTACATTCATTTCTGAATATACATAAACATTTTATAATATAGCCAAAACTTTAAATCTAAAACTACTTATCTGTTTCAGGAGAAATCGCATTTGAAGTGCTAAACACTTCATGGCCCTTATCACAAAAGGAGGAGGAGTGGTACTCCCCTCTCCTGCTTTGAACAACGGACAGTTTAAAACTTCACTGATATATTTGAACAGACAGAACTCATAAAAAACCCGGAATACTGCAGGACTTGGGAATCAGATGAAGGGAAGAAATTGGCAAGGTCTGAAGCAAGGGCAGTGCTGAATAAAGTGGGGCTATTTTAAAGCCCTGGGGTAGACGGGTCCAGGTTACTTGGGAGGTTTGTCCAGTGGAAGGGTTTTCCCATTGGAATGCAAAAATTGGCTGACTGGAAGGGGCTAACCGACAGCAAAAGAATGCATAAAAACCTGACGGGTTATGTCCTCTTCCAGGGAGCCAGAGGGGGCCAGCCCACACCAAATGCCATTCTAACTGGCACAGACGAATAAGGATTGATTTGTTAAGTGTAATCAGAGCCAAATCCCGTTTTAAAATTAGCTAACATATCAAGGGGTCCCCATAGGTAGACTGACATCCCCCCATTGTGCAATGTGCAATGGAGGACAAAAACACTTCCCTGTATTCCTGGCCCTGCCCGTCTCCAGACTAGGGAAACACAGTACTAACAGGTCCACACTCGCTTCGTCCTCAAGGACGTCTCAGACACTCTCAAACACACAAAACACAACAGACTTCAGTTTAGTTACCCAATCAGAAAATAACAGTTCCTAGAATCCCTCTCCACGACTTCAGTGACGGATCAAGTGGCTTACTAGGCAGGAGACAAGAGACAGGATAGGGATGATCAATCCCCACTTACCAGATGGTGGCCAATCCAGGACAGAATTAAACTGATACAGATTCTTGTACTTTAAACTGAGACTAGATAAGTCAGTTGAAGCGGTCCAACGTCCTGAGGTCTGCCAACCCCCAAAAGGAAGGCAGCCGGCTAAGCAGACACATCAGCCGTAGGACCAGAAACAAGTGACCAATCAAGTAACCAGTGGTCAAGAGACCTTCAAGTCCCTGTGCGGAAGCCAAATGAAAGGTCACTTGGACACACAAAGTCAGAGGCATGAAGAAAGTACAATAGGTTTATTACAGAATGCATGCTGGACCCCTGAGCTCCAAGCTGGCTCAGAAGGGCCGAAACCAGGAAGTTACAGAGATATTTATTCATTTTTCTGGCTATACAACTGAATTCTAGAAAAAGATTTTCACGTGTTACTTTTCTTAACACTCATTGGTTCTAAGCTCACACTAGCAGGTCACTAGCAGGACACTTATCTAACTCTTACAGTTCTAAATGTTAAATGTACAGAAGGGCAGGGTATATCATGGCTCAAACTCTTATATATTTAGCTTACAATGTGGTAAGGTAGGGACATACATTTTAGGCAGATGAGGTCAATAGATTGTACACTGTTTTCAGCTATGTAGGCCAGAGCAATATTTTAAACAACAGTTAACCATTTCATGACCCTACAGTACTGGCACTGAATTGAAATGAAAATTTTATATAAGGGTTATTGTTGTTAAGCTCTTGCATAAAATCATGAAATGCCTCTATTGGTCCCTGCCAAATGAAGAAAACATCATCTATATAACGTTTCCATATAAGTATGTATTGATAAAATGATGAACAGTATACATACTTTTCTTCAGAGAGGGACATGTAGAGGCATGCGATGGAAGGCGCGACAGTAACGCCCATGGCAAATCCATGGGTTTGTAGGTAGAAATTATTTTCAAATTTGAAATAATTTTGTTGAACTACTAGGTCTGCCATTTTCCCTAGAAGATTTATTTAGTATCAGGGAGACCCAAAGCAAGAGCACTTGAATGCACAGAGGGGCATAATGAAAAAAAACGTCTAAGTCCCCTTTTGGCCTAAACGTTGAAAGTAGAAGCAGGGAAAATGTCCATTATCAAAAAAAACGTCCAAAAGGAGGTTTTTAAAAAAAATAATGGCCTGCCTCTACGGTTAGCTGTTTAAACGCCCAGACCACCACTACATCTAAACTTACACCATCTAATCAACCCCCAAACGCCCAAAGGAAGAGCTTTTAGGCGAAGGAGGAGCCAGTCCATCCTCTAAAAGCTGAATTCTGTAACAGGTGTCTGTCAAAAACAACACCGGTTACAGAATCCACTCCACACACACACAGCAATTGGGCCAGGAGAGAGCCCAAGCCCTCCTGGTCCCGCCGCTAACGATCAGGGCAAGTGGGAGCCCAAGCCCTCTTGCCCCGGTGGCACCTCTGACTCGATCCTCTTGCCCCGGCGGCACCCCCGACTTGATCGGGCCAGGAGAGAACCCAAGCCCTCCTGGCCACATGACCCCACCCCCGACTCGATCAGGCCAAGAGGGAGCCCAAGCCCTCCTGGCCACATGATCCCACCCCCTACAAGATCGGGCAGGAGGGAGTCTAACCCCTCCTGCCCAGATGAACCCCCTACCCCCACCCCCACGCTTGCCCCCCTGAACCCCCAATCGGCCCCTGTTGACCCACGAGACCCCCTCCTGCACAGGTTGGCCTCAGGCTCCACCAGTGGGTGTGGTTTGAGCTACTTGGGCCAATACGGCCCCATTCATGGGATGGTTGGCCTGCCGGACGAGTGGGCTTGGCACCCGTCCGGCCAACGATTTCAAGGTATAAGGGGGGATTAGGGGTGGGGGGATTGAGGGGTCGGGAGGGGGATCTCACGGGTCGATGGGGGGACCGATCAGGGGTTCAGGGGGTGAGCGTGGGGGGGGTGTCAAGGGCAGGAGGGCCTGTGATCCCTCCTGCCCATATTTTAGTGGGGGTGGAGGTAGGGGGTTCGCCTGGGCAGGAGGGGTTGGGCTCCCTTCTATCAGATCTTGTAGGGAGTAGGGTCGCATGGCCAGGAGGGCTTGGGCTCCCTCCTGGCTCGATCAAATCAGGGGTGCCGCTGGGCAAGAGGGCTTGGTCTCCCTCTCGCCCAATCGTTGTCAGCGGGGCCATGAGGGCTTGGGCTCTCTCCTGGCCCGAACGGATCGGGGGAGGGGTGGATCGCTGCAGGAGAGATGGGTCATCTCTCCTGCAGCTTTAGTAATCCCAAGTGCACATTTGGCGGCACTTGGTGGTAACTCTATTGTGGCAGGAGAGATGAGGCATCTCTCCTGCCCCGATGGTTGCGGTGGGGGGTGGGTAGGTTGCCGGGCCGCTGAGCTGATTGCCCCAGCCGCCATCAGCTCTGCGGCCCCTTTTTTGGCACTTATACCTGTTTTGACTTGGTCTAAGTCAAAACGTGTAAGTGCCGACTAGGCAACCTGTTAAAAGATTTGGTTATACCATTTAATTTTCAACATTAGAAGATAGTGCCTATAATTTCAAAAAAAGCACTTATCTTGATAAACGCATTTTCTTCCCAACTGAGCGACTTTTCTTAATTCTAGCTGTTTTGCTCATCCAAGGGTATATGTACCCCTTGGTATAGTCATATTTGTCACGTCGATATTTCTTTATTTTGAAGGCTTTTTGTTCCTCTCCATATTTTTCCATGACCAACTCATATTCTGTTAGATGGCCAGAGAACATTTCTTTATTTTCTTTCTGTTTCAATGTTATTAATTTGTCATGCACCTCCTGCTGAATTTCTTTAATGATAGGATCGAGTTCATCTACAGTAAGGAACATGAAATCTATGGAACATCGAATGATGGTTTCATTCCAACTTTTAACGTAATCTGAATTATCAAAAAAGCTGGGTTCTTTACGGATTCTTAAACCACGAGGTACTCTTTATGCATGGCAGTATTCTACCAGAGTGGCCGAGTGAAGTTGTGCTCTTATTAAAGCTTTATGAGTAGAGCGCAATTCATCCCAATTACACAAGTCTGGTGAGTGAGAGTCCCCAAACAGTCTTTCTCCTGATTAAAAAATTAGGGATTCTTCTGTCTTCAGATAGTCCTGATTTAGAAGACCAGCCCAGAGAGGCCATTACTCCTAACTGTTTATGAGGTTTCAATTAATACACTTTGGAGTATCTTGATTAAACTTCCCTGTGATTACAGATAGAATATTTCATATCTTATACACAGGCTTTATATGTTAATTATAATAAATATGATAAGAAATGTGTATAAAACTTTGTATCCAAATAATAATATTTATGTGATAAGTGCAGTGCTCAGATCTGCAACCCAAGTGCTTTAATAAAATTATAAGCAGGGATTGTTGGCTGGGACCATCATAGCTTCAATGCAGTCCCAATACGCCTACGTCAGATTGTTACAAAACAAATGAAGAATGACTTATCTGAAGACGAGGCAGTTCTTTTTACTCAGCAATTCATTGCTGTATGGTGAATGAATCCTAGTCCCTCGATTCGATTGAGTTTTGCTATCGCATCATTGTTTATAGACCAACTTTTCCATGATCTTCAATAACACTGGTAACGAGGCAATTGGGCAGAAGTTAATTATTTCCTTAGCTCCTAGTTTCTTATCTTTGATCACTGGCGTAACCGTTGCAATCTTGACCCTATCGGGAACAACTCCTTGATTTAATATTGAATTAATCTGTGCTGTAAGTGTTGGAACTATATTTTTTTTCCTAAACACCACAGAACTCCTAAAGGGCATATATCTTCCATTGAGATTGTAGGCTTACAAGTATTCAAGATTACAGCCAAATCGGATTCTTTAACATTTTAAATAATGCCCAATTGGCATCCATCCCTGAGGCTGCTAAAGGTCAATTTGTGCTGACTGGAATACTCTGAGCAATAAATGCAACCTTTGAAACAAAGAAGAGATTAAGCTCATCAGCTGGTCGGTATATCAAAATATTAATAAACTTGAAATTTGAAACTTGACATACTGGGTTTTCTAAAGCATCATTGCTACTTCATTTGTGCACTAACTGAAATAGTTTCTGCAGCCACTCTACCACCTCAAGAACCTTACTTTTATAATAGTCTGTTCTCGCTTCCCTCAACATTGTTCTATATATATCCAAAAGCTCAAAATACCATGCCTTATCACTCTCAATTCCTTTCTTTCGCCAGGCTCATTCCAATTTTCTCAACTGTTTACAATGCATCAACAACTCTTGATATCCATATCCTCCGTTTAGGACCCATCCACATGACTCTTTCCCGTGTGGGTGCAACCTCATCAAGGGCAGTCAACAGAGTAGACTGCCATCCATTTACAGTATAGTTGTGATTTGATAGATCAAGTGTTTCTAACATTGGCCTTGATCTCTACCATAAGGCGGTCAATTCAATCATAGGGCGCACCTTTCTGACTTGACGCCTCAAGTTCCCGTATATGCCGCTGAGTTCTGAGCAGACTGAGTTCTGAGCAGCTCAGACTTGTTTATTGAAAGCTTCTATAACATTACTTAGGGTATTAAAAGAACTCAAACATAAAATTGCTGACCTGCTGTTAGTGATTTGTAACCTGTTGCTAAAATCGTTTATAGTACCTGAAGATTGGAGGGTAGCCAATCTTACGCCAATTTTTAAAAAGGGTTCCAGGGGAGATCTGGGAAATTACAGTAAGCCTAACTTCACTGCTAGATAAAATGGTGGAAACAATTATAAAAAATAAAATTGTGGAACACATAGACAAACATGATTTAATGAGACAGAGTCAGCATGGGTTCAGCCAAGGGAGATCTTGCCTCACAAATTTACTTGTGCTGTCTCTTTTCCAAGCTGAAGAGCCCTAACCTTTTTAATCTTTCCTCATAAGAGAGGAGTTCCATCCCTTTTATCATCTTGGTCGCTCTTCTATGAACCTTTCCTAGTGCCGCCATATCTTTCTTGAGATAAGGAGACCAGAATTGAATGCAGCACTCCAGGTGAGGTTGCACCATGGAGCGATACAGGGGCATTATAACATTCTTAGTCTTGATAACCATCCTGTTTTTAATAATTCCTAGCATCCTCTTTGCTTTTTTGGCCACCGTTGCACATTGGGCGGAAGGTTTCATAGTATTGTCTATGATGATACCCAGATCCTTTTCTTGGGCGCTAACCCCCAAGGTGGACCCTAGCATCTGGTAACTTTGATTTGGGTTATTCTTCCCAATGTCTATCACTTTGCATTTGTGTACATTAAATTTCATCTGTCATTTGGATGCCCAGTCTTCCAATTTCCTAAGGTTTGCCTGTAGCTTTTCACAATCCGCATGCATTTAACAACTTTGAAAAGTTTCGTTTCATCTGCAAATTTAATCACCTCAATCATCGTTCCAATTTCCAGATCATTTATAAATAAGTTAAATAGCACTGGTCCCAGTACAGATCCTTGCAACAATCCACTGTTTACTCTCATCCATTGAGAAAAATGACTATTTACATATACCCTCTATTTCTATCCGCTAACCAATTCCTAATCCACAACTGAACTTTGACACCTATCCCATGACTAATTCATTTTCTCAGGAGCCTCTCATTAGGAATTTTATCAAAAGCTTTCTGAAAACTAGATACACTACTATCCACTGGCTCACCTTTATCCACATGTTTATTCATACCTTCAAAGTCTACAAAATCCTGAGTGGAGTAGAACGACTAGAAGTGGATTGGTTTTTCACTCTGTCAAAAATTACAAAGACAATGAAATTACAGGGAAATACTTTTAAAACCAATAGGATTAAATATTTCTTCACTCAGAGAAGAGTTAAGTGTGGATAGCGTAGCTGGTTTTAAGAAAGGTTTGGATTATTTCCTAGAGGAAAAGTCCATAGTCTTATTGAGAAAGACATGGGGGAAGCCTCTTCTTGCCTTGGATCGATAGCATGGAATGTTGCTACTCCTTGGGTTTTGGCCTGGTACTAGGAACCTGGATTTGCCTCTGTGAGAACAGGCTACTGGGCTTGATGGACCATTGGTCTGACTCTGTAAGGCTATTCTTATTTTCTTATTCTTATGTAATGACTGGGAAATCAATTTAGAGCAGTTTACATGAGCTTCTATAAAGGTGTTCCAAATCAGAGGTGGAGGGGCATTTTTAATAGGATAAAGTCTGAGTTTAGATGTTTTAGAAAAGAGGGGAATTTGGGAAAGACCTTCAGAAATCCAGTAGAGAAAATGCCCATTCTCAAACCAGCAAGACGTCAATCTTTTTTTTTTTTTAATGACCTATGTAGATGTTTTTGGTCCTTAGTATGTCTAAATTTTTTTGCCATTCTTGAATATAAATACATGCACATGAAAAATGCACAAAAGAAAGTTTTTCAGACCCTAAAGCAATCTGCATTCTTAGCGAACTGTTTACAAAGAGCTGAGCACATCAGAGAGGCACGCTAGAGGATACCGCAGTGACTGTCACATTTCAAAGTCCCAGGCACACATGCCACTATAAACTGCTTACATTGTATTGTGAGTCCTCCAAAACCCATCCAAAACTTCCTATACCCACCTGTACACCACAATATCCCTTATGATTGCAGATGTCATCTTAATGTACTTGTAGGTACAATAGATTTTGGATGGCTCACCATACAATATAGCAAGATGTGACATCTGTACCTGGAACTTTTAATGTGATATTCACTGCAGTAACCCTTAAAAGTGCCCTACTGCTCTCTGTCTCAAATGTCTGTGTTAACATCTGAAGCTGCTTCGGTGAGAACTTTTCAGCACCCCCTCCTAATACAGGCTAGAATGTACTGGGGTTTTTTTTTTTGGTTTTTTTTAGCATTTTGGTGTCCTTTTCCTTGGAAGGGAGTTCCACCACCTTGGAGCCATCACTGAGAACATTCTTCTCCTGACGTTTTTGTATTTGATGTCTCTGAAGGAGGGTATTTCCAACAAGTATTCTTGGCTTGAGCGCAGGGTGGTTGCTGGTGTATAGTAATGTACTGTAGTATGGCTACTAGATATTGTGTTCCAAGAGATGAATGATTTTCTGTGTCAGCAACAAGATCTTGTATTTCACCCTGCTTTCAATTGGGTGCCAGTGTAACTCTTTCAGTAGAGGGTTGGCATGTGTCTACCTAGATTTGCTTGCTGAAAATCATGTGAAGCCAAATGAAAACAGAATAGCAATTCAATAAGTAGTACTGTCAATCAATAAATAGAGCAAATATAGGTGGATTAAAACATTGGAGGTGAAACCCAGCTTGAAAGAATTGGAATTTGAAGCAGGATGGTAAAGGCTGATAAATAAGGATGGGGATTGGGGCTAGTTGAGATTGCATTAGAGGACAATGTGTTGTGGAGAAGAGCTGTGAAACTGGGATAGAGAATGTATATAGGGATGAGGGCAGGGTGAGTTAGGGTTAGGAAAGAAAAATTTGTGTAGAGCTATACTTTATTTATAAAAATTACTATAAATGCACTTGAGTACTCCAGACTGACCATATCAGAAGGGGAACCCTTCAGGAAATTATGCCATTTAAAAAGGACACCCCCCACCCAAACATCCAGTTTACACTTAAGATTTTTTTGCCAGCATGGTCCCTGAAAGAAAATTAGTGAAGGTCACTCTACTATACTGTAAAGAAAAACAGTCTTTACTACTATTTATCATATCCTGTTGAGATCTTAGATGCTTCAGATTGGAGGGTCTTGTTTTTTGTTTTGAATTACCTAATTTGGACAGAAGATAATCCATAAGATCATAAGCACTGCCATACTCGGACAGACTGAAGGTCTGTCATGCCCAGTATCCTATTTCCAACAGTGGACAATCTAGGTCTGGCAGGATTCCAAAAAGTAAAACAGATTTTATGCTGCATTTCCTAGAAATAAGCAGTGCATTTTCTCAAGTTCATCTTAATAATGGCTTATTGACTTTTCTTTTAAGAACTGAGCCAAACCTTTTTTTAAAACCTACTAAGTTAACTCCTTTTCCAATGCAATAGGTGAGACATTCTAGACATTAGGCTTATTTTCCTTTAGCCGCATGCTGCTGAAGGAATCCACTCTGGATGTTTCACTCTGCCTCTATTGTGCTTCGCTGGGCTCTCTTGCTCTACCCTCAGTTCTTTCCTAATGTACGCATGACTGCAGATGTTTGTTCTGCTCTCCCCATTTTATTATTTTTAATTCAATGTAATTTTGTCCCCTTTTCGGGTAATTTGGTGCTTGGAGTGCTTTTAAAGCTCTACTTGCGTGAGAATTCACAGACCATTCTGTAGCTGACAGGCCAATCCCACTGGTTACCTGTTAGCCAGCCTGCATAGTTTTCTCTGAAGCTCAGGGCTGTCCCTGAGGTAGTCTCACCTTCTGTTATCAGGAGTCGAGCGCAGGCTGTTAGGCACTCTTTGGAGACTCGATGGTGTGTCTCAGGGTGCTGCCGTCGTTGCATCTTCGCCTGTTCCAGTGTTCATCCGTTGGTCCGCAGGGGAGGAGGTATAGTCAGACATTGAAGTCTGACTGGCAGCCCGAAGATCAGCTTTGCAGCAGCATTCCCAGCTTTGTGTAAGTGAATATTCTTATCCAGCTACTGTGAGAGAGCTGAAAGGTTTCCAGCACTGATCCTGTCAGGTCACAGTGAGTACACAGGCTGACACCCTGTGAGAGACATTGGGGGAAGTTGAAAAAGTGAGGGTTTTAGTGTTTTTTAATGTTCCCCTGTGTTCCCCCTTCTGAAAAATCCTAAATTTGCCATTTTTAGAGTTTGTTAAATGTGAAAAATATTGTGATTTTTGTGCGATTTTCTTGACGGTGACCATCTTGGATTTTTAGCAATTTTTTTTTTTTTTTTTTAATGAAACACCCTGCTTCTTCAAATGCAATTTTTGTCTGGAAACTTGCTGGGATGAAGTCCTTGTGGTCTCCTCATGTGGATTCTTGGCAGGATTGCTCAAATTTAGCGCTTTTGGAGCATCCTTGTACCACATGCTACGTGGCACAGCGGGGAGGGGGCGGCAGCATCCAGCTTAGCTTCTCCCCTGCTGAAGCAGGTGACCACATGCTCAGCTAGCCCAGCGAGGCAACCTTTGTTGATTTTGGGGCTCAGCATGGCTGGCAATTCTGTTCGCCAGGCTGTGGACCCTCCACAGCCTCAGAAGTGCAATTTTCAGTCACCTAAGGGTGACTCTGCACCCCTGGACCAGACACTTTTTCTCCGTTTGTGAAATTTTGGGGGGGTGTCTGAATTTTAGACTGCATGTTCTCCCCCTGCGCAGTCCCATGCCACCAAGAAGCATCTCTGAGTGGTGTTGAGCCTTTGGGCATGGTCTTAGCCTGCTGCTGTTTCTGTGCTGCCTGATATTTCTATCACTGCTTTTTTGTTTGCAGGTTAAGCACTTCCTGGAGCAGGAAAATCAGGGGCTGTATGCTAGATCTGCAGATCCCTCTGGGAGCTTGAATCCTGGGAATGATTCTTCTGTCCTGTGCCTGATACAGTTTGCGGCTCTGCCTGACCTTATTTCTGAGTCTTTGCAGAAATTTAATTTAATCACTCAGCTGGCTTCATGCACTTCTTCCTCCTGGCTTTGAGGTGTGCATTCACAGTCTGCTACCTTTCCTTGGCACCCTGTTGTAAGCATTCTGGTCTCGGAGCAATTTGACTCTCAGGAAGGTGTTCTGAAATGCGCTAGAGCTATGTCACACTTGTCCCCACTGGCACAGGAGTGTCAGCAGTTTTTGGGTCATCCCAGGATGTATGCAAGGTTGCCGTGTGGATGAGGACCTCGGGACATTTTTTTACTCACCTGCTTTAGGCATCAAAGCTGCTTCGGCAGTGTTTTTGTTGCACACATCCAACTTACTCAACTGCACACACTGGAAAGTGAGATGGTGGATACCCTTCCTCAACTTCTTTTGGCTGGGACAAATTATATAGCTGCTATATTGAATGATCTTATGCGAGTTTTGCAAAGGTCAGCGTACTCCATCTCTGCCCGCTGACTGCTCTGGATTCAACAATGGGCTGGTGATTCCACTTCCGAGGCTATATTGATTAGGCTATCTTTTAAGGGGCAGTTATTGTTTGGCAAAGGTCTGGACAACCTCATGGATTCTGTGATGGGCCATCACTCGAAGACTGTCTGATAGTAGACCCAGATCCTCCAGGGGTTCTGGTTGCTCTAATTTTCCTCACAGAGATTTTCACAGGGCTCCCAACAACGATATACTGGCTACAGATGTTCTCAGCCTTCCACCTCCTATTTTGCACCCTCTGCCAGAAAGTCTCCATGGTGCCAGGCTGATGGATGCCCTTCTGTGGATAGGGGGCCAGCATTTATTCTTGCCTGGATGTGCATTACGTCCAACCAATGGATCTTGGACATTATTGGGTCGGCTTTCAAGCTGTAATTGGCTTGACCTCTGACAGATAGGTTCGTGGACTCTCCTTTAAGTCACCTGGACACAGTACTCAGAGTTCAAGCCACCGTTGAGCACTTGTTGAATTTTCAAGCTATAGAGCCAGCATTGCCCAACCTCTTGGGCTCAGGCAGATACTCCAGATACTTTATTGTACCAAAGAAAGGCTCAGAAGATTGGAGGCCTATTCTGGATCTTTAGTACATGAATGTGGCTCTCAGGATTCCCCAATTCCGAATGGAGACTGTGTGTTGGCCATTGTAGCAGTGGCCCCAGGAGAGTTTCTTGACTCTCTGGATATCACAGGGATGTACTTGCACATTTCCATTTTTTCAGCCCACTGTAAATTTTGCAATGTCATGTTCTGGAACAGCATTACCAGTTCTCAGCTTTGCCCTTTGGAATGGCTACAGTGCCCCAGACATTCACCACAGTGATGTTGGTCGTGGCGGCTTACTTACGACAGATGGGTCTCCAGGTTCACCTTTACTTGGACGACTGGCTGATCAGGGCTCCCTCATTGGCCAAGGGATGTCACACAGTGAAACGGGTACTCCAGGTTCTAGAGGACTTGGGCTGGATTGTCACTTTCAGGAAGAGCCATCTAACACCCACACAATTGCTTAAATACCTGGGAGTCCTTTTTGACATTGTGACAGACCGTGTCTACCTTCCAGAAGCTCACAGGCAGAAACTGTATGTCCAGATGTCTTCCCTTCTATAGTGGCCAACTCTGTCAGCTTGGGATTATCTTCAAGTTCTAGGCTCCATGGTTGCCTCACTGGATGTGGTTCCTTGTGCAAGGGCACTCATGTGTCCTCTTCAGCATGTTTTGCTCTCTTGCTGGGCTCTGCACAGGGATGCTCTGCAGGACTGTCTACCTCGGACTCTGGAAGTCCAAGTAAGCACAAACTGGTGGCTTCTCCCACAATTGCTCTGCAGGGGTGTACCACTACACATTGCCTCCTGGATCATGGTGATAACAGATGCCAGCCTTCGGGGGATGGGGAGCCCATTGCAATTGTTGTCCTATTATAGGTTTATAAGCTTCACATTTGTCATGCCTGGGGAACACCAGAGATTGTTTGGGCAGGATTCAAGATGAAGTTCCTGCAGATTTAATATGGTCTATTTTTGATAACCTAGATTGGGTAGATTTTACTAAACTTTTTTGCAGGTACTCTAAATTTTACTGCATGTTGGATTCCTTCCTGCCAATCTTATGTCTTGTGTACATCCAGGATTCAAACTAAAAGTGTTAGAATGGATAACCGATTCCTTAGATAATGGCATTTTTCCTCAAGATGAGGGTAATATAATTATTAGCCCATTTATTAAAAATAATAAGGAATCAATTTCTTTGCCATCAAACTATCAACCGATAGCGTCCATCCCTTTTTTTTGTGAAGATCATGGAGGGGCTGGTCAGTGGCGTACATAGCATATGTGACACCCGGGACCCATCATTTTTTGGCACCCCCCCATCTGTACGAAAAACATGATTTTTAGTAACAAGCCACATGTCACACATGAGTACCTAGGAAAAGGCAGCATCTTACTGCAGTGAGCAGTACAACATCAATATACCCATTGTAAAACTAAACAAGCCAGACAAGTACAGATCAATCCTACACTGTCAATCCTAACAGAAAACCATGTCTTTCGAACACACAGAACACAGAAAACACCTTGGCCTAGTATGGAATATGTCATCACAAACTAACCCCTCCCCCTTTTACAAAACTGTAGTGTGGATTTTAGCCACGGTGGTAACAGCTCTGACGCTCATAGAATTCTGAGCATTAGAGCTGCTACCACCACCACAGCTGGCGCTAAAATATGCTCCACAGTTTTGTAAAAGGGGGGATAAAATAGAAACACATGGACAAAGGTTAAATTGAACCAGCAAGAAGCTGGACTCTGTATACAATGCAACACCACAGAAACAGTGACACAAGTCTCCTAAAGCAGTAAATAAATAGAAAATTTTTGTTCTACCTTTGTCTTCTCTGGTTTCTGCTTTCCTCATCTTCTTGTTACTTTCTTCCTTCCATCCACTTTCTCTCTTCTTTCTGCATCTTCCATTTGCTCTGTTACTGTGCCTCTCCCTTTCTCCCTCCTTCCAGATTGGTCTGGCACCCATCTTCTTCCCTCCGCTCCTCCCATAGTCTGGCTTCTCTGTCTTCTTCCCTGCCAGCGTCTTTTCCCAACTCTTTCTTCCCCATTTTTCTGCAGCATCTTCTCCCCACTCTCTGTTCCCCATTTCCATTCAGCATCTTCTTCCCACTCTGTCTTCCCCATGTGCTTTCAGCATTCTTCTCCCCCCTCTGTTTTACCCTGTTTTCCTCTCCACCCCACCTTTTCTCCCTTTCTCCCTCCCTGCCCCTTACCTCCGTGGCGCTTTCTCCCCCCCTCCCCCCCGGCCAGGACAACAGGCCCGGTCCGACAAACCTCCCTGCCCTGTGGGCGGCGATGTCTAAACTGCCTTATTACAGCAGCCGGAGCGTTGTAGTTGCATATGGCTGCCTTAAAGGTCGTCTCTGATGCAACTTCCGGTTGCATCAGAGATGACCTTTACGGCAGAAACACGCAGCTTCAACGTTCAAACTCAGGGGTGCCCACACTTTTTGGGCTTGCGAGCTACTTTTAAAATGACCAAGTCAAAATGATCTATCAACAATAAAATTAAAAAAAACCCAGAAAGCACACTGTACGCTGAGAAAATGTTAATTATCATTCCTATTCCGGGGTTTTTTCAAAGAGGTCAAGGCAGATGAGTCTATGCACTGTCACCTCAGTAACAACCATACAAAATAGACAAATACTCCCCCCTCCCTTTTTACTAAAGCACAATAGCAGTTTTTAGCGCAGGGAGCTGCACTGAATGCCCAGGGCTGCTCATAGGCTCCCTGCACTAAAAACCGCTATTGTGGTTTAGGGGTGGCTGGGCAGCTTCCGCGAAGAGTTATGCATCTTGTTTCCTAAATAACTTGGCCCTGATGCAGTGAGCTTGAATTTTCGCCCACGAAACGTTGGCCACGTTGGCTATATCTGTGAAATACAAGTGCTGACTTAAGACGAATGCTGTCCTAAGAATAAGCCTTAAAGATAAGTAGGCTCGGATAAGCTAATGTTTGTTGAGAACTGGCTCTAGCTATGAAATATAAGTGCTGATTGATAGATCAAGTAGGCTAGCATAAGCCACTATTTAGAGAATAACGATATTTTTGAGTGATTACATAACGCTGAAGTTAAGAATTTCATAAATACAATGAAAATAAAGATAGTGTAGTCTCAAACATGTGAATAAGGATGAATGTTAGGAATTGATAGGAAGTGTATGAAGATAGATCTTTTAAGGATTTATATATAAAAAACATAAAAGAAAAAAAAGATTAATAAGGATATAAATTTTAGAAATTTTGAGTAATGCAAATGAGAGTGAGGCCAATGATTGGAGATTAAAGGAGCAAGTATAGCTACGCTGAATTCCCCAGTCATTGAATGGCTACGCGTAGGCTCCATTACTGAGGCTAACTCTCTTAGATTAGGATTGATATTACCTTATTCATAGCTGGATATTAGTGGGAAATATTGGGCATAGAATATTAGTAAAAGGGGGGCCATAGTGCAAAATATAGACAGCAGATATAAATTCAGACACATTTTGATCACTAAATTTAAAATAAAATCATTTTTTCTATCTTGTTGTCTGGTGATTTCATGAGACTCTGGTTGCACTTTCTTCTTCTGACTGTGCATCCAATCTTTCTTCCCTTCTTTCAGCATGTATGCTTCCTCTCCTCCAGACCTCATTCCCTCCCTCAACTTTTTCTTCCTCTCTCCCTGCCCTTTCTTACTCCCTGCCTCCCTTTCTTTTTTTCTCTTTTCATGCCCCCTTTCTTTTTCTCTGTTTCCCTTCTTTCCTTCGGTCTCCCTGCCTACCCCCTATCTTTATTTCTCCCAGCCCTCCCAAAAGCCATTGCCACAGCCATCGGGGAACAGCCCCCCCAAGTCACCGCTATCGGGTAATATGCCCCAAAGCTGCTGCCGCCCCAAGCTCTCCTTCCCTGCGTCGGGCCGACCAGCATTCCTCTCCCCGACGTCAATTCTGCCGTCGGAGAGGAAGTTCCGCCCAGCTAGGCAGCGATTGGCTGGCCCGAACATCCTCTCCGACGGCAGAATTTTCCGGACCAGGCCGGCTGTGCACCCCCCCTAAGGCTGCACCCGGGGCGGACCGCCCCCCCTTGGTACGCCACTGGGACTGGTGCAAATACAATTAACAAAATATCTAGAGCAGCATTCCTTGCTACATGATTCTCAATCAGGTTTCAGATCTCACTTTAGTACAAAGACAGTGTTAGCTATTCTACTTGATTACTTGAAAGGCCTTCTGAGCAGGGGTAGTAATGCTTTAGTACTCCAATTTGATTTAAGTACCCAAGGGTACTCAAAGAGCTAAGGAACGAAATAGCGGAACCACTTCGCCAAATATGTAACCTATCCTTAAAAACTGGGGAGGTACCGGAGGACTGGAAAATAGCAAATGTCACGCCCATCTTTAAAAAGGGTTCAAGGGGTGACCCAGGAAACTACAGGCCGGTGAGCTTGACCTCGGTTCCGGGAAAGATGATGGAAGCACTGGTTAAGGACAGCATCTGGGAGCACATAGAAAACAATGGACAGCTGAAGGCGAGCTAGCACGACTTCTGCAAGGGAAGGTCGTACCTCACAAACTTGCTATACTTCTTTGAGGAAATAAACAGCCAGATGGATAAAGGGGAAACCATAGACATCATTTACCTTGACTTCTAAAAAGCCTTCGACAAGGTACCCCATAAATGGCTGCTTAAGAAGCTGTGGAACCATGGGGTGCAAGGGGATGTCCACCGATGGATCAAAAACTGGCTGGTAGGCAGGAAACAGAGGGTTGGAGTAAAGGGCCACTACTCGGACTGGCTATGGGTCACGAGCGGAGTTCCGCAGGGGTCAATGCTGGGACCGCTCCTGTTCAATATATTTATTAACGACCTGGAGGCGGGAACAAAATGTGAGGTTATAAAATTTGCGGATGACACCAAACTCTGCAGCAGGGTTAGAACCACGGAAGACTGCGAGGACCTGCAAAGTGACCTAACGATACTGGAAGAGTGGGCAAAAAAGTGGCAAATGAGCTTTAACATAGAGAAATGCAAGGTCATGCATGTAGGGAAAAAGAACCCGATGTTCAGCTACAAAATGGGGGGGATCACTGCTAGGGGTAAGTAACCTTGAAAGAGACCTAGGAGTGATGGTAGACACAACATTGAAGGCGTTGGCCCAATGCGCGACGGCCTCAAGGAAAACAAACCAAATGTTGGGTATCATTAAGAAAGGTATCATGGCCAGGACGAAGGAAGTCATCATGCCACTGTATCGTGCAATGGTGCGCCCGCATCTGGAGTACTGTGTCCAGTACTGGTCGCCATACCTCAAGAAGGACATGGCAGTACTTGAGGGAGTCCAGAGAAGAGCGACTAAACTGATAAAGAGTATGGAAAACTTCTCATATGCGGACAGGTTGAAAAAGCTGGGGCTATTCTCCCTGGAAAAGCGGAGACTTAGAGGAGACATGATAGAAACCTTCAAAATCCTGAAGGGCATAGAAAAGGTAGACAGGGACAGATTCTTCACACTGTGGGGGAACCACAAGTACAAGGGGGCACTCGGAGAAATTAAAAGGGGGCAGGTGTAGAACAAACGCTAGGAAGTTCTGTTTTACCTAGAGGGTGGTGGACACGTGGAACGCGCTTCCGGAGGCCGTGATAGGACAGAGCACGTTACAGGGCTTCAAAGAAGGTTTGGATAGGTTCCTAGATGATAAGGGGATTGAGGGGTACAGATAGGAGTTGAGGTAGGTTATAGGAATAGTCAGGGACCACAGCACAGGTGATAGACCTGAAGGGCCGCCGCGGGAGCGGACCGCTGTGCGGGATGGACCTCTGGTCTGACCCGGCAGAGGCAGATTCTTATGTTCTTATGTTCTTTGATCTTGTAGACCATCGCTGGACGCCTTGGGAATTCAGGGCAAAGTCCTTACATGGTTCTAAGGGTTTCTTGAATCAAGACTTTAGGGCTCCCCACTCTCTCCTACACTTTTTAATGTATATCTTTCTTCACTGGGTCACTCATTTGTTTTGTCCCAAAAGATTACATTACATTAGTGATTTCTATTCCGCCATTACCTTGCGGTTCAAGGCGGATTACATCCAAACTAAAACAAAAATTACATTCAAAATTTGAAGGAATAGAATAAGCGATGACACAGAATTTTTAATGTAATATATATTGGATAAAGAGTTACCAAGGGGAAGTGGAGGTCTTTAAGAGATAAGAATAGGGTGAAATTATGGGTTTTTGATAATGTTTGGTAGATAAAAGAGTATTATAGAGATCTAAGGGTAAATAGAGTGTTGGATATTGGGTTGAGATTAGTTGTGCTGGATAGGTTTTATGTGTTTTTTGAAGAGTATGGTTTTAATATCTCTCCTGAAGGCTTTGTAGTCTGTAGTCGAAGATAACAGAGTGGTGATTTGTCTGTCCAGTTTAGCTGCTTTGGAGGCTATTAGGTTATCATAAAGTTTTTTTGTTTGACATCTTTGGATGATGGGTGAGTGAATAGTGAGTGGGATCTTCTGTGTCTGGTTGAGGAGGATTGATTTAGTCGGTTATTCCAGTAGGTTGGGCTTTCTCCATTGAGAGCCTTGTAAAGTAAGCAGTAGAATTTGAAGTGCACTCTCGCTTCTATTGGAAGCCAGTGCGAGTCATGGTATGCCTCTGTGATATGGTCATAATTTTTTAGGAAATAGACAAGTCTCAGGGCTGTATTCTGTATTGTCTGCTATTGCTTCATCATGGTCGCAGGACAAGGTAGGTATAGTATGTTGCAGTAGTCTATCATCCCAAGGATAAGAGATTGTACCAATAGTAGAAGTTGCTTCTTTTCGAAGAATGTTCAGATTTTTCTTTGATTTCTCATGGTCATGAACGATGCCTTTATTATTTTGTTAATTTGGGGTTGCATGGTGCAGCCTCTGTCAATTGTGACTCCTAGCAATTTTAGTGTAGGTTGTATTGGGTGTGAGATCGAGTTTATTACAAGATTAGTTAATGTTGGAGTTTTGTTGTTTTCTAGTAGGATGAAATTTGTTTTGTCAGGGTTAAGTTTTAATTTGTGCTCTGTCATCCAAATTGCAACTGAATTGAGAGTTTTGTGTATTGTGCTTGTCATGACGGGTTCTGGTTGGTCGAAGGGTAGGAGAATAGTGATGTCATCTGCGTAACTGTATGAAATTATGCCATGATTATCTAGGTAGTAGCTGAGGGAGGCTATGTATATATTGAATAGTGTAGGTGATAGGGGTGATCCTTGGGAAACTCCACAGGGGTTGGACCATGGTTCTGATTTTTCTTGCATTGTTTTGACTGTAAGTTCTTGATTGTAGGAATCCTTTGAACCATGCAAGTACTTTGCCTGAGATTCCTATTGAATCGAGAGTTTGTAGAAGCATGTCGTGGTCTACCAAGTCGAAGGCTGCAGAAAGGTCTAGTTGTATCAGCAGGATTTTCTTGCCTGTACAGAGGTGTTGTCTTGCAGTGTCCATTATTGTTCCTAGTAGTGTCTCCGTGCTGTATTTGGCTCTGAATCCTGATTGTGTGGGGTGGAGTATGTTGTGATTCTCTAGGTAAGAGGCTAAAGTTTTTGCTACGAGACCTTCCATCAGTTTGATGTACAATGGTATTGAGGCAATGGGTCTGTAATTGGATGGTTGGTCTTTTGCTCCTTTAGGGTCCTTTAATGTCGGAGTTATTATGATGTCACTGAGTTCTTGTGGGAAATAACCCTCTAGTAGTGATGAATATATCCATTGTAAAAGTAGGGAGCGGAATAATATGCTTGAGTTTTTCAGTAGGTATGGGGGGCAATAGTTGAGGTCACAGGCTGCATGGCTGTATTTATTATAAAAATTGTTGAACTCTGCCCATTCTATAGGTGAGAAATGGGACCAGGTTCTATCTTCTGCGACTGAGTCTTTTTCTGTTGGTGGAAATTATGTTTCTATGTATGAGGGTGCTCCATTGAAAGATGCTCTGATATTTGTGATTTTGTTTTTGAAGTAAGTAGCTAAGAGGGTGGCTGTAGGTGGGGGCGAATTGTTGTTCTCTATGTATGGTGTTGTGTTTGTGAGGACTTTTAGTAGCTGGAATAGCTTTTTTGAGTCTTGGGGTCCATCTCCAATTTGTTTCGAGTAGTATGCCCTTCTTTTTTCTTTCAGTTTTTGTTTGTACTTTCGGTTTGTTGCTATCCATGCTGTTT
This sequence comes from Geotrypetes seraphini, assembly GCF_902459505.1. NCBI lineage: Eukaryota > Metazoa > Chordata > Amphibia > Gymnophiona > Dermophiidae > Geotrypetes > Geotrypetes seraphini. The sequence goes on along the minus strand of NC_047088.1, from coordinate 134,634,664 downwards.
TTGTGGATTATTGGTCGCTTTTCTTCATTTTCTTTCCAGTTGTCTACATTGTCTTTTGAGTTGAAGTAGTTCATTGTCGAACCATTTGTTTGATTTTCTGTGGATTTTGGTTTTAAGTTTTTCTGGGGCTAGTTCGTATAGTGTGGCCCTACTTAGCAGGTTCCATTTTGAGATAAAGTCTTTAACATAGTAGATGACGGCAGATAAAGACCCGAATGGTCCATCCAGTCTGCCCAACCTGATTCAATTTAAATTTATTATTTATTTATTTATTTTTTTCTTTTTAGCTATTTCTGGGCAAGAATCCAAAGCTTTACCCGGTACTGTTCTTGGGTTCCAACTGCCAAAATCTCTGTTAAGACTTACTCCAGCCCATCTACATCCTCCCAGCCATTGAAGCCCTCCCCTGCCCATCCTCCACCAAACGGCCATACACAGACACAGACCGTGCAAGTCTGCCCAGTAACTGGCCTAGTTCAATATTTAATATTATTTTCTGATTCTAAATCTTCAGTGTTCATCCCACGCTTCTTTGAACTCAGTCACAGTTTTACTCTCCACCACCTCTCTCGGGAGCGCATTCCAGGCATCCACTACCCTCTCCGTAAAGTAGAATTTCCTAACATTACCCCTGAATCTACCACCCCTCAACCTCAAATTATGTCCTCTGGTTTTACCATTTTCCTTTCTCTGGAAAAGATTTTGTTCTACGTTAATACCCTTCAAGTATTTGAACGTCTGAATCATATCTCCCCTGTCTCTCCTTTCCTCTAGGGTATACATATTCAGGGCTTCTAGTCTCTCCTCATACGTCTTCTGGTGCAAGCCTTCTATCGTTTTCGTCGCCCTCCTCTGGACCGCCTCAAGTCTTCTTGCGTCTTTCGCCAGATACGGTCTCCAAAACTGAACACAATACTCCAAGTGGGGCCTCACCAATGACCTGTACAGGGGCGTCAACACCTTCTTCCTTCTACTGACTACGCCTCTCTTTATACAGCCCAACATCCTTCTGGCAGCAGCCACTGCCTTGTCACACTGTTTTTTCGCCTTTAGATCTTCGGACACTATAACCCTAAGGTCCCTCTCCCCGTCCGTGCATATCAGCTTCTCTCCTCCCAGCATATACGGTTCCTTCCTATTATTACTCTGCATTTCTTTGCATTGAATTTTAGTTGCCAGGCATTAGACCATTCCTCTAACTTTTGCAGATCCTTTTTCATATTTTCCACTCCCTCTTCGGTGTCTACTCTGTTACAAATCTTGGTATCATCTGCAAAAAGGCACACTTTTCCTTCTAACCCTTCAGCAATGTCACTCACAAACTTATTGAACAGGATTGGCCCCAGCACCGAACCCTGAGGGACTCCACTAGACACCTTTCCTTCCTTCGAGCGACTTCCATTTACCACCACCCTCTGGCGTCTGTCCGACAGCCAGTTTCTGACCCAGTTCACCACTTTGGGTAGTAACTTCAGCCCTTCAAGTTTGTTCAACAGCCTCCTATGAGGAACTGTATCAAAGGCTTTGCTGAAATCCAAGTAAATTACATCTAGCATATGTCCTCGATCCAGCTCTCTGGTCACTCAATCAAAAAATTAAATCAGGTTCGTTTGGCACGATTTACCTTTTGTAAAGCCATGTTGCCTTGGATCCTGTAACCCATTAGATTCAAGGAAGTACACTATCCTTTCTTTCAGCAACACTTCCATTATTTTTCCATCAACTGAAGTGAGGCTCACCGGCCTGTAGTTTCCTGCTTCATCCCTGTGACCACTTTTATGAATAGGGACCACATCCGCTCTCCTCCAATCCCCAGGAATCACTCCCGTCTCCACAGATTTGTTGAACAAGTCTTTAATAGGATTCGCCAGAACCTCTCTGAGCTCCCTTAGTATCCTGGGATGGATCCCGTCTGGTCCCATCGCTTTGTCCACCTTCAGTTTTTCAAGTTGCTCATAAACACCCTCCTCCGTGAACGGCGCAGAATCTACTCCATTTTCTCGTGTAACTTTGTCAGACAATCTCGGTCCTTCTCCAGGATTTTCTTCTGTGAACACAGAACAGAAGGTATTTGTTTAGCACATTTGTTTTCTCCTCATCACTCTCCACATATTTGTTCCCAGCATCTTTTAGCCTAGCAATTCCATTTTTTATCTTCCTCCTTTCACTAATATATCTGAAAAAAATTTTATCTCCCTTTTTTACATTTTTAGCCATTTGTTCTTCCGCCTGTGCCTTCACCAAACGTATCTCTCTCTTGGCTTCTTTCAGTTTCACCCTATAGTCCTTTCTGCTCTCTTCTTCTTGGGTTTTTTTATATTTCATGAACGCCAACTCTTTCGCCTTTATTTTCTCAGCCACTAGGTTGGAGAACCATATTGGCTTCCTTTTTCTCTAGTTTTTATTGATTTTCTTCACATAAAGGTCCGTAGCCATTTTTATCGCTCCTTTCAGCTTAAACCACTGTCTTTCCACTTCTCTTATGTCCTCCCATCCTAACAGCTCTTTCTTCAGGTACTTTCCCATTGCATTAAAGTCCGTAGGTTTGAAATCTAGGACTTTAAGTATCGTGCGGCCGCTCTCCACTTTAGCCGTTATATGAAACCAAACCGTTTGATGATTGCTACTTCCCAGGTGAGCACCCACTCGAACATTAGAGATACTCTCTCCATTTGTGAGGACCAGATCCAATATCGCTTTTTCCCTTGTGGGTTCCGTCACCATTTGTCTGAGCAGAGCCTCTTGAAAGGCATCCAAAATTTCCCTACTTCTTTCCGATTCCGCAGACGGAACATTCCAGTCCGCATCCGGCAGGTTGAAATCTCCCAACAGCAGAACCTCCTCTTTCCTTCCAAACTTTTGGATATCCACAATCAGATCCTTATCAATTTGCTGCGATTGAGTCGGAGGTCTGTAGACTACACCCACGTAGATAGAAGTTCCATCTTCTCTTTTCAGAGCAATCCATATCGCTTCTTCCTCTCCCCAGGTCCCTTGCATTTCGGTCGCTTGGATATTGATCTTTACATAAAGAGCTACTCCTCCACCTTTATGACCATCTCTGTCCTTCCTATAAAGATTATATGTTTGCATCCCATCCATGTGATTCACTGAACCATGTCTCTGTGATAGCAACAATATCTAGATCTGCCTCTAACATCAGGGCTTGCAGATCATGAACTTTGTTGCTTAGACTGCGAGCATTTGTGGTCATCGCTTTCCAGCCATTTTTCAGCGATAATCTCCTTTTTTGTATGGATTTTTGTGTTATTTCACTTTCCGTTGCAATACTAAGAAATGAGTTGCTGATATTGCTTATGTTGCAGCCTTTACTACTATCACATCTTTTCTTTTGCCGGGGGTGGTCTCTATAATTTTCCTTCGTACATACACCACCCCCACCTTCTAGTTTAAATGCCTAGAAAAATATTGTCTAAATTTCTCTGCAAGGTTTATTTTTCCTGCTGTAGTAATATGTAGCCCATCAGTGCAATATAGCTTCTTGTCCTTCCATGTATTTCCCCATCCTCCTATATACCTGAAGCCTTCTTGATGACACCAGGCTCTGAGCATCTATTAAAGTCCTCTGTGTTTTTCACTCTTTGCTCTCCCTTTCCATATGCAGGCAGTATTTCAGAAAAAGTTAAAGTCTTTACAAAAGGTTTCACGCCCTCACCAAGATCCAGAAAAGCTTTCTGTGCTGCAAGTGTGGAGTTGTTGGCCAGGTCATTTGTTCCCAGATGGATAACAACATCAGTGTTAAAATCCTTAGTTTCTTCCTTAATTATAGTCAGTATTTGCCTGGAACTCCTGGTAACTGAGGATCCTGGAAGTCATTTCACTATTTTGGTCTCCTCGCCCTGTGTTCCAAGGTTAATGCCTCTGATGATGGAATCCCCCAACAGTAATAGTTTTCTGTTTTTGGCTTTTTTATTTGTACTCAGGGTGCGCTTGTTCTCTTGAGTTACCTTCATTGGTTCCAGTCCCACCTCCCTTTTGTTTTCTTGAGTATCGTCGTGCACTAGTGGAGCGAAGGAATTCTGTTGAGGTAATATTAGTGAAGGTGGATGTTTCTGTGTTGCATGTTGCAGTCTTCCTGAGCCTACTGTGACCCATTTATTCCTGGGCTGGTTTATTCTTTGAGGTAGAGGTGGTAAGTTGGTATGATTTTGTGGAGTGATGGAAGCTGCTTTATTTGTATTCAATTCCTGTTTAAGTTTGCAGAGCTCCTCCTTAATACTGGCAAGTTGAAGACAGATGGGGCAAGCCTTAAGCCTCAAGCCTCCAAATAGTATGTCTTGGAATTAAAGCACCACAGTGATTGCATAGAATAAAGGTCATGTAGTGTTGGATTATGGTGTCTGTTTTTGTCCAGAATACTAAGGGATCTATATGTTTGCGTGAGAGGAAGGTAGTCTGTTGAGTAGTCGGAGTGTATTTGTTACAAGACCAATTGATTTCAAAGGAGTAGGTGTAGTGATCAGACCAAAGGGAACGGTTCCATTTTTCGTTTAAGGTTTGAATTTTTGGGTGTGAGGTCTGTTGGGACATTTATGCTACGATGTCCAACTGGTGTCCTTTTTCATGTATAGTTTGAGGATCTAAGATTTTATATGTTAGGGCTTCTAGGTATGCTAGTACGGTTTCAGCATTTTTGCAGGAATGGTTTTCAAGGTGAAGGTTGAGGTCTCCTAGAAGGAGGTTGTAGGTAGTTGCTATGGAGTTTCAATAGATAAATTCTTCAAATATTGGCTTGGCTGTGCTCCAGTTACTTGGGGTTATGTAGCATAGTACGCATGTGAGTGTTCCTTTAAGTGATGTGCTTGAGAGTTGACAGGCAAGTAAATCCATATATTGGTCTGTTATTTTGTCTAGTAGGTGTATGTTTATTGTGTCTCTGGCTATGATGGCAATTCCTCCTCCTCTCTTATTTTCTCTGCATACCAGTGTCATTTTGTGGCTTTTTGGACAGACTTCAGACCCCCTCTTGAACCAATAATCAAGATTAATTAAAATACTGGGAGTTATTCTCAATCAATGCCTGACTATGAAGAATCAGATTGTCACAATGGTCCAAAAAAGATATTATACTTTATGGAAACTGCACACCATTAGACCCCATTTTGAGATTGCTGCTTTTAGAATCCTTGTTCAGTCACTACTTTTGGGCCTAGTGGACTATTGTAATATAGTCTATTTGAAAAGCACCAAGAAAAATATGGCTAGACTGACCTTGGTGCAGAACACCAAGACATTTATGGTCTGAGAAAATTTGATCATGTGGCACCTTGCTATCGTGAGCTGCATTGGCTTCCGGTGGAGGCTCGGGTAATCTTTAAGTTGGGATGTTTATACTATAAAGTAGCATTTGGACTTGCCCCACGATACCTTGTTGATAGGTTTGATATAGGGCTCCTTTTACAAAGGTGCAGTAGGGCCTTAACACGCGGAATAGTGTGCACTAAATTGCCGCATGCGCTAGACCTTAACGCCAGCATTGAGTTGGCGTTAGTTCTAGAAGCGTGGAGGGGCATAATCAAACAAAACGTCTAAGTCCCCTTTTGGCCTAAGTCCTTAAACGTTCAAAGCAGAAGCAGGGAAAGTGTCTATAACCAAAACAAACGTCCTTGTTTTGATTATGGCCTGCCTCTACTAAACGCCCAGATCACCACTAAGTCTACAAGTACACCTACACGACATCTACACTTTTTGTCCATAATGAACCAACAAAACGCCTAGGCCCCAAACATCCAACAGAAGGGCTTTATGCGAAGGAGGAGCCAGTCCTTCGCCTAAAAGCTGGATTCTGTAACCGGTGTCTGTCAAAAACAACATCGGTTACAGAATTCCCCCCCCCCCCCCCACAACCATCCAGGCAGGAGGGTGCCCAAGCCCTCGCCCTCCTGCCATGTCGAACCGCGACCCCCCCTCCCGACAACATCGGGACAAGAGGGAGCTCAAGCCCTCTTGCCTCGGCCAACCGCAGCACCCCCGACGATATCGGGGCAAGAGGGAGCCCATGCCCTCTTGCCCCGCCGACTCCCCGACGATATCGGGGCAAGAGGGAGCCCAAGCCCTCTTGCCCTGCCAATTAACATCGGGCCAGGAGAGAGCCCAAGCTCTCCTGACCCCAGCGAACCCCCCCGCCCAAGCCCTCCTGGCCCAGGCGACCCCTATCCCCACACCCCCACTACATTACAGGCAAGAGGGATCCCAGGCCCTCCTGCCCTCGACACAACCCCCCCTCCCCCGAATGCCCCCCTCCGCCGACTCCACAACCCCCCCCGGCCGACCCCTCCTAGCCCGATCGAGACGCCGGGGGGTGGGTCACTGGGACCAGGAGGGCTTGGGCTCTCTCCCGGCCTGATGTTAATCGGCGGGGCAAGAGGGCTTGGGTTCCCTCATGCCCCGATGTTGTGTGTGTGTGGGGGTGATGGATCGCGGCAGTAGAGATGCCTCATCTCCCCTTCCGCGATGCCATCACTCCTCTACTGAAACTGCCGCAACCCACGGCAGGAGAGATAGGTCATCTCTCCTGCCGCAGGTTGCAGCAGTTCGGATAGAGGAGTGATGGCATCGTGGTAGGGGAGATGAGGCATCTCTCCTGCCGCGATGCTTGCGGTGGAGGGGTAGGCAGGTTGCGTTTTCGGCACTTAGACGCATTTTGACTTGGTCTAAGTCAAAAACATATAAGTGCCGACTAGGCAACCTGCCTAAGGTTTTGGTTATATCTGTTGTACGCCTAGGTGTAGGTCGGCCCCCTCCCGCCCACCGCCCGCCCTTTCCCCTCCTCTAAACACGCCTCTTTTCTCTCTGTGCGTCTAGAGGCAGGGGAAAGGCCTAAGTTGGTTTTAGATACGTCTAAAAACCAGCTTTGGTTATGGGTACTTGGACGATCATAAGAACATAAGCAGTGCCTCCGCCGGGTCAGACCATAGGTCCATCCTGCCCAGCAGTCCGCTCCCGCGGCGGCCCAAACAGGTCACGACCTGTCTGAATCACCAGAAGGGGCCCCCTTGCCACCTTGGTTTCCCATTGAGTCCTATCTTCCCATCGAAGTCCTAACCCTCCGGTCTTGCAGGCTTTTTGATCAGGCTTTTTGATTGTCCAAGTAGCCACTTAGGACACTTTTTAGACTTTTTTTTTTTAAATTATTACCCCCATAGCGTGGGTTTAGCGTGCGTTAAAAACGCTAGCGCACCTTAGTAAAAGGAGCCCATAGTGTTTCAGAAGAATAGTAGGAAATCACATGCTCTATTTAAGTTTCCTTCGGTTAAGGGCTGTAAAAGTAAGAAATATCACAAACATACTCTTGCTTATCAAGCGGCGTATTATGATAAAGATTTCCAACCATTGTTAGATCCATTTCATATGACCATTTAAGAAAGTTGTTGAAAACCTCTTTCTTCTCTAAATTTTTGATTAACTAGATATCCTCGCATTTTTTAAAACATTTTCTAGTTTTTCTTTAATATAATCTTTTGTAAACTGCTTTGAACTCATGGTTATGCGGTCTAGAAATCTGCTGTTATGTTATGTTCAAGGGTGTTGGACACCCTTTCAGTGAAAAGATCAATAAATTGATTGGAGCTCAGAGCCATTTGTCTATCTCTGATGAGATTGTAGAAGTCGCTGGAGGGCCAAGCAGTCTGTGTGCAGCCATGGCCTCTGGAGATTCTCCTGTATGTGTTTCCTCTCTGGCTGATGATCGGCCAGGTCATTTAGAAGATTGTATCTCATCCAGACCACATCATTCTGGTGGTTCTAGATTGGCCTCACAGACCATGGTACGTAGATCTGATGTGCCTGCACTGGGGTCACAGCCTTCACCTGAGTACCTATTTACACTTTCTCATTCAGGGTCCAGTTTCCATGGATGATCTGTGTCACTGTGCTAATACAACATGGCTCTTTGGCGCACAGCCTTAGAGCATAAAAGATATTCTGCCCTGTTTGTTGATGCTCTTGTGAAGTCTAACAAGACACCATGGTGTCGGCCTACGCTAAGGTGTGGAAGACCATCAGAACATAGGAACATAAGAATAGCCTTACTGGGTCAGACCAATGGTCCATCAACCCCAGAAGCCCATTCTCACAGTGGCCAATCCAGATCACTAGTACCTGGCCAAAACCCAAAGAGTAGCAGCATTCTATGCTATTGATCTAGGGCAAGCAGTGGCTTCCCCATGTCTTTCTCAATAACAGACAATGGACTTTTCCTCCAGGAAATTGTCCAAACCCTTCTTAAAACCAGCTATACTATCTGCTCTTATCACAACCTCTGGCAATGCGTTTTAAAGCTTAACTGTTCTCTGAGTGAAAAAATATTTCCTCCTATTGGTTTTAAAAGTATTTCCCTTTAACTTCATTGAGTGTCCTCTAGTCTTTGTAAATTTTGACGGAGTTAAAAGTCAATTCACTTGTACCTGTTCTACTCCACTCAGAATTTTGTAGACTTCAATCATATCTCCCCTCAGTCATCTCTTTTCCAAGCTGAAGAGCCCTAACCTTTTTAGTCTTTCCTCAAACAAGAGGAGTTCCATCCCCTTTATCATCTTGGTTGCTGGGCACACCAATGTTGGAAGGCCTGGAATGAATTTGTATTTATGCTCAATTTATTGGGGAGTACTTTCTGAGCTTTGTTGAAGCCTATGTTGGCATTTAACTTGCCTGTTGATTTAATTCTTGAGCAGAACAGTTGGTCTGAACCTGTTGCTTCTGGTTCCTCTATTTCATGATAGCTCTACATGCTTGGGTACTAACTGAGGGTAGAGCTAAAGAGCCCAGTGAAGTATAATAAAGACAGTGAAAAATCTGGAGTGGATTCCTTCTGCAGCATGCTGCGAAAGGGAAATAACCCTACTGTCTAGAACAGGGGTGCTCAAAAGGTCGATCGCGATCAACCAGTCAATCGCAAAGGCAACACGAGTCGATCATGGAGCCCATCTCAGGCTCCATGATAGACTCGTGTTGCCTTTGCAATCTCCCTGTTCCCCAACGCCACAACAGGCTAGCAGTGACTACAGAAGTGCCGGGCAAGCCAGCCTCCCCCCCCCCTAATTTCCTGGCCAGCCAATCGCTGCCTGGCTGACCCCGGAACTTCCTCTCCAACGTCAGAATTGACGTCAAGGGGAAGGCTACTGGCCTTTTGCGGCGTCGGGAAACTGGGAAAACTCGGCAGCAATGACGGAGGTGGTTAGGGGCCTGTTTCCAGATGACAACCCCTGTGGTGGCTTGGGGAGAAAGAAAGGAGAGATAGAAAGACAGAGAGACAGAAAGACAGGGAGACAGAAAGACAGAGTCAGAAAGAAAGAAATGATGGCATGCAGACAGAAAGAATGAAAGAGGGTAGGAGACAGAATGAGGGGGGCATAGAGACAGAAAGAAAGAAAGTGGGCAGGGAGACAGAAAGAAAGACAGCAAAGAGAAAGAAAGTAAGAAAGGGGGCAGGGAGGCAGAAAGAAAGACAGCAGAGAGAAAGAAAGTAAGAAAGGGGGCAGGGAGGCAGAAAGAAAGACAGAGAGATAAAAAAGAAAGGGGAGGGGGTAGGGAGAGAGGAAGGAAAAGGGGGAGGGAATGGAATGTGGCAGGGGGCAGGCAGGGAGAGAGGAAGAAAAAGTTGGAGTCATGGAAGGACAGAGATGTTGGTTGGGGAATGGAATGAGGTCTGGAGGAGACGAAGCATGCAGGAGGCAGAAAGGAGGGAAGAAATATTGCATGCACAGTCAGAAGAAGAAAGTGCAACCAGAGACTCATGAAATCACCAGACAACAAAGGTAGGAAAAATTATTTTATTTTAAATTTAGTGATCAAAATGTGCCCATTTTGAGAATTTATATCTACTGTCTATATTTTGCACTATGGCCCCCTTTTACTAAACTGCAGTAGCAGATTTTAGCGCTGGGATCCTATGAGCATCGAGAGCAGCGCGGGGCATTCAGCGCAGCTCCCTGTGCTAAAAACTGCTATCACAGTTTAGTAAAAAGGGAGGGGGTATATTTGTCTATTTTTGTATAGTTGTTACTGAGGTGACATTGCATATTTTAAAGTCATCTGCCTTGACCTCTTTGAACCCACCCCCCCCCCCCCGAATATAAATGATAATTAACATTTTTTCTGCATACAGTGTTTTTTTAAAAAAATTATTGTTAGTAGTTCATTTTGACTTGGTCATTTTAAAAGTAGCTCGCAAGCCAAAAAAGTGTAGGCACCCCTGGTCTAGAATTAAGTACACAATCTCTTTTTACAACATTCTCTGGCAACAGATTCCAGAATTTCATTACATGTTGCATGAGGAAATATTTTCCCCAATTTGTTTTAAATGTACTACTTAGTAGCTTCATCTCATGCACCTGAGTTTTTGTATTCTTTAAAATATTAAATAAGCAATTCACATCTACCCATTCCACTCCACTCAGTATTTTATAAATCTCCCCTCAGCCTTTTTTTCTCCAAGCAGGAGTGCAACTTTCATGTGAGCTTCTGCACGAGAGGAAGATGTAAGAACATAAGAACATAAGCAGTGCCTCCGCCGGGTCAGACCATAGGTCCATCCTGCCCGGCAGTCCGCTCCTGCGGCGGCCCAAACAGGTCACGACCTGTCTGAATCACCACCTTGGTTTCTCATTGAAGTCCTATCTTCCCATCGAAGTCCTAACCCTCCGGTCTTGCACATGCACGACCTGGTTGGGTTTCTATACTTATTACCTGGTTAGCTTTCTATACTTGTGTTACATCCCAGCTCTTCCCTCAGTATCCCACGATCCCTTTATCCCTCAGGAATCCGTCCAATCCCTGTTTGAATCCCTGTACCGTACTCTGCCTGATCACTTCCTCCAGTAGCGCATTCCAAGTGTCCACGACCCTTTGGGTGAAAAAAAACTTCCTTGCATTTGTTTTGAACCTATCTCCCTTCAGTTTCTCCGAATGCCCCCTCGTACTTGTTGTCCCCTTCAGTCTGAAGAATCTGTCCCTATCCACCCTCATGATCTTGAAGGTCTCTATCATATCTCCCCTGAGCCTCCTTTTTTCCAGAGAGAAGAGCCCCAGCCTATCCAACCTCTCGGCGTATGGGCAGTGTTCCAGCCCTTTTACCAGTTTCGTTGCTCTCCTTTGGACTCTCTCAAGTACTGCCATGTCCTTCTTGAGGTGCGGCGACCAATACTGAACGCAGTATTCCAGATGTGGACGCACCATCGCTCGATACAATGGCATGATGACTTCCTGCGTCCTGGTTGTCATGTCCCTCTTTATGATGCCCAGCATCCTGTTGGCTTTTTTCGAGGCTGCTGCGCACTGTGCAGATGGCTTCAGTGATGCATCCACCAGCACACCCAAGTCTCTCTCAAGTCAGTCTCAATGTGATATCATTGTTACTTTTTGCTGTGCACCTTTGAACTTTTCCCTCTAAACTGAGTGGGAGTCCTCCAAGTACAGTTCTGTCAGTGAGAGGGTAGTGCCAGTGGCGTACCTAGGGTATGTGGCACCCGGGGCCCATCATTTTTTGACACCCCCCATGTAAAAAAATTTTTTTTTTTTTTTTTGCAATAACCATGAAATGGAATAAATGGTCAGAATAGAAACAGGCAGTGAAAATTTTCTTTTATTGAACCTCATATATGTAACCATTATTCCAAACATAACAAAACATAAATTATGTCTAAATTGTCATGACATTAGAAGTACATATGGAGTAGTTGCAGGCAGTGGCGTACTTAGGGTATGTGGCACCCAGGGCCCATCATTTTTTGACACCCCCCCCATCTATATGAAAAATATGATTTTTAGTACCAATCTACATATCGCACCACAAGAGTGTACCTAGGAAAAGGCAGCATCTTAAACACTGCAGTGAGCACTAGAACACCAACACATACATTGTAAAACTAAACAAGCCAGATCCCGCACAGTCAATTGGTCCTGTAGTCAATGCCAACTGAAAACTATGTCTTTTTCATACACACAGAACAGAGATACACCCTCGCCCAAAATGGAATAATCACAAACTAAAAATAGAAATATGTAGACAAAAGTTAAACTGATCCTCCAAGAAACCAGACCCTGGATACAATGCAACACCACAAAAAACAGTAACACATGTCCTCTAATACAGTGCAAAATATAAAGACAGTAGATGTAAATTTGAAAAAACTGATACATAACAATCACCACTTTATAAATTAACAAATAAAAATAAAACAAATAATGAGATATAAAAAAATACAATTTTATTGGACTAATCCCCGTAAGCTCGGTCCCCATCCCCGCAAACCACCTGATTCCATCCACACAAGCCTTGAATTGTTTATATTAAAGTATAAAAAGAAACAATATTCTGTACAATTGTCAATTTATAAATCAGCGTCTTCTCCCCACTCTCTTCCCCATTTCCCTTCAGCATCCTCAGCCCACTCTCTCTCCACTTTCCTTCAGCGCACGCACATAAAAACAAGCAAGTAATTTTATATCATTTTCATTCTATTCATTTATAGAAATTAAAGTCTAGATAATGCCAGTCATATAACAAAACATGATTTTACAAAAATAATTCCCTGCAGTCAAGCCTGCAAGGATTATTAGATGTCTTTCAGCAGTTCCCCTCCCTCCCTCCCCCTTACCTTTGTGGCCAAGTCAAAATGATCTACCAACAATAAAATTTTAAAAACACAAAGCACGCTGTACGCAGAGAAAATGTTAATTATCATTTATATTCCGCGGGTTTTCAAAGAGGTCAAGGCAGATGACTTTATGCAATGTCACCTCAGTAACAACTATACAAAAATAGACAAATATTCCCCCTCCCTTTTTACTAAACTGCGATAGCGGTTTTTAGCGTAGGGAGCTGCGCTGAATGCCCCACGCTGCTCTCGACGCTCATAGGCTCCCTGCGCTAAAAAACTCTATTGCGGTTTAGTAAAAGGGGGCCATAGTGCAAAATATAGACAGCAGATATAAATTTTCAAAACGGACACATTTTGATCACTAAGTTGAAAATAAAATCATTTTTCCTACTTTTTTGTCTGGTGATTTCATGAGTCTCTGGTCCTTCTTCTGATCCTTCTTCTTTCTCTCTCCCCCTGGCTCCCCTCTTTATTTCTGCCTTTCTTTCTCTCTCCTCCTGGCCCCCCTCTTTCTTTCTGCCTTTCTTTCTCTCCCCCTTGACCCCCCTCTTTATTTCTGCCTTTCTTTCTCTCCCCTTGGTCCCCCTCTTTCTTTCTGCCTTTCTTTCTCTCTCCCCCTGGCCCTCCTCTTTCTTTCTGCCTTTCTTTCTCTCCCCCTTGCCCCCCTCTTTATTTCTGCCTTTCTTTCTCTCCCCTTGGTCCCCCTCTTTATTTCTGCCTTTCTTTCTCTCCCCTTGGTCCCCCTCTTTCTTTCTGCCTTTCTTTCTCTCTCCCCCTGGCCCCCCCTCTTTATTTTTTCCTTTCTTTCTCTCTCCCCCTAGCCTGCACAAAGCCATCGTGCCGATTTCTCCACTTCCACGATTCTTTCCCTACCCTCACCCCCAAGCCAGCAGCCGATTTCTCCCTGCTCCTTCCCCGATGTCCTGAACTTCATCGGGCAGCAGCAGCATTCACAATTCACTGATGTTGCCCGCTTCAGGCCTTCCTCTCTGTCGGGTCCTGTCTTCATGAAAACTGGAAGTAGGCAGGACCCGGCAGAGAACAAGGCCTGAAGCCGGCAACAGCAGCGAATTGTAAACGCTGCTGCTGCCCGAAGAAGGTAATGGAGCACCGAGGCAGTCCGCTTCTCCCCCCTCCCAGCCGAACCCCCGCTGACCCTCCTATCTCCCCCCCCCCGTGAACCTTTCCGACCTTCCCAGCGAGAGCAGCAAACCTCCTTCGCGGCTTTCTCCTCCCTCTGCCGCGTTACTGATGACGTCATCAGTGATGCGGCAGAGGGAGGATAAAGCCGACGCTACTGGAGGGAGGTTTGCTGCTTTCGCTGGGAGGGTCAGAAAGGTTCACTTGGGGGGGGGGGAGAGAGATAGGATGGTCAGCGGGGTTTCGGCTGGGAGGGGGGAGAAGCGGTCTGCCTTGGTGCTCCAAGGCCTGGCGCCATTACCTTTTTCGATAATGGCGCCGATGCTGCTTTCGCTGGGAGGGTAGGAGCGCGATAGGGACCGGGCCAGCTGTGCACCCCCCCCTAAGGCGGCACCCGGGATGGACCTCCCCCTCGCCCCCCTTGGTACGCTACTGCCCTGGGGAAACAGCCTGCAACAAGATCATGCGATGCCAGAGATTTTTGCCTGCTTCGGCTGTTTCCTCCGCCGCGGTCCCGCCCCTCCTCTGACATCAGAGGAGGGGCAGGACCGTGGCGGAGGAAACAGTCGAAGCAGGCAAAGATCTCTGGCATCGCGATCTTGCTGCAGGCTGTTTCCAGACGCGACACCCGGCGCAGGGGGGGGTAACTGGACCGGACCGGGAGCACCCCCTCAGGGCTTGGTACCCGGGGCGGACCGCCCCCCCCCGCCCTCCCCCTTGGTACGCCACTGGGTAGTGCTTCAATACTGTGTTTTCAGTCACTAGGAACAGGTAGGTTCCACAGAGTTTTGCAATACTTGCCTGTCCCTCACTATTGAAAATGCAATAGTGAAACAGCACTCCCTACTAGTGCTGCCCGATTCAGGGAAAAAAAATTGATTCGATTCAGCCTATTGAATCAATTTTTCGATTTGATTCGATTTTCCTGCCCAAGTGGATGGTTTTTTTCAAATATCCTGGTGCATTTATTTTCTTGCCTTTTCACCCCTTTTATAGCCTCTTCACCCACTTTGTCCTCTCCTACCCACTGGTGCTGTGGTGTAAACAAAATACTAATACTCCTTTAGACTCTTGTGAATCACACTAAACTCTTAAACACTTGGCTAAAGCACAAGTTGATATATCCAAATGGATTTTGTGAAGCTAAGTACTTCATAACTATATTCTTGAATGGGAGAGTATTGCTTAATAAATGAAGACCAGTATATAAATTAAAATAAGACTTGTGAAGTATTTAATATATTGAAAATATTGAAAATATTAAAAAAGAAAAAAATGTTTTGATAAAAATTGAAGAAAAAGGAGAATATACAGGACCGATGATAGCTCACCCTGTGGTTATTAGCTTGAAAAACACATCAGGCTTATAGCTGTGAGCGCTTGAGATCTTTAGTACTTCTCCATTACATCCATTTGGATATATCAACTTGTGCTTTAGCCAAGTGTTTAAGAGTTTAGTGTAAACAAAATAAACAAACAAAAAAGACTTTTCATCTCTCTCTTAAATCCTAGCTCACGTTCGTGGTCTAACGCCACAAAATAGAAAATAAAATTATTTTTCCTACCTTTTGTTGTCTGATCATTAGTCAGATCTTATTGGTCCCGGGCTCCGGTTGTCTTCTGATAACTTGCTTGCCAGGGTCTCCTTCTTTCTTCTTTCTCCATGCTAACCATCCATCTGCCATCTCTTCCTCCCTTTCCTTTTTTTCGTCTCCATCCACAGATCCACCTTTTCTGAATTACCCTTTCATCCTTCATTTCTTTCTGCTTCCCCGCCACCCCAGGGTCCACCATGTCTCCCTTTTTCTTCTCAACTACCCTCCTATCCAGTATCTCTATCCCCCCATCCACGCCATCCCTTGTATCCAACTTCTCTCCCTTTCTGTTCCTTCCCTCCCTAAATCCCATTGTCCACCATCTCTCTCCCACTCCTGTTTTTAGATCCTTATTTTTTCTATCCTTCCCATCTCCCCTCTCCATGATTTTCCCCAAGTCCATCTCCCCCCTCCACCAAGTTCATTTCTCCCATCTATCTTCTCCCCATCTCTCCTCCAGTCCACCAACTCCCCATCTCCCCTCTCCCTCCATCTACCTTAAAAAAAAAAAAATTATGGTACTCCTAAGCCCCCACCACCACCACACCCCTGCACCTTTCCCAAAGAGAGTCCAGCAGGAGGGATGCATCTGGGAAGAGGTCTGCCGGTGGTAGTAGCAATCCATTCCTGCCACCACTCCTTATGTCTTCTTTCCACTGCAACCCACCCTCAGTGAAAACTTCCTGTTTCTGCTTGGGCGGCCGAATGGAGATAAGATACCTGGAGTAGCGGCAGGGTAATGAATTGCATTTGCTACCGCCGTTTTTGCCTGGCCAGGGAGGAGAGGAGAGAGCCTTGCTGCCAGGAAGGAGAGAGTCTTGCTGCCGACGATCTGCACCTGAGACCCGTTCGGGCTTACTCTCTGCCACCGGAGTTCTTGCTTGCAAAACCAGAAGTTACATTGAAGCAAGGATTCCAGTAGTAGAGAGAAAGACCGAACGGGTCTCTGGTGCAGATTGGCAGCAGCAAGACTCTCTCCTCTCCTCCCTGGCCAGGCAAAAGCGGCGGTAGCAAGGGTCCAACGAATCACTAAGTCTGATTTTCTTCAATAGCAAACCGATTCAAATCGATTCACCCAAAGTGAATTGGAGAATTGATTTGAATCGTGAATCGGGCAGCACTACTCCCTACTGGCAGGACTATAGGTGGAGGACTCCTGCTCAGCTTAGAGGGAATATAGCACTTTTGTAACTGCTGAAATATTTTATGAACCTCATTCTCAGCATTGTATACAACAGAAATTGTGACCCTTAAGGCAGGTGTTGTGCTGAAACATGGATCCTGTATCGGGACTTGGTATCCTCTATTGGACTTTATTAGCTTGTCTTGGCCTTTATTTTATTGAACACTAATGTTTGATATTTGTGTTACTAATTAAGACTTTGTATCACTACCTCTAGTTCTTTTTTTTACTCATAGAAAGCCCTTGGTTCATCCCTACTCTGTAGTGCTTGGGTTTGACCTTTTCTAATTCCACTATATCTTTTTTTAGGTGCAGTAACCAAAATTGCACACAGCATTCAAGGTGTGGTTGTACCATGGGACAATAGAAAGGCATTATAATAATGTCAGTTTTGTTCTCCTTTCCTTTCCTAATAATTTCTGATATTCTATTTGCTTTCTTTGCTGCCGCTTCATACTTGAGTAGAGGATTTCAATATGTTATCAACAATTGCACCTAGATTCTTTTCTTGGGCTATAACTCCTAATATGGAACCTTGCATCATATAGTTATGAGTTCCCCTTTCCTACATGCATCACTTTTCACTTACATTAAATGTCATGCTTCAGGAAGTCAAATTTGTGTTCTTTTAATCATTTCAGTTGGCTCTTTTCTTCTGTAAGGTCACACTAATATATACTTTAGTCTTTTCATTTGTATCTGTAGATAATAATTTATAGGCTCATGGTTTCTACTTGCTTAGTGTTTCCTTTTGAGAATTTTATTTACTTTATGAAATAGTCGCTTGATATTTGGTGTTTCTTGGAATGCTCCAATTTTGGTGGGCAACTCAGAAACTAAGGGCTCCTTTTACGAAGACGCGGTAGCAGTTTAACGCATGTAATAGCATGTGCTAAACCACCGGTTGCGCTAGCCGCTACCGCCTACTCTTGAGCAGGCGGTAGTTTTCTGGCTAGCGCGGGGGTTAGTGTGTGATGAAAAGTCACTCGCATTAAAGCCGCTACCACAGCTTCGTAAAAGGATCCCTAATAGTTTATATTGATGTTTAAAGATGTGGTTATTAATATTTTGTGTGCTGTTTTCCTGTTTCTAAAAAGATGTTTATATTGTAAAATTGTGTTTCCTTATTTAAGCTGCACTAAATTGCTCAATTGTGCACTGTTATACTCATGAACATTTATCATGAATTGACTAAGCTGTAATATCTTATTAAATGGCCTAATACCTAGTGTTAGTACCACTAGATTATGGCTGAGGTAGCCATTTTGATTCAGGGAGCTCTGGGCAGGAATACCTTGGAGTTGCTACTGCTCCTTACCCATCAATACCCATGTGAGAGACCAATATTAAATTCTGGGGAGGATGAATTGATATTTCAGTGGGAGAAATTTTGACAGGAGATTGTATTATTTATTTAGCATTAACTCTTTTAAATTGATCCATAGAAACATTGGGCTGTGTGTTAGCAACCCGGTGTTCATAGTGAAAAAATTTAACAAATTTCTGAAGAATATGATAACTTTACATGTGCAAAAGAAAAAATGCATAGTGGTTCTATAGTGAAACAAATGGAAGTCCAAAACAAGAAAAGAAACTTTGGACTCGTCATTCCTTGGTCAGATGATTTATTAGAAATATAATTCACTATTCACTATTGATAACACTTTTTTCCATACAAGCAAGTGTAATACGTATTTGACACGGTCCGTGTTTCAGCATAAAAAGCCTTCCTCAAGGGTCTCAAATAGGCAACAGCTTGTATACTTTAATGCCAGCTGTAGTATTGATTTTGAATAGTAAGCTACTTTGCATGTACAGTATTTGCATACTTCACAGCACATTAAAAACTCAAAAAATTATTTTACATAGACTGAAGTACCAAAAACCCAAACTCTTCATATTCATTTATTTTTGATAAGCATTCAAAAATGAAAAAAAATGCTATATTTTTAATAGTTATATACAGAAAAACTGATCAGCAGTATTAGCATAACACTGCAAAAGTGCTGCTTTTTGCATACATGTCTAAATTCTGATTTTAGAAAACTGGGTTGCACATTTCTAAAAACTCAAAAATGTTCATCCACAAGGGAGTGTAGTTTGTATTGGACTAGGATGCCCTTAAAAATAAATGTGTTTCCCATTTCAGAAGAGAACTGCACATCTATATTGAAACAGATTAACATCAGGATTTACACCTACTACCCCAGATGTCTAGGTTTCAGAAAAGTGCTCCATCAGAGGGATTAGGGGAGGTTGCCCCCTTAATTACCCATTATTTTATGTTTCTCTCTTCCCCCTCCTGAAAGCAAGACTGGAAAAAGATAAAGAGTTCTGTGACAGCAATAGAAAAAAATACACATGTACAACTATGTCACGTGTACAACAATTACTGACAAATGTGTGTATTCTAACACACACAAATGTATATTGCTGTTTCAAAACAAATCCATTGTAGGAAGCAAAAAACTTTTCTCAACACCTCTAAAAATTTTTACAACATTGAGCAAACTGAATCCACATAGAATCACTATGATATCAATGAAATTTGAGTACAGTGGACCTCAGACACCCAGGCACCATAATCAACTTTAGGGGGCTCATAATCGAAACGGAAATATATCTAAAATCTCGCCTAAATCAGCACTTGGATGATTAATAAGACAAGTTGTCCAAGTGCTGATAACCAAAACGGGTTTTAGACTTATTTAAAAAACAGCTTATGCTTCTTCAGTGCTGCTGTAAGCCCAGAGCTGAAAGGGGTGTTTTAGGAGGCGTAGTGAGGGCGGCATGTGGGCTGAGCTACACTTAGTTGTACTGCAAGTATAACCGAAAGTTTAATGAGACTGCCTAGATCAGTGGTCTCAAACTCACGGCCCGGGGGCCACATGCGGCCCGCCAGGTACTATTTTGAGGCCCTCGGTATGTTTATCATAATCACAAAAGTAAAATAAAACAGTTTCTTGATCACATGTCTCTTTAGCTATAAACCTTAACAAACTTACAATTGTTCAAGGAACAAATTATATATTACAAATCAAAAATAAATCAAGCAAAAATGCAATATTATTCAGAGAAAATAACAAAGGCCAAAAATCCATCAATGTTATATAAAATATTAAAAAGAATATCAATTTCAACTAGTAAGGAGAAGTCAAATGAAAATAATAACACACTTACAGCACAAAAATTGGCAGATCATTTTACAGAAAAAATTAAAATTATAAGAAACTCCTTTGTAATAAATCAACAAGGTAACAATGCCCATGATCAGTTAAAAACTGAACACTCAACCTCAAAATGCTCTAAGTTTAAAATTCCAAGCCAAAAAGAAATTGAGTTGGCTATTAAATCTATCAATATTAAAAGCTCAAAAGCAGATCTTCTTCCCCCATTCATTCTGAAACAATACTTTCAAATTTTTGGACCAGTTATTCATACTTTAATTACAGAAAGTCTGACCCAAAGTAAAGTACCAAAAGACTGGAAAAAATCAATAATCCGTCCAATTCTCAAAGATAATAAGACTAGTAGTACAGATCCGGCAAACTATAGGCCTATATCTAATATCCCTTTTCTGGCCAAGTTAACGGAAAAGATAGTTTATTCCCAAATATTAGATTTTGTAGAAAAAACAAACGTTCTCCACCCTAATCAAACAGGTTTTAGAGAACATCACAGCACAGAATTATCACTAGTTGGTTTAACTACATCCATTCATTATTTTCTCGACCATCACAAAACTACTTTATTAATTTCACTAGATCTTTCCGCAGCATTTGATACCATTGATCATAAACTTCTCATAAATCGCCTTCAATCTATTGGGATCACGGATCAAATTCTTTCTTGGTTTAATTCTTATTTTACAGATCGCTCTTCTTCTGTTTTCTTTAAAGAATCTATATCTAATCCTATCTCATCCACTTTCGGTGTTCCTCAAGGGTCTATTCTTTCTCCTCTACTATTTAATATCTTTCTAGCACCACTCCTTACATTGTGCCAATCTATAGGTTTTCAAGTTTTCGGATACGCTGACGATATTCAGCTGTTACACCCTGTAGATACGGATAATATTTCAGAAATACATGAGATTAGTAAGAAACTCGATCAAGTTCAAGATTGGCTAAATACTAATAAACTGGCCCTTAATATAAAAAAAACGAATTTGATGATTTTTCCCTGGAAGGAAAATCCCACACTTGTCACCCCAATTACTATAAGAAATATCCCTTTACAGATAGTCAATAAAACGAAAATATTAGGAGTAATTGTGGATTCCAAATTAAACTTTCATGACCATATAAGTTATATTGTTAAAACTTCATTCTACAGATTACGACAAATTAGATCCATCTCAAAATTTCTGAATGCACAATCTTTAAACATTCTTATCCACTCATTAGTCATATCAAAAATAGATTACTGTAATTCTCTTTTTAGAGGTATTGCACTAAATGAAATCAAACGTTTACAAATTATACAGAATGTCTCTATAAAACTTATTACAAAATCTAAAAAATTTGATCATGTTACTCCCCTACTTGAAAAGGCACATTGGTTACCTGTCATCCATAGAATAACTTATAAAATCTGTTTACTTACATTTAAAACACTACTATATAAGACTCCTGCTTTTATTCATAGACTTTTAATACCGTACCATCCAACAAGAACATTAAGATCTACTGATCAAAATCTATTAACAATACCTTCATTGAAATTGATTAATACAAGACGACAATTTATATTTTCCGTAACAGCCCCTCAAACCTGGAATGCTCTTCCAATTTTTATTCGGAACGATCAAGATTTGGTAAAATTTAAATCACTATTAAAAACATTTCTTTTTAATGATGCTTTTAATTCCTGATTTTTTATTTGTTATTTTTCCTAATGTGTTTTCCTATGTTTTATCTTTTATATAACGATTGTATTTCATTACCCTATTTTTACCCAATGTAGTTTAATAAGTTTTAACCTTTGTAAGTATTGTAATCCCAATGTTTGGTTTGTCTGTTTGTTTGCTCTCTTTTAACTAAATTTGGAATTGTACATCGCTTTGAATATGAGAAAGCGATTAATCAAGAATAAATAAAAAACTTGAAACTTGAAAACTTGATGACAATATTATTGTGACTTAGCCAAAAGGAAAGATTTATAAACTATAAAGAGTTTTACCTCATGCAAAATTGTCATTTCTTTAATAAGACATTAACTATTTTTTCTGAGGCCCTCCAAGTACCTACAAACCCAAAATGTGGCCCTGCAAAGGGTTTGAGTTTGAGACCACTGGCCTAGATGGAACTTATACGTTGTGACTTAGGCGATGTAAAAACAGGTCCAAGTGCCCAGAAGGTATCCAAAGTGACCAGATAACCACTGTAGACACAAAGTACAGAACCCCCCCCCCCCACACACACACACTGCCCCAGTGATCACTGGCCCCCCCCCTCCCACAACACCATAAAAATCAGAATAAAAATGTAAATGCCTGCCTCCAGAACATCAGCACCTGGCACAGAGATGGCTTAAGTAGTCTGGGGCTATTGGGGTTGTA
Source organism: Geotrypetes seraphini (assembly GCF_902459505.1). Taxonomy (NCBI): domain Eukaryota; kingdom Metazoa; phylum Chordata; class Amphibia; order Gymnophiona; family Dermophiidae; genus Geotrypetes; species Geotrypetes seraphini. The sequence continues at coordinate 134,612,566 of NC_047088.1, read as the reverse complement.
GACAGGTGGGTCTAGTAAGTTTTGGGGATGTTTTGGGGGGCTTATCATGCCTATAAGGGAGTTGTGGTGAGATGTTTATGTGGCACCCTTTTTGTGAAGTTTGCAGCAGTGCCCAGTAAGGTGCCCCATTACTGTGTTGCCATGTCTGGGTGTCTAGTCAATCACTTGGCTGACCCCTCCCATGTCCAAAAGGTCTTGTTCTAGGTGTTTTTGACTTGGATGATTTTTTGGACGAGAATGGGGTATAAAGATAGATAATCTAGCAGTCTGGGTGATCAAAAGGCTGGGCATATAATTAAAGGATTCTCTGGGAAAAAATATTTTGGACATAATTATCCCTTAAAATTTTTTCTCATCGTTTATTCTATTACTTCAAAGTTGAAATGTAATTCTTGTTTTTAGTTTGGATGTAATCCGCCTTGAACCGCAAGGTAATGGCGGAATAGAAATCACTAATGTAATGTAATGTAATATTTTTCGAGAATGGACTTTGGAGACTGCCGACTTTGGGCGACTAGCAACTTAGGCCCAAAACGGACTTAGATGTATTTTTTTATTATGCCTCTCCACGTGTTTACTGGGGTAGTGTATCTTATCATTGGTTCACAGTACCTCCCATGCAAAATATGAAACTGCCCAGACATCAATAATTAGCAACAAAAAAAGCTTTGAAAATAATAAATAGGATTGAGCTAAGTTTATTTTTTCAAAACTTTTTTGGTTGCTAATTATTGATGGTACTGTGGACCAATGATAAGATACACTATCCCGATAAAGGAATAAGGTTGGTTCCGGTGCCTGGGTGTCTGAGGTCCAATGCTGTCATGTTTCTTTGATATAGACTTAGTAGATAAGGACAGGTTGTTCATCCTCTCCAAGGAAGGGAGAACAAGAGGGCACTCTCTAAAGTTGAAAGGGGATAGATTCCATACAAACGTAAGGAAGTTCTTCTTCACCCAGAGAGTGGTAAAAGCTGGAACACTCTTCCAGAGGCTATTATAGGGGAAAACACCCTCCAAGGATTCAAGACAAAGTTAGACAAGTTTCTGCTGAACAAGAACGTGCGCTGGTAGGGCTAGTCTCAGTTAGGATGCTGGTCTTAGACCAGAAGGCCGCCGCGTGAGCGGACTTCTGGGCATGATGGACCACTGGTCTGACTCAGCAGTGGCAATTCTTATGTTCTCCCTCTATCCATTAGTCCAGCACCTCTCCTCTGCTTTACTCCCCCTCTTTTTGGTCTCTCTCTTCCCTTCACTTCACCCCAGGTCTGGCATCTCCCCTCCCCTCTCTAACTCCTTCTTCCTCCTCCCTCTGCACAGGCCTGCCTCCCCATCGCCAAAGGGGTGATGGGTCTTAAGTGCGCGAGACAGACATGTGCCGACAAACGAGCGCTGACAATTCCATCCCAAACAGCTTCTCCACCAAAAGATGACAACGTTTAAGGGTTCGAGGTTGAAGAGTAGCACAGCACTCGCACGACTTTGGTTGATGATCCGGCCCAAGGCACTTTAGGCACCGACGGTGTGGGTCCGTAAGGGAAATCGCACGCTGGCACTGGCTACACTTCATGAAGCCCGTTACTGGCCGGGACATAGAAGGAAAAACGGCCGCCGCAAAACCGAAGCCCCGGCAGTCGGACGGAAGATTGAAAAAAAATTTTTTTTAAACTATAAATAAAAGAAATAAAATAAGAACAGTGATTCGTGAAGAAATAAAGACAAACCGCGGTTCAGAGAAGGCATGAAGTAACGAAGTTAAACGCAGAGAGTCAAAGACGGACTTTTTGGCTCCGTGGAAAACTGAGAACTGAGGAGACGCGCCCTACGCTGGGCGGGAAGGCACTCGCGCATACGCGGTGCGGTCGACTCGAAACTTCTAGTTTCTTCAAGCAAGTCTGCTTGCGAGCTTCCGCATCCTGGCTCCGCTGATGACGTCACCTATATGTGAGAATAGCCTGCCTGCTTGTCCTGGGATAATCAGGTATTCTTTTAAGTATTTTCCCTTTTTGTCCCAGCAGGATCATCTAACTATAGTACGTAGGGCAAAGTGACTTGCCCAGAATCACAAGGAGCAAGCTGGGATCAAATTCACAACCTCGCCTACATGTATGGTTCCAAAATGGAAGATCCTGCTGCACATATCCATAGTATATATGTTCATTCCTCAATGTATGTTAGAACAGGCTCATATCAGAAGATCCTGTTCTAAGATATTCGCAGAACTTGAGACATCTGAACCTAGAAATTTCAATTCTAATTTGTGCATCTTTTCAAAAATGCCACTCTCATTTTAATTTGGAGAGTGTGGCACAGTGGTTAGAGCTACAGCCTTAGCACCCTGAGGTTGTGGGTTCAAACCCTGTGCTGCTCCCTGTGACCCAAGTCACTTAATCCTCCACTCCCTTAGGTACATTAGACAGAATGTGAGCCCACCGGGAAAGACAGGGAAAATGCTTGAAGTTCCTGTATGTAAACCGCTTTGAGTGTGGTTATGAAACTACAAAAAAAGAAAAAGTGGTATACAAGTCCACATCCCCCCTTTCCCTAATTTCAATTCCTGCTCTTTGTATTTTATTGTATACTCGGTTCCAGTACCTCAGTTCATTCTGAGGTGAAGTTAGATCATGCTGTGTTGTCACTAAGGGGTCCTTTTACTAAGGTGCACTCCATTTTAGTGCGTGCTAAATGCTAACACATTATATCTTATGGACGCGCTAGCGCGTGCTAAATCAGCTACTGTACTTTAGTAAAAGGACTACCAAACTTGTTAAAAAAGTCTTATTTAGAGTTAAATACCTTGTTATATGTTGAATTAATTGAAAGTTTTTGGCACAGAGTTGCTTGATGTTTTAATACATTTCAGTGCCTGATATTTCTCTCCCATTTTATAAATACATTAAAAGTTTTCCTTTTGAATTGCAGATACCGGGTTGGGAGAATCTGTATGTTCTAGTCCTAGTATCTCTAGTAGTACCAGCCCTAAACTGGATCCTCCTCCCTCACCTCATGCCAATAGAAAGAAGCATCGCAGGAAGAAAAGTACAAGCAATTTCAAAGCGGATGGCATATCTGGTGCAGCTGAAGGTAAGGCAATTTTCTTTATTCTGGAAGAACCTCTGAAACGTTTCTTAATTTTTATGTATGCTTTATTTTTATTTATGTTGATAATCTCCAAAGTTATCCATAGATTTAAGGAAATTTCTTTGAGGAACCTAGAAAGCAGTTTTCATGGTGTGTTTAATTTTCTTCAAAACATGTACTATAAATATGCAGAATGGACTATATTAGAAATTTGCTCCTTCCATTACTAATGCGTAGCACCGGTTTTAGCGCCGGCAGTGGCGATAACTGCTCTGACAATCATAGAATTCCTTGGGGTAAATGAGAAGTAAAGAGGAAAAAAAACAACAATAAGCCTCAAAGCACTAGTGAAAGTGCATTTCATTTATGTCATGACTACATAGTGAATAGTCCTGTCTTTAATATAAATATATAGTAGTTGAATGAACTTCAGTTATAGTACTGATTTGGGGGCCCTTTTACTAAAAGGCATTAAGCCCTAACACACAGGACATGAAAAGGCTTACCACTAAATGCATTGTGCACTAAGGGCCGGATTCTCAAAAAAGCTACCGAAAGTTAGGTGCTTAAGTTAAGTGTATTAAATGGCCCGATAATTGCGCCATTAAAAAACAAATGGATTTTTAAAAATTAGGCACCGTTAGGCATTCTCCAGGACCGGTGCCTAGCAGCACCTAGTGATCAGCACCTAGTGATGCCGAAGCCTAGAAGTGGACGTGTCTAGGGTCGGTGCCGCTGGCTGTGATTCTACAAAGATCCTAGGTGCCGGAAATATAAGCCTGTAAATCCCTGGCCTACATTTCCAACACCTAGGATCCTTACTATCCATGATTCTGTAAGTGGCGCCTGTCCATGATTGACACGTGGCAAGTGCCTGTAGTATCAGGCGGTGCTTACAGAATCAGCCCCTAAGTGCACATTAACTATTTTATAAAAATATTTATCCCAGGACAAGCAGGCAGTATATTCTCGTAATGGATGAAGTCATCCTTGGAGCTCCAGTACGGACACTTTAAATTTCTTCAAAAGTCTTGAGACAACCCTTACCCTTCCTGTCCAATGTTGGCTCGCTGGACAATCAATTCTTAGTTTTCCGTGGAGCTGAGAAGCCGTGTTTTTTAATTTTCAGTGCATCAAACTTTAATTTTTGTGCCTTCCCGAGTTTATTTTATTCAGTATTTCGTTATTCTTTTCAAATGTTATCTCCCTTTTAATTTTTTCCTTTTTTGGTTTTTTGGGCCTTCTGATCCCATGGAGCCTGATTTCAGGAGGGGGGTGTCAAACCCTTTTTGGTATATCTTCTACTCAACCCCCGCTGGACCACTGAGACCTTCAACTTTGCATCTGCGGTTTTTCCCATGATGTCCAAGCCTTCCAAGGGATTTAAGCGATGCACTCAATGCAATAGGACCATTTCTGGCACTTACCCATGCAATTGGTGCTTTCAGTGTCTAGGCCCTGACCACCAGGTGGAGTCCTGTAAGCACTGTTGCCAGTTACAGAAAAGATCCCTGAAGGCTAGACAGCTCTAACACAAAAATCTCTTCAGTTCATCATTGGGAGCATTGAGGATGTCTGACTCTTTTGATACTGAAGCTCAACCAATATTGGCATTGAAGCTAGAAACGATGCCCCGCTCGATGTCGGCATCGTTTCCTTTGCTTCCATCAAGGATGCCTAGTAAGTAAGAACATAAGAACATATGAATAGCCTTACTGGGTCAGACTAATGGTCCATCAAGCCCAGTAACCTGTTCTCATGGTGGCCAATCCAGGTCACTAATACCTGGCCAAAACCCAAGGAGTAGCAATATTCCATGCTACCGATTCAGGGCAAGCAGTGGCTTCCCCCATGTCTTTCTCAATAACAGACTATGGACTTTTCCTCCAGGAACTTGTCCAAACCTTTCTTAAAACCAGCTATGCTATCTGCCCTTACCACAACCTCTGGCAAGCTAAGAAGCATAAGCATACTTCCCCTCCCTGACAAGCATCAGAGTCTTCTTAGGGATCCACTCCATCGACACACTCCAAGCGTCAATACCAAGAGATTCACACTCCTTCCCTATATTTGGTGTCCCTGCAAAGGCATGCCTCTTTATTGAGGTCTCTAAAGCCTAGATACCCTTCAGCACCTACTGTACCAATGTCCACCATGGTACCGATGCCATCGATACAGGAGCAGTTTTGAGAGCTAGTGCAAAGGGAGTTGGCTTCTATGCTGCAGCCACAGGCAGTGCATGCCACCACTATAACACTACCAGTACCAGCCCAGCTTGAGTATTGCTCCTCAAGGGCCTCAAGGACCATGGCATGAACTCCCCCCCAAAACTAATCAAGAGCCACAGCATCGAGACATCATAGTTTATTCTCCCACTCAATGTCATACTGGTGACCGACATTTCAGGAGTGCTTTCAGGTGCTCACATCATCATCACAGCTGGCATTCCTCTTCATATTGTCGCTAATCTCAGCACCGATCTTCTAGAAGGTCTTGATTACCTCCACATGGCATCGAAGACCTATCCCACCACACCTGTTCTGATGGTCCAGACCTCTCGGCAGGAGAATCATATTGCCTTTTCACCACCACCCTGCAGATCTCCAGAGAGTCTGTTGTTCATAAAATTAATGCAACAAATAGGTCAGAATCTTAAAAAAAAAAAAATTGGAACCAGAGTCTGAACCCAGAGCAGAACTCCTTAGTGCCTTGAACTATGAACAGACACCAAGGGACTGCCTAAAGCTGCCTTTTCAAAATTTAATGAAAGACACCATGTTCAAAAACTGGGAAGCCCCACTTCTGATTCCTATGCTCCTAGGAAATTGGGTTTGACAAGCCTCAGTTATAGCATCAATCTCTTCTGGTGAAGTCTGCTCTGAAGAAAGCTAACAGCTCTAGAACTTGTGCTAGCTCTCCTCCAGAAGATAGAGGAAAGAACTCTGGACTAGTTTAGAAATTGTTTATTTCAAAATTCCATGCTTACCAGGTGCATTCTTAATTATAATTTTTATATGACCTTCTATATGAAGTCCTGGTTCAGCAATTGTCTCAATATGAGCACTATATCCCTGATGCACAACTTTCCAATTTCCAGCACTTTATAACTAATTTATTGCAAATCAGGAAGTTTATGGCTAGGTCAGTTTTTGACACCTTTGATGTAACCTCTAGAGTGTTGGTCTTTTTCCATAGCCATGAGGAGACAGGCTTGGTTGTGGGTTTCAGATCTGGATCAAAATGTACAGAACTGGTTGGCCAACATTTCATGTTTGGGTGATGAGATTTTTAGAGAGAAAATTGAGGAGGCCATGCAAAAAAAAAAAAATCACTAGGCATGAGCAGTCTATGTCAACATTGTCTGCTTCCAAAGCCACCAAAGCTCTGCCTCCCAGACATTACTTCAATCCTAGACACACTTTTTCTTCCTCCTATACCAGAAGGAGAGACATATCATCTACCACTACATTTAGAACACCTACACAGAGATGTCCAAGGCAGCAGAAGTCTCAAAAGACCCAGCCTCTACCAAAACAGAAAACTCAGCAATTCTTTTGACCTGCTTCTAGAGAGCTTAGCTAGCATCCTGCAGTCTCTACCCCACACTCTTCCCATCACCTATTTCCACCAATGTTGGGCCCTCATTATATCAGACAGTTGGGCAGGGCTATGCTCTTCACCTGCAAAGCATACTCCCAAACAATCCTCCTAAAGAGTCTTCTTTCATTTCCTAGCAGAACATCTTCCTTCATCAAGAACTCTCGGTCCTGCAGCTCAACTCTATCGACTCAGTACCCCTTCTGCAGAGAGGCCAGGGCAGGAGTTCTACTCCAAATACTTCCTTGTACCAAAAAAGACCAGAAGTCTATGTCCAATTATTAATCTCCATGCCCTCAACAGATACTTGGTGAAGGAAAAAATTCTGGATGGTCTCTCTTTTTCTACTTTTGGAGAAGAATGACTGGCTCTGCTCTCTGGATCTCAAAGAAGCCTACCAGCCCACAGAAAGTATCTTCACTTTTGGATAGGAACATCCAATACAAGGTGCTGCCATTCGGCCTAATGTCAGTACCCAGAGTATTCACAAAATGTTTAGTTATAGTGGCTGCAACACTCTTCTCATACAGCTTTCCTGTATTCCCTTATCTCGATGACTGGTTGATCAAGGTATCATCACTTCATTCTGTTCAGTTAGCCAACAGCTCAAACATACATTTTCTGGACCGTCTAGGGTTTATTTATTTATTTTTATTTATATCCCATTTTCCCATGAGCTCAAAACAGGTTACAGATTGACATTCACAATCAGTTTTGGGACAGACAATCATGACAAGGAGAGGAATACAGTTATATAAACACAGATCTTATTCTAGAGTCTTGGCTGGTCATAAAGAGAAGAACATAGGAGGAATATTTGAGAAGACTGTTCATTGGTGGCCCGATTGGCAGAAGAGGAAAGTTTTCACTGATCTACGGAAAGTCATTAGGTTAGTCCAGTGACATTATCTGTGTGGGAAGCAGGTTCCACAACTGGGGAGGAAGTGGCTGTAGGAACATTTACGAGCAGTGTTCATCTGTAGGGTTCTCCCCATGGGAATGCTGAGTCTTTTCCAGAAGTTCCATCTCCAACCAACTCAGAATCTAGAATTAATTGGTGTTCTACTGGATACAATTCAGGCTCACCAGAGGCTAGACACTCGATTTCACCTCTTACAGGACACATGGCTTCAATAGCTCATGTAACTCCTTTTGCATGTCTTCACTTGAGAGAGCCTCAGTGGACTCTTGATTCTCAATGGCCTCAAGCCACAGATCGCCTATCCCAGAAACTCAGGGTCACCTCCCCACTATGTCAGTCCCTTCAGTGGTGGTTGGTATTCACAAATCTATTCAGGGGCCTATACTTTCATATTCTTCCACATCAGAAGATACTGACAACAGATTCCTCCATGTTAGGATGGGGAGCCCATCTAGATGGCCTTCACACTCAGGGCACATGGAGTGTTTAAGAAAAATCTTTACACATCAATCTTCTAGAGCTATGAGCAATTCATAACGCTCTTCAGACTGAACTCTGAGGACTTTCTTAAGAGATAAGATTCCACAGATGACCCTTGAAGGGAGGAATGCTGGCCTAGTGCCTAACCCTCAGCAAACCTGGTTCTAAGAGGGAGGTTGTAGAAGATCTGCATTAAAGATAGTTTTCACAGCAACCTGTGAACAACTGTCTATTTAGAGAAGGAGGGAAGAGGACATTATCTTTCTGAGAGGAGAAAAGTAGAAGACATAACTTTGGGTAAGAATACATTATTTTGCTCTGAGCTTTAATAGGTTTGGGGAGGAAAGCTCAATTGCAGGTTCCCTTCTAAAGACAGTTTAGATCATAAAAGAACAAACTTTTAATAAAATCCTAAGGCTCTCTATACTAGACTGCTATATTCCTAGTAGCTTAATAAGGTTAATTAATTAGCTCAATAACAAGATGCAGACAGTAGTCCATCAGCAAGAGAGTTGCTATCCAGTCTTTTGCATTGAATGTCACATGCATGACTTTCTTCCGGTTGGCAAGAAGTTTTATAATAATAATAGCTTTATTTATATCCGGCCTTAACTTTTCAGTTCAAGACGGTGTACAACAAGAGGTGCTGTAAGGACTGCAGGATGCTGGCTGCAAAGAGCTCCTAGCTCTCAGAGAATGGATACATTCCCTTGAGGCTAGAGTAGCAGACTTGGAGGAGCTGAGGGAGACATAGAAGTACATAGAGGAGACCTACAGGGATGTTGTAGAGAAGTCCAACCTCCAGTCTGGTAGCCCATGTGCTGCCTTGGAGAAGAGAGGTCTCCTAGAAGGAGAGCATCACCCTGGTGAAGTAGGAAATAATCCTGTAGCTAGGACCTGCCCACCAGGGAATGCAATCTCCTCTCGCACCAAGGATGTGTATCCAGGGGCTTCTGCCCAGAAGGGAAAAGTTAGGACAGTGGTTGTAATTGGTGATTCAATTATTAGGCATGTAGATAGCTGGATGGCTGGTGGGCGTGAGGATCGCCTGGTCACTTGCCTACCTGGTGCGAAGGTGGCGGACCTCACATGTCACATAGATAGGATTTTAGATAGTGCTGAGAGAGGAGCCAGCTGTCCTGGTACAAGTAGGTACCAATGACATAGGAAAATATGGGAGAGAGGTTCTTGAAGCTAAATTTAGGCTCTTAGGTAGAAAGCTGAAATCCAGATCCTCCAGGATTGCATTTTCAGAAATGCTCCCAGTTCCACGCGCAGGACCCAAGAGGCAGGTAGAGCTCCAAAATCTCAATGCGTGGTTGAGAAGATGGTGCAGGGATGAGGGATTTAGATTTGTTAGGAACTGGGCAACCTTCTGGGAAAGGGGGAGCTTGTTCCGAAAGGAAGGACTCCACCATAACCAGGATGGAACCAGGCTGCTGGCGCTATCATTTAAAAAGGAGATACAGCAGCTTTTAAACAGAGATGTGGCCAAAGACGACAGTCGCCCAGGAGTGGATGGTTTGGTGTGAGGTATCCTTGGAGGATACTATTGAAACAGGTTATTTAGGGAGTCCCGGTAGAGAGGTTCCAATAATGGTGAAAGAAAGCCAGGAGGGTTTAAGAGGAAGGCAGAGTAAAAGACTCAAATTTTCCCTGTCTTCTCAGCAGACTGTAGTTGCAAGGAAAAAACACAATTTGAAGTGTCTGTATACAAATGCTAGAAGCCGAAAAAATAAAATAGGAGAGTTAGAGTATATAGCACTGAATGATAAGATAGATATAATAGCCATCTCGGAGACCTAGTGGAAAGAGGACAATCAATAGGACACTGTTACCTGGGTACAAATTATATCGCAAGGATAGAGTAGATCAAATTGTTTGGGGGGGGGGGGGGTTTGCACTATATGTTAAAAAGGGAATTGAATCAAATAAAATAAACATTCTGCATGACAGATAGCAGTGTGGAATCCTTATAGATAGAAATTCCATGTATGAAGGGAAGGAATATAATGGTAGCGTTATACTACTGTCCCCTGGGGCAAAATGAGCAGACAGATGAAGAAATGTTTTCAGAGATTAGGAAAGCTGGAGAAATGGGTAACACTGTAATAATGGGTGATTTCAATTACTCAAAACACCTCAGGACAAGGACATATACAATCAAAAATTACTTAATCTATGCCCTATATGGAACAAACCGGGGTCTCTGAGACACTGCAAGACCTCACCATCACACACACATGATACACTCACTCATTCACAAATAGGAAGAAAAAAAAAAGAAAAAGAAGTGGAGAAAAAGCCTCAGTTCAGCTTCATATGGCAAAAAACTCCACTTCTTATACGGCAAGCAGACACAAATAGACCACTTGCACACGTGTGAGAAATAAGTAATGGTCAAAAAGAGGCACTGTAACAGCCCTCAGAAAACCATTGTATAATTCAGCACACCAAAACAGTCATGAAAAACTTGTGTAGAAAAAACTGCATCTCAGCACAACATAGGTTCAACAGCTGCAAACTTTGGCATCTCTCTGCGCCAGAAGTGGATTGTGTGTGGAGTTGGTGTGAGTTCTGCACGGAGGGTCCTGACTTGTCTTTGATGCAGTGAGATTTAAAACCCCTGATGCATCAGAGTGAAACGTAGATTTCCCTGTTGGGTTAATTGGCTGTGGTATCTGGGTTTATGCACTGATTGCAAGTGCCTTGGAGAGAGCATGGACTTCATTGGCAGCTATGTTTTTTGCCTTTTTTTGCACATGTAATACTGTTAGTGACTGTTGTGCTGAGGTGCAGTTTTTTTCCCATGAGCTTTCCATGATTGTTTTGAAGTGCTGAATTATACAATGGTTTTCTGAGGGCTGCTACAATGCCTCTCTTTGATCGTTACTTATTTCTCACACGTGTGCAAATGGTCTATTTGGCCCTGATTCTGCAAAGTGCGTCCCGATTGATAGGTTGCTGCAAGAGCTGTGAGAACTGGCAACAGCCTATCAAGGAGCAGTGCAGGGCCGGTCGGGAGTTTTCTCACAGATCCTTAAATGTAGGCCAGCATTGTAGAGGCCTAGATTTAAGGCTTCATTCTCGCCCCTACAAAGATGTGCAGAGATACTTACTGACGTCTAAGGCCAATGCAGATGAAACCACACCACGCCTTGGGTGTCTGTAAGTATCTGTACGCTTCTCCTGTCACAAGCCCGACTCCGTTCCAGTCTTGTGCCAATTAGGAGCCCAAGAAATCGACCAATGAAACTGGTTAAGGCCGACCAATATGTCCCTGCTGGGCAGGAGCAGGACCAGAAAGCTCAGGCTGAGTTCAGGCAGGACTTAGTGCATAGCCCTGGGAAAAACGGTTTGGTCCCTTTAAATCCTCCATCTTTGAAACTGCTGACCAAACAGGTTAGAAGGCAGCCTCAGCTGCAGAAAGCCCTTCTCCCGCATAGGGCTGGGCGTGGCACAGCAGCTCTTGAGCATTTAGAGAGGTGGCAGTCTCAGAGGAGGGGGCAGCCCAGGGAAACTACCATGTGGAAGGAGCCCCCACCTTCCCAGGAACCAGTAGATATAGAAATGCTAAGTCCAGAGGCAGAGGAAGAAGCCCAGAGGAACCAGGAACCAGAGGCCATGGACTGGAGTGCTCTGCCAAAACTTACTGTTCCAGAAGAAATGGAAGTAAGCTGAATGGACTGTTTTCAAAAGTTTTCTTTTTATGGATTTTTGGGGTTTGGCTGTTTTGCTGCTGGGACAACTATTCAGCTGCAGAAATGTTGTGTGAAATTGTCACTTTTGAGAAAGATAAATTGACTGTGTTTGCTGAGGAAGGAGAACTGCTAGCAAAGTGTTTTTGGCTGTTTGAAAGTTTTTTTTTCTGCCAAGATGGCCGCTGCAAGCAGAGGCTTAGCTGCAGTTAGGCAGCACTAGCAATGTCCTTCCTGGAGTTGTGAAAACCCTGAAGGTTGGGAGCAGGATTGCCCAACATCTATGTGGTGTTTTTTTGTTTTGTTTTTTAAAAATGTCTTTATTAACAATTGCAAAGGGAACATACAATCAGGAGCTTGACAAGCATAGAAAAACATAGCAGGCAGAGAAAACAACACTTGAAACGGGTCTACTTTTGTATTTTGCTTTGGCAAGGTACTACTTTGGCAAATCCACCAATCTTCTGCTCCTTAATCCCTGCAAAGGAGAGAAGAGCTACAGCATTGCAAAGATATAGTTTTGTGTTTGGCCCAAGGACTACTTGTGACTGGACTTATGCTTTATTCTATTGAGGCCAGTGTTTGCAAGGACTTACCTGAGACATAAAGTGAACACTTTGGGATTAACCAGACCAGGCTGGTGAGTGCAACAATATTTTGTTTCCAGTTATTGTTTGCTATTATTTTTGGACTTTTGCTTTTCGTGTATTTTGTTTGACCCTGACTGGATGATTAATAAATTTGATTGCTTACTTTGATACTTACCTGAGTTGTGCCATCCTGACTGTTACACACGGGGTAAGCTCTCCACTACAGGGACTTCCTCCCATTTGAGGAAGCACGCCGGGGCTATTTTTGTGGTTGTGTTCCGGTCCCTGCTATGCCCTAAGGGACGGTCACGCTACACTCCGTAGGTGTGCAACATATGCCTACAATGTAGGCATCCTTTCCCCTCTTTTTTTTGTTAATGTACATCCTTATTTACTGTGAATTGCGTGACCTGATTACGTCGGTGATGGTAGTCGTCCTACCACCACTTACCATCAGGACGTGTGTGTGCAGAATCAGGCCCAATGAGCATGTTAATCAAATTTTGTATTTATTGCTCTGGCTGCCAGTAGTTTGAAAGGTGAAAGTTAAAATATTCTATTTGATTCATAAGGTCCTGAATAGTGAGATACCAATTTGTATTTCATCTGTTTAGAACAGTGTATTGGAAACTGTGTGTCATGGCAGATTCCAGGTGTGCCTCGAGATGCTGGCGAGGAGGCGAGAGGCACGTCCTGTAGTCTATCCTCCTCACCGGTGCCTCTGCTCCTCCTCCTCACCTCTCCTTCTGCAGCACACACCCCTCCCACCCCCCACCGGTAATAGGAGACTCAGGGCCACAGCTGGAGTACATCGATGCATACATGGATGTCAATGTGATGATGCCACGCAAGCGCGTAATGTCATCGCATCAACGTCCGTGCATTCTGTGTGCCCTCCAGCTGCAGCCCTGAGATTAGTGTGCCGTAGCTTAAAAAGTGTGCGACACACTGGTTTAGAGGATCTTATCATTCTCTTAGAGTGCTAAGATCTAAAGATCAACGTTGTATTATTTGACCAGCTGAAACTTAGGAGCAAATGTTTTCTGTAGCTAGGCCATTAATGTGGGATGCACTAACGGCAGAACTTCATCTTATAAGTAGCATGGTGATGTTTTAGAAGCATTTGAGGGGACATTTGTTAGAGCAAGCTTTTTAATGGGTGATGAGAGACCTTGTTGAAGATGTATTCAGTTGAATAAACTTCTCAATTTGTGACAGGTCATGTGTCTTTATATTATTTGTAGGATTAGTGTTTAGGTGGGAATATAAAATGATCAAATAATAAAGAGAGATCATTATACAGAATTGTTAAAGCAGTGTTGTTAATTCATTTGTATTGAAGCAGTATCATGTAGTACATAAAAAGAAAAAACAATAGCAATTTCAGTTTGTACAGAGTACATACTACAAAGAATATTTTCTTATGCAGCCGCTAATTTTTTTTTTTTTTTTGTTATACAGTACTGTAGATTTGAGGTTAATTTTGTGAGTCTTATTTTTGTATGTATTTTTTATTAGCTTGATAGAAAACTGCCGGTATAAGGATGTGCCCTACTTGAAGCAGCCACAAACATTTGCAGGGGTTAAAACATGCATACAATACTTTAGTCACAGTAAAAAGGGCCATTCATTTGGGTATGTTTAGATGGAAGGAGTATACAGAAGTATACAGAAGTATACAGCTGATTTTGTATAGGTTGTTTATGTAGAAAAAGTGACATCCAAGACATGCACAGTTTCAGTGGAGCAATTTTAAGGATGTTTGAAATTCATATGTAGCTTTCTAAAAATTCAAGGAATAAGTAGCATTACATGACATTTTGTACATATTATGTTTTAGCACTTAGACTTGTTAACAATGATTTTGCAAGTTAGAAGGGTCCTTTTACTAAGCTGTGGAAAGCACTAATGTGTGCTTACCACAACTTAAAAAATGTTACTGTGGAATGGATTGAAGTATCCTGAGGAAAAGTTGTCAATTTGCATGCATGTTTGGGGGTTGGATAGTAGGTATGACAGCACTAATTAGTAAGCACCAGGGACATTGCTGCTCGCTAACTGATTAATGTGGGGGCACTTACCACCTACAAATCAAGTTTCAAGTTTAATATAAATTTGATTGATCGCTTATTCAAAATTCTAAGCGATGTACACATCAATAAAATTACAGATTTTTAGGGGACAACAAAACACAAGGACAAAAACTAGATCTTGTAAGACATATTAAAGACTAACCTTACAAACATATTAAAACAAAAGGAAAGAAAGGGAAGTGAAATACAAGTTGTTTGATAGTAAATAAGACACTTATGGGAAAAAACAATGGGGAGGGAGAGATCCATGTACTTCAGAGAAGTTATGAAGTGCAATTGAAATAAGGCTCCTAGTCAGGCTTTCTAATTATCAAATGCATCCTTAAAAAGAAAGCTTTTTAATTTGCTCTTAAATCTGTCCAAATTACATTCTTCCCTTAAATAGATAGGGAGTGAGTTCCATGTTTGAGGGGCTGTGACAGAAAAAATGAATTGCCACCATGTATTAATAATTTTAAGTGAGGGAATTATTAGTAAATGTTGATTGTTTGACCTCAATAATCTAGTTGAGGAGTAGAAAATCAGTAATTTATGAATAAAAGCAGGAGTTTTGTATAGCAAAGATTTGAAAGTAAGCAGACTTAGTTTATACATTATACGGTGAGCTATTGGGAACCAATGCGCTTTCTTAAGGAGAGGTGTCACGTGATCGAATTTCTTAGCTTTCATTATAAGTTTAATAGAAGCATTTTGGATAATCTGTAAACATTTGATTTCATTTTGGGCTATTCCCTTGAATAGAGCATTGGCAATAATCAATTTTAGAAATTACCAAGGAACGAATTAAGTGACTTTGGACATAGAAATTTCGAAACTGAACGGATTTGACGAAGTCTGAAAAAAGTTGATTTAACAATACTACTAATGATGGAGGGATTCACACAGTAAGCTTTTTTAATGGCTGCACACTAATAGCAAAATTAGTGCATGGCTATTAATTCAGAAAATAGGAAGATCAGCCATTTTCCAGTCTTGGCAATAGTGTCCTTATCGAACAGGAAAGACTTGTGTAAGGTGCATGCTAAGACCACTTTTGCTGCAGCTTTAGTAAAAGGGCCCCAAAGTGTATTAGTGTGGCATTTCTCTTGGTAAAGGTGTGGTCATTTCCAGTGCCCTTCAAGGATTGCCCTCCTAGACTCTGTATCAGTAAACTAGCTTAAGCCACCTTCAGGCACAGATAAACACAGTTACTTCCTGTTAACAGTGATTTTGAAGGTTTCTTCTAAACTGTTTCCTTTTCCTTTTAATGTCTCTACCTTTTTTCTTGCTCTCTCCATCTAGTGGTGCATTAAACAGTAATTTGTGATTATAGTTTATTTTTCTTTTGGTTAACATCTGATCCAATGAGCTGATTGTTATTTTCTTCATAGACTATTTCCTAGTGTTTTCTTCATAGACTATTTCCTAGTATTTTCTTCATAGACTATTTCCTAGTTTGTCATGATATTACAAATTAATAGATACATTTTTTAAAATATACTGACACTTCAGCAAATAAATGTCAAATTTTACAAACCCAAATGTCCCAAAGCAGCCAATTAAGGAATAAAGCTAGAAAACTTTAAATTTTAGATTTTAGAGATAGTTTTAAACACCAAAAAAGTAAAAACACAGTTGTTCCTTCAACCACTCCTGCATAATCCCAGGTCTAAGCAAACAGTTATGAATATCTTGAAGCAAGTATAAATACTGACATCTCAGTTTTGTAAAGTATGTGTATATTGCCATTGAAAATTTGGAAATACATGGGTACTTTTTAGGCCTACAGCAGGTGTAAATTAAACAAATGCTTTTAGCATGCCTATTTTATGTTGTCTGTTTGAGAATTTAATACAAAAAATATTTGGTAACATAAGTACTTTCTTTGCAGCTAGCCAAATTATTCCTAATTTTGCCCATGTACATAGATAGCATATTTATGTGTATAACTTAAAAAGTTATTTTACATTCACATCTGTAAGTTACCTCCTGGAAAGCCTAATATTTCTATGCAATCAAATTATGCATCTTATGAAAAATGCACATATCTGTGGGTGTCTGAAAATGTACTTAAATGTACTGATTCTCAAACCAGCACCGATATTGGCAGCCACCGACTGCGTGTCAATCATGTATTGACACCAGTTTCTAATTGCGCTAATGTGAAAGATAAGTGCTGGAAATGTAGGGCAGGTTTTTAACGGAGATATGGGCGCCAATCAGTGCTGGTTCAAAAATCCAGGCCATAGTTTCAACTTACCCATGTACTGTGGTATAATTCATAACTAATCTTTTGAATATTTATCTTCATTGTATCAATTACAAAAAAAAAGAGCATTGGAACTATACTCTGCAACATTGTTCTAGTCCAGGGGTGCCCACACTTTTTGGGCTTGCGAGCTACTTTTAAAATGACCAAGTCAAAATGATCTACCAACAATAAAATTTAAAAAAAACACAACGCACACTGTACGCATAGAAAATGTTAATTATCATTCCTATTCCAGGGTTTTTCAAAGAGGTCAAAGCAGATGACTCTATGCACTATCACCTCAGTAACAACCATACAAAAATAGACAAATATACCCCCCTCCCTTTTTACTAAACCACGATAGCAGTTTTTAGAGCGCAGGGAGCTGCGCTGAATGCCCAGCGCTGCTCTCGACACTCATAGGCTCCCTGCGCTAAAAAAACTCTATTGTGGTTTAGTAAAAGGGGACCTTAGTGTAAAATATAGACAGCAGATATAAATTGAGACACATTTCGATCACTAAATTTAAAATAAAATCATTTTTCCTACCTTGTCTGGTGATTTCATGAGTCTCTGGTTGCACTTTCTTCTTCTGACTGTGCATCCAGTCTTTCTTCCCTTCTTTCAGCCTGTATGCTTCCTCTCCTCCACACCTCATTCCCTCCCCCAACTTTTCCTTCCTCTCTCCCTGCCCTTTCTTTCTCTCTGCCTCCCTTTCCTTTTTTTCTGTTTCTCTTCTTTCCTTCTGTCTCCCTGCCTGCCCTTTTTCTTTCTTTCTTTCTCCCTGCCCTCCCCCAAGACTCTGCCACTGCCATCGGGGACCCAAACTGCCATCGGGGACCAGGACCCAAACCGCCACCAATAACACGCCCAAAAGCCGACGCCGCCCCAACCTCTCCCTGCTTCGGCCGACCAGCATCGCGAGGAACTGTTGGGGGAAATGCTGCCGGGTCCTGCCTTCGCGGAAACAGAAAGTAGGCAGGACCCGGCAGCAAGAAGAGGAAATGCTTCACTAACATGTCTCCCGCCTTAGCCCGTAGCGAACGCTTGCTTCAGGGCTCTTAACATGTGCGTGCAGGCTTCCCTTCTCCCCCCCCTCCCCCTCCCCCTCCCCGGGCATAACTTCCGGTTTCGGAGGGAAGAGAAGAGAAGCCTGCACGCACACGTTAGAGCCCGGAGCATAAGTTCGCTAGGGGCTGAAATCTCCAAGCCGGTTTTTTTGGGGGTTTTTTAAATGTTCAGCAGCGGCAGATGACAGCTGGGCGGACCGCCCAGCTAAAAGGCCCTAGGGAGAACACTGAAGAGGAAGGCTGATCGGCCCGTAGATCAGGACGGCAACACGAGTGCGATCGACTCGAGTTGCCTTCCTGAGCTACTGGTCGATCGCGATCGACGCGTTGGGCACCCCTGTTCTAGTCTTATAAAAATATTTTAGCTTATTTTGCCAATTATTTCTAATATGTTTTATGTACGTATTTAATAAAGTAGTTAACATTTAACGCAGCCTTACAAAGTAGATCTGCCTGTTTTAATTTTAACAAAAATGTCAGTTTCATGATAGCTTATATAGAAATAAAGGTCTACAAACTGTAGCTTTATACTGACTCAATATATTTGTGGCTGGCTTTTGAAAATTATTCTCCCTGGCATATATATGGTCTCAGATGACTACATCTTTCTTAATCATCCTAAAATTTGAACTCCTGTTTTTCTGAACTATTTTTAGAACAGGTTTTTAATTGCTTTTACAATGCATTATACCAGTCTTCAGTTGTTGTTTTTTTCAGTAGTAGTTAAAGCAACAATTTTTTAAACAAAAGACATATTTAGATGGGGGATATGAAATTTATTTTTCTGCTCTTTTCTTCTAATGCAACTGTTTGTAGTAAAGATAAAGATAATACCGTGTTTTCCTAGCATGATTTTTAAATATGCTCTTACACCAAAAATAAGCCCTAGTTAATATCGACCCCCAAAGCCCCTCCAGTCCAGCGACCCCCACCCCAGTAAGACCTATCATACCTCTGCTCCGAGACCTCCAAAAGCAGCAGCGGTGGCTGCGCTCTGAACAGGTTGCTTCTCGGCCTTCCCCACCGGAGCCTTCCCTCAGACTGTACAAATGTGGTAAAAGTATGCTTTTTTGCTCCTAATCCATATTGCCTCACATAGGACACAGGCTGTAGAAGTCTATCCGGCATAGGCCATTCTGACGCACTGCTAGAGTCGCTGTCTAAGCTAACTCCAGCAAGGTCATGCATTTGAGCTGCAAAAACTCAAGGGAACGGTACACTTTAGGGGGTGAATAATTTTTGTGGATAAAAGAGGAGTGGGACTTGGGTGTGATAGTATGTGATGATCTGAAGGTGACCAAACAGATTGAAAAGGCAATGGCAAAAGCTAGAAGGATGCTTGGGTGCATAGGGAGAGGTAAAGCAAGTATAAGACTCTGGTGAGACCTCATTTAGAATATTATGTATAATTCTGGAGACCACACTTTCAAAAAGATATAAACAGGATGGAGTCGGTTCAGATAAAGGCAACTAAAATGGTTGGTGGTCAACATCATCATAATAATAATAATAATAATTATTATTATTATTTTATTTTTGTATACCGCCATACCTGAAAGTTCTAGGCAGTTTACAACAATCAAATGCAAATACATACAATGCAATATAAACAATACAAATCAAACATCAGATTTGAAATTCTGAAGGACCTACATGATAAAAGTTGACTATGTTGAGAAGTTAGAACGATTTAAGGATAGTAATGAATTAAGAAACAATATTAGGATCCTGGCTTGTTAAATTGGTTTTTTATCTGTTTTCTAAAGTCTAGATAGGAGGAAGCGCCTAAAGCAATTTTAGAAACCAAGTATTCATTTTGGCCAACTGAAAAGAAAAAGTTCTCTCTAGGAACCTTTTATATTGACAGATTTTTATTTAAGGATATGTGAACAAGTGTGCTCTTCGGGAGCTCTTATTGAAGCGACTCAAAGTAAAGTGAGGAATGAGGTTACCTGGAAGCATATCAAATACTGCTTTGCAGCAGATACAAGAAAACTTAAACAGAACTCTGAACTCAAACGGCAGCCAATGAAACTTTTGGTAAAAAGGGGAGATATGTTCCCATTTTTTAGACCGAAAATAAGGCGGACAGCCGTATTCTGGAGTACTCTCAATTTATTTGTGCGTTTTTTAAAAGCACCCAGGTATATGATGATGTTGTAGTAGTCGAAAATACTTAAAATAGAAGACTGGACTAACAGACGAAATGAAGCTTCATCAAAGTATTTATTGATGGTACGGAGCTTCCAGAGCACTGAAATACCTTTCTTAAATATTAAATCAGAGTGTTTTTCCAGTGTAATATGTTTTTCCAAAGTTACTCCCAAAATTTTTAAAGACTGTTCGATATTATAATTCAAGGCATATGGGGACAGACTTAAAGATCTCAATATATATATTTTGGAGGAAATGGAAGAGAGGGGAGATATGATAGAAAAGTTTAAATATTAATGTGGCACAAATATGCATGAGGTGAATATCTTTCAATTGAAAGGAAATTCCAGAGTTAGAGGGAATAGAATGAGGTTAAGAGGTAATAGACTCAGAAATAATCTACGGAAATACTTTTCAACAGAAAGGGTGGTAGATGCATGGAATAGTATCCCAGCAGAGGTAGTGGAGAAAGGCAAAAATATCTGAAAAAATTAAGAGAGGCTGGTCGTGTAGTCAGGAAAGCAAAGATGCAAATGGAAGAAAAAATAGCTGACATGGTAAAACGTGGAGACAAGACATTTTTTTAGATATATTAGTGAAAGGAAAAAGTGCAAAAGTGGCATTGTGAGACTCAAAGGGGAGAAATATGTAGAAGCTGATAAAGAAAAGAGTGAATTGCTTAACAAATATTTCTGTTCTGTGTTCAAGGCTGAAGTGCTGGGAGCAGGACCGTAGCAGACAAACGTGAATAGTGATGGAAGAGTGATAGACTTATCGATTTTCAGAGGGTTGTGTTCATGAGGAGCTAACTAAAATAAAGGTAGACAAAGCAATGGGGCCGGATGGTGTACATCCGAAGGTGCTGAAGGAACATAATAATAATAGCTTTATTTATATCTCATCATACCTTTCAGTTCAAGATGGTAGGAAAGTTCTGGTAGCTCCGCTGACTGACCTTTCAAAGAGTCTCTAGAGTCGGGTGTGGTACTGGAGGACTGCAGGAGTGTGGATATGATCCCAATCCCAAAAAGTGGAACTAAGGAAGAAGTAGGGAATTACAGGCTGGTAAGTATGACTTCTGTGGTGAGCAAATTAATGGAAATGCTTATAATTGCATAGAAGGAGTGTGCTAGATATGGTGTATTTAGATTTTAGCAAAGCCTTTGGGAGTGTTCCACACAGACGTCTAATAAATAAACTGAATGCCCTCGAGATGGGTCCTAAAGTGATGGGCTGGGTTAAGAACTGGTTGAGTGGAAGGCGTCAGAGGGTAGTGATCAATGAAGATGTTACCAGTGGCATGCCTCAAAGTTCTGTTCTTGGGCCTATACTTTTTACCATTTTTATAAACAATATTAATGCAGGACTGTCGGGTAAGATTTGCCTCTTTGTGAATGATACCAAAATCTGCAATAGAATAGACACCCAGGATGGTGTGAATAACATGAAGAAAGACCTGGCGAAGTTTGAAGAATGGTCTGAAATTTAGCAGCTAAAATTTAATGCTATGAAATGCAAGATAATGCATTTGGGCTGCAAAAACCCGAGGGAACGGTACAGTTTAGGGGGTGAAGAACAAGTGCATGGCAGAGGCTTGGGACATAGGTGTGATTGTATGTGATGATCTTAAGGTGGCCAAACAAGTTGAAAAGGTGATGGCGAAAGCTAGAAGGATGCTAGGGTACATAGGGAGAGGTATGACCACTAGGAAAATGGAGGTACTGATGCCCCTGTATGAGATTCTGGTGAGACCTCATTTAGAATATTGTGTACAATTCTGGAGGCCTCACCTTCAGAAAGAATTAAAAAGGATGGCATTGGTCCAGAGGAAGGCTACTAAAATGGTGTGTTGTCTTTGTCATAAGGTGTATGGGGACATACTTAAAGATCTCAATCTGTATACTTTGGATGAAATGTGGGAGAGGAGAGATATGATAGAGATGTTTAAATACCTATGTAATATAAATGCATATGAGTCGAGTCTCTTTTATTCGAAAGGAAGCTCTGGAATGAGAGGTCATAGGATGAAGTTAAGAGGTGATAGGCTCAGGAGCAATCTAAGGAAACACTTTTTTACAGAAACAATGGTAGATGAGTGGAATAGTCTCATGGTAGAGGTGGTGGAGACAGAAACTGTGTCTGATTTCAAGAAAACCTGGGATAGTTACGTGGGATTTCTTAGAGAGAGGAAGCGATAATGGTTACTGCAGATGGGCAGACTGGATGGGCCATTTGCTCTTTATCTGACATCATGTTTCTATGTTTCAGAAAATCAAAAACAATTTTCTTCCAGAATTGATGGAATCTGAAATCACTTTGGAGTAAAATGACTTCCTGGCCATCATTATATGGGCCATGTAGAAGTGCTGGTGTCATTTACAAATCTGATAATTTTGTGGTGTTTTGTTGTTATATCAGTTATATCTTCCTGCTTCGCTTGTTGTTTCAGAAGGATTAAACCATGATGGAATCATGTTTTATTTTGTTTCTTAGCAGATAGGCCCTCAAATTATTGCTGAGGGCAGTCTTGTAAATATTATCAGCAACAGGACATTTCAAAGACTTATTTGTTTTTCAGGGGGGCAATCTTAAAATTAGTCAAAATGAGTCAAAAAAGGGTGCTTGTACAGATAGATCAAAGTGTACAATTTCCTACCAGTCTCTCAGAAGAGGTAGGCTGTCTAGGTAAAGGAATCATGGATACTAAAGAGAGGATAAACTAGTGGTCTGAGTATGAAAGGGTAACTGCCAAAAGTTGCTGCTGGTTGACAATATGGAATAGTTAGATATTATTAGGTCAAACCTATAACCTCCTGAATGAGTGGGAATGTTATTGTATTGAGGTAAGTCAAGGTCATTTAAAAAAGTTAAGAAAGAATCATATCAAGGGTTAGTATGGATGTCTACATGGATGTTAAAATCACCTATAATGACTGTTTCTAAATGTTATCTTTATGAGCTGTAGTTTGAAAAACTAAATCCCATTCAGGGGCTATAAGGGAGGGACAACAGTAAAATAGGAGCACATAGTAGGTAGGGCTATCTGAAATCTCTTTTAAGAGGATTTCTGGATAGGGGAGGTGAGTATGAACCAGCTCCTTAACGAGTAATGAATTAAAGTGCGTCAGAGCTAGCCCTCTCTCCACCTTCCTTATCTACCTTGTCTGGTCAAGGATATTGCTGGGTAGGAAAGTAGAAGATACCTGTTCAGATAAAAATTATTCCCCTAGGAGGAGCCAAATCTCCACCAACCAAAGGAGGTGCAGCCAATGGTGGGTTATGCTAGATTAGTGGGGATTTTTTGTGGAGAGTGACAGTTCAGTAGTCCCCACTAGAGTGCTCTTATAGGTCTGAGGAGGAACTGTTACGTAATGTATTAGTTTGGGACAAGTAAAATGCATAACAGACTGTGATAGAAATGTCCATAAAGCCAAGGAATATGCTGTCCCTCCAGGGGCAAATGAGTCATAATACAAGAGAATAAGAGTAAAAAGAGATATCAAGGTTGTCTAAGATTGGAAGCAAATGTAAAAAGTGGTAGACCTGCTGAAAGCCATGGGAGTTCCCCAGATATACTTGCTCCAAGGAGCTCACCTAAGAAGGTCCTTCTGCGAGTACCCAAAGCACACATGCTGCTATTAGCTTGAATTTAAGTAATCCCCTATTGTTGCATTCTTCCTACATTTACTGGTCATGGACCTAGGTCCTATGAAGGCCATACTGAGCATTGTGGGGTTTATTAAGCATATTTATTTACCTGGAACAATATAAAATGCTGCAGTTAATGCATAAGACAGCACACTGGAATTATATAACAACAAAAGATAACAGTGCTCATATTCATTCCTGCCTGTCTGATATGAATGTTTACTGTCTTTGACTTGAAACACAGGTCTGATTGTGGTATGCTTGCTATTGTGATGGCACTACCATACTATCTTCCTTATTTTCTCCCTTTCCTATCTTTAATTGCTGTTGCCTTCTATTTCTTATTTGACATGTATGCCACTCTGTTATGCTGTCAAGAAATACAATACATTAAGTCTTTAAAAAGCATAAACTATTCTAAACAATTTATTTAACCCTTATGTTGAAATATATGTAAAGATTTTACAGAGGCAACAACAAATACATGTAAGCTGCAGAGCAACTAAACATATGCAGCCATAAGTTATCATTTATTAATAATAATTTTGTCACTAGAGACATGTCTGCACTTACTATCTGTTAAAGTAAATCACTCAGTAAAAATGAGACCTTATCACTCTATAAATAAGATGCATTCATGACTTACTGTCATATATGATTATATTTCCTAGACATAGTCCATTTTTGTTAGACTCACAGAACCAACTTGACTGATGAGAAGAAAGCTGTGTCCATATCCCTTTATATATATCAAGCAATTTTTGAATTTAATACATTGTGACTTTCATTGATTAAGTTACATATGATCTAAGCCTGTTGCAGGTGTTGAATTCAGTTCTTTCTAGCTATTTTTTTTTCTCTCTCTCGACTCTGCTGCCCACAAGCAGCATGTCAGGAATGGCTTTTAGGGCTGCTACAAATGTGATCGTTTCAATGGCAAGCTTTAAATGGGTGAGGTAGCCAGTGGTATCCCTGGCCATCCCAAGGCAATGTAGGGTTAGATGGCTTGCCGAAGACAGGAAAGAGCCAGCCCACTAGGCTAGCCAAGATAGAATGTAAAATAAAAAGAAGCATTAAGTATGTGCAAACAGTATTAAAATATTATATGCTAATGTTGGCATTTAAAATGACACAATAGCTATTTTGTGGTCAACAAATAAGTGAAGGAGTAACCTAGTAGTTAGAGAGGTAGACTGATAACTTGGGAAAGCCATAGTTCTGATTTCACTGACACTCCTTGTGACCTTGGGTAATTCTTTGTAGGCCATCTGGGAATAAAGAACTATCTACTGTATCTGAATGTAACTCATCTTGAACTTACAATGAAAAGGTATGAGCTAAATCTAATAATAAAAAAATTTTCCCAGTGCCTGAGCACCAACCATTCTTAGCTGTAGTGATATTTTATGACCATTTAACTCCCTAAATGAGGACTGAAAAGAGAGACAATGATATATCAATCCCCTACTAATTTCACCTATGTACTAGAAGGGATAGCCCATGTTTTACAGTAATTCATACTTTTAAGTGCATAAGACCTCCTTTTATCAAGTTGTGTTAGTTTTTGATCATCGACCGCTGTTGTAAAAGCTCCAATGCTCATATGAGCGTTTGAACTTTTACCATGGCAGCCGGCAATAAAAACCCTAACGCAGCTTGATAAAAGGGAGCCTAAATTAGCATAGAGATACCCAATTAACTGTCAAGACCTTTATGCAGCTTTTAAGAGGATTTCTGGATAGGGGAGGTCAGTATGAACCAGTTCCTTAACAAGTAATGAATTAAAGTGGGTCAGAGCTAACCCTCTCTCCACTTTCCTGCCAGAGGATGTGGTAAGAGCGGATAGCATAGCTGGTTTTAAGAAAGGGTTGGACAAGTTCTTGAAGGAAAGGTCCATAGTCTGTTATTGAGAAAGACATGGGGGAGGCCACTGCTTGCCCTGTATTGGTAGCATGGAATATTGCTACACCTTGAGTTTTGGCAGGTACTAGTGACCTGGATTGGCCACCTTGAGAATGGGCTACTGGGCTTGATAGACCATTGGTCTAACCCAGTAAGGCTATTCTTATGTTCCTTATCTAGATTGTCTGATCCCTAATGGACTCAAAATCTAAGTTCTGTACCTGGCACATTGAAGGATTAAGTGACTTTCCCAGGGTCACAAGGAGCTGCTGTGGGAATCAAACCCAGTTCCCCAGGTTCTCAGCTCATTGCACTAACCATTAGGCGACTCCTCCATCTCATAGTGGGGCAGTTCAATAAGTTGACACCCATTTTAGCACTCTCATACCGCACTGTGAAAGCTTATTGTATAATGTCATCTGGGTAACCAGATTTTGTTAAAGAATGCTAGCCTAATCCAATATCTGTGTGCTCTACATTTACAGCTCACATTTATACCTGCCATTGATCTGGCATAACAGTGGGTGCCTAAATGCGGCAAAGATGTATCTAAGTTAGTGTCTGTAAGTTACATGTGTAAATGGGAGCCCAATCCTGCTTCACCCATGTTATGTCCCCTAGTGTTTTCATGGTATGCCACTTATGCCTGCTGTTAAGAAAATTGCATCAGTGCCCTTGTTGCACTCCTATGCAAGTATTCCATAGATGTGTGTGTGCAGGAGATCTGTAAATGTGAATACACATTTAGAGAATTGCTCTTTCAGTTCATATGTTGATGAGCGGCTGAGAATTGCACACCACCATCTTATACAGAATTGCATGTCTTAAAGAACAGATGCTTTAACCTCTACCCCACCCCCGATTCTTTAACCGGTGCTTGCCTGATTACAAAGATAGACAGCTCAGCCTCCTGTCTTTGCTTAGGGATCCCTTGCCATCAGCTGATTATGGCAAGGGAATCCTTAATCAGCTGAGCCTATAGGACTTCCCCCCAAAAACGGCTTTGGGGAATCCTGCCAGCTCAGCTGATCAGGGAAAAAATACCCCTGCCGCAATCAGCTGAGCCAGCAGCAGCAGAGGACCCCGGGACATCAACATCCTGCCTGACATCCCCCAATATGGATATCTCCCAAGATCAGCAGGAGGGATGCCCACTCTCTCTTGTTGCCAGTCCCCCGAGCCCCACCCCGTCACCCTTAGCCCAATCCGACACCCCCTTACCTTTAGAAGTAAGTCCGTCCAGAGGGATGCCTACTTCTTCCAGCTGACAGGCCCGCCTCTTCAGAATGGTGGGTCTTCTTCCTGGTACAACCTAGGATGCACCAGGGAGGGGCTTAAGGCCATGATTGGCCCAGAACTCTAAAGCCCCTCCCATAGGAAGGACCTTAGGTACCTGGGCCAATCATGGCCTTAGGATTCCTTCCTGGTGCATCCTGTGATGCCCTGAGAGTGGCCTAAGACTCCATTTGGTCCAGATACCAGCTGATCTTGGGGGGAGTATCCATTTTGGGGGGCCAGTGACAGGAGGGAGGGGGCAACCCTCCTACCGATTTCCATCCATGTAGAGGAAATGTCAGGCAGGAGGGAGTGGGCATCCCTCCTGCCAAATTTGGGAGGGTGTCCATGGGAGTTTTAGGCAGGAGGGAGTGGACATCTCTCCTGCTGATCTTGTGGAGGAGGCCGTCCATGTTGAGGGGGTGTCAGGCAGGAAGGAGTGGGCATCCCTCCTGCCGCATGGATGTGCGTGTCAGGGGTCCTCTGCTGCTGCTGGCTCAGCTGATTATGGAAGGAGTATTTCTCCCGATCAACTGAATTGTCAGGACTCCCCAAAGCCGCAGCTTCAGGGAGTCCTGCCGGCTCAGCTTATCAGGGGTTCTTGTGCTGCAATCAGCTCAGCCAGCCATGTCTACATTTCAGGCACCTGTCGCAGCTGTAGGAAGATGCGTAGGGATTCTTAAACTTGCCCAAGGCCACATCGGGTAAAATCACGCCCAGCCTTGGGCAAGCTTAAATGTCCCTATGCGTCTTCCTAGACCCGCAACAGATGCCTACATTGTAGGCATCCTGCCTCTGGAAGTGTTGTTTTTTTTTTTTTAATGTGCACCCCAATTGTCTGCCAGATGGTGGTAGGATGCCTACTGCCACCTATAATTGGGATGCCTATTTGCAGAATCAGGCCCATTATGAATATTGTGACAAGGAAGCTCCTGTCACTGGTTTAAAACCAGCTTTAAACCCTGCCACAAAAACAAATGTGCCTATTCCTAAGCCAAGGAAGCTGCCCATTAACTCTGTTCCCAGTGCTAAGAGCAGACAGGCAGGGCAGAATAGAGAAGGAATGGCAGAGGAGAATACCTGTTCCAAGTCACTATAATCCCTTTTATAAATCATCGGTTAATTCTCTAGCTGGTCAGGAAATCTGACCCAGTAAGGGTTAAGGAAAGGGGTGGAGCTGACAGGCAGAAGTTGCTAGAGCAGGAGTGAAAGTTACCCAGCAGCATAAATCAAGGCCAGCTGAGAACACCCACAAGCAATCAGGAACTTGGAGGGAAGGGAAGGCTAGGAGCTCTGGCTTACTGCCTTCTGCTAAGAAACTCCCAGACCCACAGCACTGGCAGACTAGAAAAACTTTGTTTCCAAAGCAGAGGCTAAGGGAAAGGGAAAAGCTCCAGGAGGAGGGCTGGCCAAATGCTGCCTCAGAGGATAGTCTGTATCCAGCCTCAGAGAGTGAGGAGTCTCTCATGGAGGTAGAGGGGGATATCTCTGAGGGAACTGAAATGGACTGCAGCCCTGAAGCCATGAACTATATGTCTGATTACAACATGAGTCAGTGAGGTACTGTGTGGGGGAAGGGAATGAAAGTTTGTTCTGTAACAAAGCTTTAGCCCTAAGAAGAACTGTATAATGAATGGGAGTTTAAGGGACAAATGTGAGGATGGGTTAGTAGCAGAGAGTAAACCCGAATCCCTGTATGCAAGCCAAGCACAGTGGACGAGCCGCGTGGAAGAAGGAGGAAGCAGCAGCGGTTAAGGAGAAGAGGAGACAAGAAGGGCTGAGAGGGAGAAAGGAGGAAGCCAGAGGGGAGATAGCAGTGGCGAAGAGCAGGCAGCGGCGAGAGTAAGCTCCGCCCACCCCACCATGTCAGCAGTAGCGTCATCGCCCGGACTCCCCCTTAAAAGGAGGGGAGCCGCAGCGCAAAGGCCACTGCGAACCACATGGAAGAAGGAGGAAGCAGCGGTTAAAGAGAAGAGAAGACAAGAAGGACTGAGAGGGAGAAAGGAGGAAGCTGGAGGAGGAAGCCAGAGGGGAGATAGCGGCAGTGACGAGCGGGCAGCGGCGAGAGTAAGCTCCGCCCACTTCCACCGCGTTAGCAGTAGTGTCATTGCCCGTACTCCCCCTTAAAAGGGGGGGAGCCAACGGCGTGCAGCCGTTCGGCAAGTGGCAAAGGTGCTCGCCTTAGCGAGAGTGCCTTTGCGAAGGGCCTTAAGAATGGCCGGGCCGCTACATCCAGGAACATAAGGAAAGACAGCAAGGTAAGGAAGTAGCAGGTGCAGAGGAGAGCATACACATACAAGCAAGTAAGGCAAAGGGGCAGCAGGCACAGAAGACAAGGAACAGATAGGCCCAGAAGGGACCACACCCACACACAAACAAAGGGAAGAGATAAGCACAGAGGGCGCAGAAGAAAAGCAGCAGGAACAGAAGATAAGAAATGGGTAGGCCCAAGAAGTAGCATACGCGCACACAAACAAAAAGGCAGCAGCAGAAGGACAGGAAAAGGCAGACTCAAGAGAGAACACACACATACACAAGCAAAAGGAAGTGGCAGGCATAGAAGGCAAAGAAGAGGCAGACAACACGCAAGCATAAGCAAAGGGAAGCGGAAAACGAAGAAGGTAAGGAAGAGCCATGCACAGGAGTGTGCACACAAGCAAAGAGTACCAGGACTTCTAGAAGGCAGACAAGAATGAAAGCTGAAGGAACCCAGAGGATGAGCTTCCCAGTGTACTGCACGGACTGCCACATGTATGACTACCTCCCCTC
This sequence comes from Geotrypetes seraphini, assembly GCF_902459505.1. Classification (NCBI taxonomy): domain Eukaryota; kingdom Metazoa; phylum Chordata; class Amphibia; order Gymnophiona; family Dermophiidae; genus Geotrypetes; species Geotrypetes seraphini. The sequence continues at coordinate 134,583,058 of NC_047088.1, read as the reverse complement.
GGAGAGGCAGTCATATGTGTGCGGACGATGTCAGGAATTGAAAAGCTTGAAGAGCGAAGTCAGTCGTCTGAAGCACAGGATCCAGGATATGGAGGGATTCTACATCTCAGAAGACCCATTCCAGACAGCCGAAGACCGTATGAGAAAGAGGCACATCGAGGAACAAGTCAGGGAGCTTGAGAAGTTCATCGATGATGCCTACAGGAGAGTGGAAGAATGAGAACATGAGCCGCGCAGGAACGAGGAAGATACACTAAATGGAGGACAAGAACCAACTGACACCAAGGCAGAAGGAACCCATAGAGGAATCTCGCAGGAAGAAGAGGCAAGATTCTACCAGTGCCTGGAGGGAGAAGAAATGAAGCGCACCAAGGACACGGACCTGCGACCACAGCGGAAGCTGAAAAAGGGGAAATCTGCAATCCTGGTGAGAGACTCAATCCTAAGACAAGTGGACAGTCACATAGCAGGAGAGAGAGAGGATCGGCTAGTGACCTGTCTCCCAGGAGCAAGAACTAAGGACATCGTAGATAGAATTGAAAGAATCCTGGAAGGAGCAGAGATGGAAGAAACGGCCTCATCAGCTGGTGTGGCTGCCTTAGAACCAGTGCCTTTGAACTGGGGAATAAAACTTGGAACTTTGACTTGGTCATTTTAAAAGTAGCTCGCAAGCCCAAAAAGTGTGGGCACCCCTGGCTTAAAGGAAATGATGGGCAAATAGCACATAACATTGGACAACCTATAGATCTTTTAACAAGCTAACAGAGACAGCAGAAATAAAGTTCTCAATCTGAACAAAATGAGTTCTAAGAAGGCTCGTAGATCGAGTTACTTCCTTAAAAGCTGTGATGCAGAGAAACCGGCAGAAAAACTGATTGACTCGTTGGCAGATACCAGGAAACAAATACACAAATTATCAGACTCTGAAATTTAAGAGTTCCCAGATGCACAAAAATTGTATAATTCAGATAAAGAAAATGTGAACCCTTTAACATACAGATAGCTGAAAAAGGCCTTCCAAGAGAGCTCATAAATGGAGTTACTTAAAGGCCGTAATGCAGAGAAAGAGGGTTACCTACCAGCAGAAAAACTGATTGAATACTGGGAAACAAATACACGAATTAACAGACTGAAATTCAAGAACTCCCAGATGCACAAACTCTCTATGATTCAGACTAGAGAGTTGCGCGGGGACAGAAATCCCACCCGTCCCCACCCGTCCCCGCCAAAATCCCACCCATCCCCACCCGTCCCCGTGAGGAATCCCTCCGTCCCCACCCGTCCCCGTGAGGAATCCCTCCGTCCCCACCCGTCCCCGCGAGGAATCCACTCCGTCCCCACCCGTCCCCGCGAGGAATCCCCTCCGTCCCCACCCGTCCCCGCGAGGAATCCCCTCCGTCACCATCCTTCCCTATAAACTTCAGAAATAGTTATTTTATTTAATTATGCTACTGAATTAAAGGCTCTGGTAGAGACCCATTTACAAATAAGCAAAGAGACTATTAATTTGGAAATATTAATTGGGAAGAATACATACTTTGTAAATGGGTTTCTACCAGAACCTCTAATGTAAATATAAAATATAAATACTCAGCTGATGAGAACCCACAAACTGTCAGCTGAGGACTTCCTTTGCAGTTGGCCTGGGGTCCCTTTTGCCAAGCTTGGCAGGCAGCAGTAGCGTCCCTGAGTCACAGATGCTGGCACCTCAGTGGCTCATGGATGCTGCCAGCGACTGCTGCGCTTGGTGGAGGGGAGTTCTGACCATCTCTAGAGGAGGTCCTCTGCTGGCGGTGCTTGGGGATCCCCACCAGTCACAGCAAGGGCCAACAAGTACTTCAACACTGTAGAAATAAAACCAGAAATGCATTTCCTTTTCTTTTGAACACAAAACAAAGATATCTGCCATATACATTTCCCAAGGCAGATGACTCTATGCAATGTCACCTCGGTAACAAAATACAAAAATAGACAAATACCCCCCCTCCCTTTTTACTAAACCACAATAGTAGGTTTTAGCACAGGGAGTTACGCTGAATGCCTCGCGCTGCTCTCAATGCTCATAGGCTCCCTGCGCTAAAAAACAATATTGCGGTTTAGTAAAAGGGAGCCATAGTGCAAAATATAGACAGCAGATATAAATTCTCAAAACAGACACATTTTGATCACTAAATTGAAAATAAAATCATTTTTCCTACCTTTGCTGTTTGGTGATTTCATGAGTCTCTGGTTGCACTTTCTTCTTCTGACTGTGCATCCAATCTTTCTTCCTTTCTTTCAGCCTCCTGTATGTTTCCTCTCCTCCAGACCTCATTCTCTCCCCCAACTTTTTCTTTCTGTCTCCCTGTTCCCCCTTCTTTCTGTCTCTCTGTCTGCCCCCTTTCTTTCTTTCTCCGTGCCCTCCCCCAAGCCACTCGGTTTGCTGCCACCGCCATCGGGGAATAGTCCCCAAGCCACCGCTGTCCCAAGCTTTCCCTGCAGAAGCGTCGCGCTGACCAGCATTCCGCTCCCTGACGTCAATTCTGACGTAGGAGAGGAAGTTCCGGGCCAACAAGGCATTTCTCCTCATTCCATCCAGCCTGAGCCCCATCTCTCCTTGATCCAGCATTTCCCTTCTGTGTCTGTCAGAATTACCATTCCACCTATTTTCCAGCATCACCCTTCTTTGTGTCCATCTCACCTATATCCCTATCTCACCACTTTTTCAGAATCTTCATTTGTCTCTGTCCTTGTCTTTACCCCATATTCACCATTTGCCCTTTCAATGTCTTTATCTCCCCCCCCCACACACACTTTTTCAGCATTACTTCTATGTCTCTATTTCACCTCCTCTTCATGTCCCCTCTGTATCTCTATCCTTATTCAGAAGGTCCTGCTTACCCTTTCTCTTCTTTGTGTCACTATCTCCATTTTCAGCTTTCCCCCTTTTTCCTTTGTTAATGCACCCTGTAGCCAGAATCTTTCCACCCTCTCTCCACTCCGGCCCAGCCCAGTATGAAATATTTCCTTTTGTTTCTCTCCCCTCTCTCTTCTCCTCCCTCACCCACGAGTCCTGCATCTGGCCCTCTCCCTTCTACCTGCACCTGGCAACACCCCCCTGCTCCGCGGCTCTCTTAAGCAACTCGTCAGCAGCGGTGATCAAGACAAGCTGCCGACATCGAGGCCTTCCCTCTACGAGTCCCACCTTTGTGGAAAAAGGAAGTTGAAACAAGCGGGACTCGCAGAGGGTAGGCCCCGACGCCAGAAGCTTGTGTCGATCGTTGCTGCTAAGTTGCCGAAGAGAGCCGCAGGTAGAAGGGAGAGGGCGATAGGAAGGCTGTAGAAGCTCCGGAGCATGACACCGAACCCGGCCAGGATGATTTCTTTTTCAGGCTGCTGCTGCCGCTGCCATCCCCCACCCGAAATGACAAAAAACAGCCTAATGCCAGCGTCGGGAAATAGCCATGCTGAGCAGTGAGCTCAGCACGTACACAGATGAAAGCCTTGCTTGCTGATTGGTCCGGCGGCACGGTGGGGCGGGGCCGCCGGACCAATCAGCAAGCAAGGCTTTCATCTGTGTACGTGCTGAGCTCACTGCTCAACATGGCTATTTCCCGACGCGACGCCAGACTTGCATCGCCAGAATTTAGGTAGGTTGTTTTCATCCCCGTGGGAGTCCCGTGGGCAAGGGGGCGTCCCCGTGGGAGTCCCGTGGGTCAGGGGGGCATCCCCGTGGGAGTCCCGTGGGCCAGGGGGCGTCCCCGTGGGAGTCCCGTGGGCCAGGGGGGGAACCCGCGGGATCCCCGCGGGACCCGCGGGATCCCCGCGATCCCCGTTCCCGTGCAGACCTCTAATTCAGACTAGAGAGTTGCACCCGTCCCCATGAGGAATCCCTCCATCCCCGCCCGTCCCTGCGAGGAATCCCCTCTGTCCCCGCCCATCCCCCCATAAAAGTTACCTTTTCCCATAAAAAGCAGCAATTACTTCAGCAACTTTTGATTTTTTTAAAGCCTTAGTTTATTTAAACTAACAATAAAATCCACAAGTATCATCATAAATATTTACAAAAAGAAAAATAAAATCATTCAATGATCTAGCCCACATTATCTGGCCGACAGTACCTTCCTTATAGCAACGTAAATTTAGTAAAGGAAAAACAACTAAGTAGGCAGAAGTGGTATCTATTTCTATATGTTTCTTCAATTATCCTCCCTAGTTAAAGATAACCAAATAAATCTAGGATATTGTTTGAATCGGTTTATCGTTTAGAAAACCTTCTAACTGGACTGGATCTAAAAAGACATACTTATTACTTGCATATGAAATAAGGCATTTATAGGGAAATTTTAAGAAGAAGTTGCGCCCAGCACCAAGCCCTTAGGCCTGAGTGTTAGGAACTGCTTCCTCTTCATTTGAGTCTGCTTAAAGACATCAGGAAATATAAGAATTCTTTGGCCACAAAACAGAGCCTGTTTTTTTAGTAAAATATAGTTTCAAAATAGTTTGTTTCTCTAACTCTGTCTTGAAAACTACTAAAAGTGTAGCACATTTTATTATTGTGTCTTTAGATGATTCTAGAAACTGAGAAAGATCTAAACTATCTGGGGAGACTAGTTTATCATTTTCCCCTTCCGCTCCCTGCTCCCTAGAAGCCCTTGGAACATAATAGAGGTTATCAGGTTGAAAATTATCCACCTCAGAATATTGCAAAATCTCCCTCATTACATTCTTACTAGCTCGAAAGGAAAAAGGAAATGCGTGATCGAGAAATATAGGAAACGAAGATTCCTAACTTTAATATAGTTCTCCATTTTTTCTATTTTTGCATGAAACACACTCTCTTTAATGTTAGATAGAGCTGTACTTTGTAAGTTACCCTCAAACTTATCCACTTTATCCAATTTACCTCCTAACTCTGCTCATTCATTTTAACTGTTACATCTGAGGAAAATTGACACAATATCAAAATTGTGCTTTGCAGAGAAGACTCAATTCTGTTAACAGTTAGCCTTATATCATTTAAAGTGATAACTTTGTCCTTAGGAAGAACATCAAGGGTTGGCTCCTTGACCATCTGGACAGGGGTCAATCCTTTAGTATTCACCTCATTTATTTGCTCAACCATATTAAGTCCAGTTACATCAGACATTTGTGAGGAAGAGGCTATATCCTCAACATTGGAGGATTTCCCTACTCTTCTGACAGAAGTTAATGGCTGGGGAAATGGTGAAGGGCCTCCTGAGGAAAGGGAAGCTGACTGAATGCATAAAGTTACCTGCTCTTCTATCCCTGGTGGAGATGAACCTGGTGGACCTGAACCTGAAGTTTTGCTTTTCTCTTACCCATGGTAGAAGGGTTAAGTTTCAGTCCTCTCACAGTTCCTCATGGGCTCCGAAGGGGCTCAAAAGGGGCATGTCCTGCGGCTCCATCTGCTCTTTATCGGGTCTACAAGGACCCCTCCGTCGACGCTGGGTGGCTGCGGGGGCTGCCTGCAAAGCTGGTGAAAATTAGTGCTGGTGGCTGCACTGGTGGCCATCCCCTCCTTTCAATAAAAAAAATATTTTTAGTAAGAATCCATAAGTCACAAAGCAAGGGTGCACCTAGGAAAAGGGAGCATCATAAACACTTCAGTGAGCATTAGAACATCAATATACCCATTGTTAAACTGGAGCCAGATTAATACAGATCGACCCTGTACAGTCAGCTCTAAAAGAAAACAGTCCTTTTCATACATACAGAACATAACCTCCCTACTGCTCACACTGGCCCACTTGCTTCCTTGTCACCATCACAACAGTCTCCCTACTCCTGATCCTGTCACCATCATCTCTGTACCCTTTATGCTTGTTCCTGTCACCAGATTCTCTCCCTTCCCCTTCACCGCATCCAGCCTGCCACTTCACTCTCTCTATCTCTATCTCTGCCCAAGGTGGAAGGCTATCACCTTGGCTGGCCTGTCTGCCACCTTATTCTCTAGCCACCTGTCATCCCATGTTCCAACTGGCATAATTGGGTTACCCTTTCCGGGACTACCTACCACGCTCTGGCCCCTTTATCTACAAAATCTATCTCCCACTCCCACAAAGCCCCCTGGTACCTTCCATATCACAGGGAACTAAAACAGAATTGTCGAGCCCTGGAACGGAAATGGAAAAAATCGAAATCCCCCTCAGACAAACAATCCTGGCGAGACAACATCAAGTGCTATAACACAATACTAAAAAAGGCAAGAAAGAATTTCTATGGAGATAAAATCACCAGATCAAAAAATCAAAATAGTACTCTGTTCTACATCTGGCGAAACTTAACCTCAAAAAACAACTCCACCTGTCCCCTTTCCCCTCCTTCCGCAAACGACTTAGCCAAATTTTTCAATGAAAAGATTTCCTCCATAAGGAGCTCTTTCCCCTCAGCAGTCTCTTACAATTCTCTTCCTCAAACCCTATCCCAGCGGATAGATCCTGGACAACATTTGAACCCATATCTGAACCCCAGATCTCTAAACTCTGCCTCAGACTGAAATCCTGCAAATGCATCTTAGATCCTTTCCCATCCCACCTTTATGAAAACATTCCTGCACAGGCCATCTCCTCCCTTACGAGACTCATTAACTCTGCTCTACTATCAGACTTGTTCTCCACAAAAATGGGCCACATTGCCTTGTCACCTATTCTGAAAAAAGCCGATCTCGACCCCTCCCTACCATCAAACTACCGTCCCATAGCAAATATCCCTCTACTTACCAAACTTCTAGAAACCATAGTTGCTACCCAGCTCTCCTCCTATCTCGAGAGATTCTCCATTCTTCACCCCTACCAACATGGCTTCAGACCCTGCTTTAGCACTGAATCCCTCCTAGTTTCCCTAATTTCAAAGGTACAACAACTACACTCACGTAACAAATTCGCTGTCCTATTACAATTCGATCTTTCCGCTGCTTTTGATGTCCATCACGACATACTACTTTACCAACTTTCCGAGATCGGAATCGACTCCACCGTCCTAATGTGGTTCTCAAACTTCTTACGCTCCCGTTCCTACACCGTCAACACAAATGGCACCATGTCCACTCCTTGGACTCCATCTTGCGGTGTCCCTCAAGGATCACCCCTTTCCCCTATTCTCTTTAACATCTACATGTCCTCCCTGAAACTCTTTCAACTATCCCCCCTGGAAACAATCTACACTTAAAAAGATGATATCCTTGTCCTCCTTGAGACTGACCAGAACCTCACCAACCTCCACAAAAACATTACAGCTTGCATAATGAGACTCCGTGCCTGGTCCCTCTCGGTACAGATGAAACTAAACGAATCTAAAACAAAACTACTCTGGCTCGGCCCAAAATTCGAACACCTGCCCACACTTTTCACACTACCCACAGGCGATACACTACAGCTCGAGTTCTCATGCAAGGTCCTTGGTATCACTATCGATTCCTCTCTCTCCCTCAATGACCACCTCAACTCCTTGGCAAAATCATGCTTTTTCAGCCTTCACATGCTGAAGAAAGCTAGATCCTACTTCAGCCAACAACACTTTGCCATCCTTGTCCAATCCATCATCTTCTCCAAACTAGATTACTGCAACGCCATCTACTTAAATCTATCAAAAAAAGTATTCTAAGACTCCAGCTAATCCAGAATACTGCAGCCAAACTGATCTTCTCAAAACGCAAGTCTGACCATGCCTCCCCACTCCTTGCCAAACTTCATTGGCTCCCAATAATCTCCAGAATCCATTTCAAATGTTCCTGCCTGGCTTTCAAGATCATTCACGGAATCCTGCCTCCTCTTATCCCACTGTCTTTCAACTCCTCAAGTCCCGACTCCTCCCGAACTGCCCAAAGGCTTAAACTAGCCTTCCCCTCTCCACGCGGCATCCACTATTCAGGCAAACTGGGAAAATCCCTTCTCTTCAAAATCACAGGTCTTTGGAACGACCTCACCACCCCGCTGCGGAACCTGAGCTCCCTTCAGTTATTCCGCAAACAACTGAAAACCTGGCTTTTCAGCAAATTGTAGCTCTATTCTTCCCCCCTTTCTCTCCCCCCTTCTACACATAAGTTCATGTAATCCTTTTTCTTCTTCTCTACCCACTATTTTAAGTTCTTGTAAACCGTGTCGAGCTCCATTCTCATGGAGATGATGCGGTATATAAACTTAACGTTTAGATTAGATTAGATTAGATTATAGCATTGCTAGCCTACCCGGTGAGGTGTTTCTAGTAGTGGTGGTGGCAGCGTGTCAATGTGTTGAGAGGAAGAGGTGATCTGGGAAATTCTGCTGAGCCAACTCCGGGCCCATTTTCACCCCCCAGTTAGTCCACTCCACTCAACTGGTTCACACACTGAGTAGGTCTTTGGGTGTTGTTCCTGGGTAGTTGTTTTGGGATCTCTTCTAGTGGTTTGTCAGTATCTCCTTCTGGTCCAAGGAAGGAATCTTTGTTAACCTTAGCACTGACCTACAGAATATGTTTGTAACAGCTCTGCTTGTGTGGCATTAGTCTAAAGAAAAAACCCAGACCTTTGCACATTTTTGCACTATATGGTGGGTGTATGAGGAGATTCACATTTCCTGCACAGCTAAGTCCGTGTGAAGTTACCTTGTGCTGTATTTGACATGTAGCAAAGTCTCTGTTTGGAAGGAAAGATTTCAGCTTAAAAATGAAGTGGCCAGAAGTTATGGTAAAAGCAGGTAGCGTAGCTGGTTTTAAGAAAGGTTTGGACAAATTCTTGGAGGAAAAGTCCATAGTCTGTTATTAAGACATGGGGGAAACATCTGCTTGCCCTGGATCGGTAGCATGGAATGTTGCTACTCTTTGGGTTTTGACCAGGTACTAGTGACCTGGATTGGCTTCCATGAGAATGGGTTACTGGGCATGATGAACCATTGGTCTGACCCAGTTAGGCTATTCTTATGTTATGTTCTCATCTTTAGGGGCCTTTGTTTTCACTTCTTATTTTAATGTATTTTTTTTCTGAGAACTTATCAGTGTTTTTTATAATGGGAACAAAAATGGAAGAGAATTAATGTGTGTGGAATAGGGGGGGGGGGTTACTAATTTCTTCAGCTAAATAATTCAATCCACCTCAACCAGACATAGGAGAACTCACGCACCATTCACACACCCTCCAACCAAAAACATCAAAAGAAAAAAACAGTTTGACAACCTCCTAGTCATTCGAGCTGCAACACTCGACCCCCAACTCTACAACCTATTGACCTCGACCACAAACTACAAAACCTTCAAAAAAGAAATAAAACCCCTTCTATTCAAAAAACACATAAAACCGAACTAACACAATCAGAACTGTCCCAAGCATCACCTGCAACTACTCCATATGTACTTCTGATGTCATGACAATTCAGACATAATTTATGTTATGTTATGGTATGTTTGGAATAATGGTTACATATATGAGTTTCAATAAAAGAAAATTTTCACTGCCTGTTTCTATTATGACCATTTATTCAGTTTCATGGTTATTACAAAAAATATTTTTTTACATGGGGGGGTGTCAAAAAATGATGGGCCCCGGGTGCCACATACCCTAGGTACGCCACCACTACAACCAGCACAAAACATTTAATTTGCAAAAAGAGTTGGCTTATTATTGTCAACAGGATGAGTCTATTTTGCGACAGGCCTGTGTTCTCTACAGAGCTGAAATCATGAAAATGACAGAGAAAGATGTAGTTGTAGAACGAGCTGGTGGATCAAAAATTCTAATGAGCTGTTTAGACCCTTTCCAATATACAACCCTTGCATCTATATGTATGGCTATGTTCAGATTTATGTTTTTAGAACCCAAGACAGTGGAACTGTCTTTTTCTGTCTGTGAGAGTTATCCCCTCCCCCCCCCCCCCGGATAACTCTCACAGACAGAAAAAGAGATATTCAACCCCCTCTGTTCATTAACTGTTGTATCAAGAGGCCACACAAAATATATAGATCATGCATGCTCTGAATGGGGGGTGAAAGAAAATTGGGATCTTATTTTCTTGATGGTTACGCAGTTATTGACAGGGTAGAAACAGCTTTTATCATGGCTTCCCGAGCTGTTATGATAAAGATCAGAATGCTGTAACAGCCACGACCTTTGGCTTTTTTTTATTACAAAACACAGGTAAAGACAGCATTCCTGGAAAGTCTGGCTTAAAGGTTGTAAGTCTGTGGGAGCACAAGTGGAAGAGAATGGTAAAAGAAAATGACAGGGATTGTACAGACTTCCTGACTAGCAGAGCATTACAACAACTCTTGGTCCCACGAGATGCCCTTTTTGCAGGGTAGAACAAATGCTGTTTGTCTATACTACAAAATAAAACCTGGGGAAAAAATTCACTACCATGATTTTACCAGTCTATACTCTTTTGTCAATAAAACAGGCCATCCGCAAATTATTTATGACAAATTACTTTGGCTTTAAAAAAGCAAAAGTATACCCTCCGAGAAAGCTCTTTTTCCTGGTGTTACCCGTAAGGGTGGGCGGTAAGCTTATGTTTCCTTTGTGTGATATGTGTGCTGATGCACGGCAACAGGAAACGTGTGCCCACATGGATGAGGAGAACTTTCATGGGGATTTGGTGTATGGTGGATATGGACGTAGCCATTGCAGAACTGTATGTGGTTACTGAAATCTATGAAATCTGGCATTTCGAGCAAAAATCTGATAGTCTCTTTTCTGAATACATTAAAATACACCTCTGTCAAAAACAAGAGGCTGGTGCACTGATACAGAAAAACAAAACTTGTATATATCTGATTTCTATAGAAAAGAGGGTATACTTTTATGTGCAGACCAGATTAAACTAAACCTGGCTAAACATCAGATACTCACTGATGGTCGGTATATCAAATATAGAATAAACTTGGAAACTTGGCAAATATCAAAACTTTTCTTAAATTCTCTGTGGGGAAATTTGGTCAAAGGACAAACCTGCCTATCACTAGCATTGTCAGAGAACCCGATGATCTCTTTAAATACCTGTTTTCTCCTGAATTTGAGGTTTCATCATGCAACTTTATCAATGATGAAACAGCCTGTGTGTCTTGGAAGCACTCAAAAGACTTCAGTACTTTGCTGGGTAACACAAATGTTTTCATTGTCTGGTTTACAGCAGCCTTTGCACGTTTAGAGTAAACTTCTAGACAGTCTACAAGTCTACAGTCTGTACCACGATACAGATTCTGTAATATTTGTGAGCTGTGAGGATGACAGGAAACAAACCCCCCCCCTCCCCATTGGGTGGTTATTTAGGGGAGCTTACCAGTGAGATACCCGCTGATGAACATATAATAATGTATCAGCGGGTCCTAAAACATACCGTTACAAATTGTCAAGTGGAAACACCTATATGAAAGTGAAAGGTATAGCACTAAATGTAGAAAACAGCTAGAAAATCAATTTTACTAGGTTAAAAGATCTAGTTTTTGACTACAAACCTGGGGCAGAGGATTTACCTAAACTACTAAATTTATGTCCTATTGGAAATAACAGGGGAACCTACCGATACACTTCAAGGTCTCCCCACTGCACTTATATACAGACCCACTCACTCTAACAACAGCCACAAAGAAAAAAAGTGGAGAAAAAGCCTCAGTTCAGCTTCATATGGCAAAAAACTCCACTTAAAGACCACAAAAAAGTAAGGTCCAAATTGTATCAATCAAATCAGCAGTGAGAAACACATTAGTAGCCCTCATAGGAACCATCACAAAAACCTTCAGCATGCTAAAATTCAAAACATCCAAAGGTGTGAGCATAGCATACAGCACATACTATAGTCTCAAACACTGTCAATGGTATGCAGGAAAAACAAAATCACTTAGCTGCAGACAGTATCCATGCTGTCTTCCATGTACCCAAATGGTGCTAGCCTGCTTGGCCCCACAGCCACTCCTACCCGACGGGAAAATCTCCGTTTTGCTGAGCTACGTCAGGGGAACGATTTCAGCCTACTCCACCAGCAACCGTTGAGGCTCTCCAAGTGCTAAAACTGCACACATCTACGTGTTTGGATGTGTTTGGTGTACCTATTTCCTGGCTTTCTAAATCATCTGTTCTGTTGTATGCAACTATTAATTATTACCTCTGTAGCACTAGTAGAGATATGAAGCACAAATATGACTCTTCTTTGTATCACAACAACCTTCTTTTGTACCTACCCTCCTCCTACATTGGCCAATGATCCATTTAGCTGCTCTTCACCATTTTAATTGTTACATAATTAAATTTAGCTGTGAGGTGTACAACCTGCATTGAATAAAGTGCACATCTCCAATAGAAAAAAAAAAGGCAGACATAAAATTGTCACAGACCTTTTCATTAAGCAATTCTTTCTATTGCGATGAAAAATGCAATAATGATCTCTTTTTCTAACTGGGAACAAAAAATATTGTTCATTTGTCTGTTCATAATAAAATTTGCTTGAAAATATCTATCAAGTGATTTCATTCCTTGATATTAAACCGAGGTTCATGAAAAAGAATACTGCACACAGTTTAATTCAATGTAATTTTTTTTTTTAACGGCACTGGGGGGGGGGAGGGGGTTGAAGAAAAATTAAGTTTCGAAGTTTCTCAAGCTGATTTCCCTCTCTGGTTTCCTTTTTTCAAAAAAGTGCCTTTTTGATGGTGATATGATCATTATCTGTCACCTCATCACCTTGCTTGCTGTACATGCAGTAAGATACAAAAAAGAGAACAAGACCAGAGAAGCTTGTGAAGTATGACTTCCTATCCTAAGACTCATTGCCTGTGATTCGTATCGCTTGACAGTAATGATCTTATTACAGTACTCTGGACCTTGAAGAGATTTCATGAGGAGAGTGAAAGGACGTGCCTCCATGTAATCAAATGGCGCAGCATATTCCACGCGTTTTTGATCACACACTGATTGGACACAGTTTTAGCCCATCTTCTAGTCAATTATGCATGGCCCCTTGTGCTCCTATGATAGTCAGAAACATTGATAGCTGTTGTCTGGGCTTTGGCAACCAGCCAGGAGGTTTTGAAGTGCGTTACGCATGCAGTCATTCCAAGATAAGTGCTTCTTAGTTGGAATTGATTACCTTTCTCTGAGTTTTTTGCTTAATAGCAAAAGCACATTGGAGAGGGCTTTAGGTGAAAAATGGCTGTATTACCCATTTAGAGTAGTTGAACTCCTAGTCAATTTTTAGCCTTGCCTGTTTCTAATTTGTATTTAATAATGTAATGTTTGATGGCATTTAAATCTCTAGTTCTGCTCACAGCTGAGCACAGATGTTGAACACAAATCAAAAGGCCCTGCATCATTTATTTCCAGGTGCTTTTAAAATTAATCTAGGTCATCTGTGTGACTGTTGAAGGAGTACATATTTATACATTGCATATCAGAGCAGAGATGTCAGTCAGCTGGATATCGCCACTACCTGAAGTACACTCTGCTTATGAGGGCACCTTGCACAAGCCAATTTTTTGGCTATATAAGCTATCTTAAAATTGTGTAGCCTGTGTGTGGATACAAATATGCATATTATTCTACAACATGTTTGCTTTTACCCTCATTTTCATGCAGGCATTGCAGGGCACAGGTTGGATAAAGCAACAACTGTGTAGATTTGCATTTTCAAAACTACACAAGTTGTGGATCTAAAAAAAACACCACAGAAAATGTAAGTGTCAACCTCTGTAAGCATTTTTCCTTAGGCAAATTTCTGAGGAAAAGTATGTAGTTACTTTCCCTCTGAGAAATGGTGCTAAATCTTTGGATACATGTTCTTATGGATGCAGCTCTTGCCTATACAGATAACAGTTTAAGAATATTTCATACTAGTGTTTAAGCCCATTACATTTGTTACAGTAATGGGTGCTAGAATAGCCCTGACCCTGACCCCACCCGTGGCCCGTCTCTACAATGCCCAGACCCTGCTTCCCACTGATTCCAGTCCCAGCATCTCACCTTTCACCATTTCCTTAGTCCTCTGTACCCTTTTGGCCCTCATCGATCCTGTACTGCATTTATCACCCTTTCAGTCCCAGCTCCAGTCCTATCTATCCTTCCTTCCATTGCCTCCAAGGCCATTTTTCCTGTCCCTATATTCCACCCCCACCCAGCTTCTCTTCCTTTTTTTACCAATTTCTCTGTCGTCTCTCCCCTGACCCTTCCCATGGTAATGCAACTGCCCCCCCCCCCCATTCCAACATGTGCCACTTTAACCCTCTTCACCCAACTACACCCCAACACAGAGCCTGCAGCAATTGAAACCCCATCCCCCAATGGTATCCTCAGACCACTCTCTCTAGCACCATGACATGACATGAACCCGCTTCATACTGAAAACTGAGTGAAGCTGTACACAGGAAAACCCAGTTGGGGTTAGGAGTATAAAGAGGGCTGCCAGCAAGTAAGTAACAGCATTGACTCTTGCAGGTAGCGGTGGGGTTAGAGGAGATTTGGCTATGATATGGATTAGATTCCACATGGACAGGTGTGGGAAGGGGTGGGTGAAATCGCTTTCCCCCTTCAACTCTCAATTTCAGGAGGCTGCGTCATAGAATATAATTTTTTGGTGACCCCTGCCACGTGAAAAGATCTCAAAGCCAATGAAAATGTAGCAGAACAGAGAATGGGGCTAACAATTCAAGACTGCATTTCCCAGCATACTCAATGCGTTCTAAGCCATAAAATGCATAATGCACGTCCTTTGCTGCTGATCAGAACTTGTAGTTTTTAAAGAAAGCCAACAAAAATGTAATTATTCTTTTTATCCCTCATTCCCATCATCCGTTCGTGATCCCAACGACTGAAGATGGATGCGCAGCTGCCTCCCTTGCGTTAAATGGATGAATTTCTGCTGAACTCGGCCCGTTTCTCTCCGCCCGTGATCAGGGACATGCAGCGTTGGAATAGCCGTGTGATCAACAACCTACTCTATTTCCAGACCAACTACGGCGTATTGCTACTGAGACAGCTCTTAATAGTGGGGTGAGTCAGTGGAACACGTCTCCCTGAAGGGGCGGGGCTAAGAGAGGAGGAGGAGGAGGGGAGAGGTCTTCCTGAAGTGGGAGGGGTGGGGAGTAGTTCTGCTTTGATTCGGATTTTGCATTTAAGATTTAATTCATCATCTTACCCTCTCGGAGCAAATAGTGAGGCTGAAGGTAGGATAGGTATTTCCCTGACCCAGAAAGCTTACAAACTAATGAATTTCTGGAATCAGAGGGACACGTACATACGGCGGCTCCTCTCAAGATCCCCGACTGCATCGGACTGCCGACGCAGGTGGTTATCCTGAGAGGAGCCGCTGCCTCGTCTTTCAACTTAAAAATAAGGAGCAGGGCAGACCGAAGAACAGCAAGGCCGACAGCTGCCGCATCCGACATCCGCCTCGGGGGAGGAGAGAGAGTGTTTCGCGCGCATGCGCACTCCTATCTGCGGTGCCCTACAGCGCATGGAAAACGGAACATGCGAAGGGCTTAGGCTTTTATTATATTAGATACAAAGAGTTAGTATAATACTTTGATGCTGAAAGTGATGATTGCTTATAGTATTCAATAGGTTATAATCATTTCCCCATAAATATTCACTATAACATACTTGAATGTGATATACAAATTTAGAAACGTTAACAGGAGAATGTGACATTAGAACTAACAGTCCTAGAGATAAATACATTATTTGAAGTACTAAGACTTGGTAGTGCATTCTCATAACTGGACAGTAACAAAAAAAAAAAAAAAGATTATGCATTTTTAAGAAAAGTCTTGGTACTATAGACAAGTGAAAAATCTACCATTATATCATAACTCAATTGCATTCTGTCCTTGGCAAATAAATGGATGAGGGAGGGGAGGGGTTGCAGGTATAAATAAAAAGAAAAAGAATAAACCTAGTTATTCCTTATTGTTCCTCCAGCCCAGCCCAGATGCATCTGTTTTTGCCCCCTTACTAGCAGAGACAAGACAACTACTGGTTTGATGCATTTTCCTAAAGAGGAACCCCTTTCATCCTACATTATCTCAATATTTATCTTAAACAGATGGTAGGCTAATAGATTTTTGTAGTCGGCATTATCCTAGTAATTTTTTGCTGATGGCAGACTGGCAGACTCTTACAGCCTGAAATGATAGTCTAGAACGAAGAAGGCCAGAGGTTCTCTGGAATGACAGTTCTGTTGGACTACTTTTCTTTTGTGGTCGTCATGGCTATTAAAGAGGATTGACTGGGCTGAGTGCTGGTCTGTAGACCCAGGTTGGATTGGGTCCCTCTCCTCCCCCATTCCTAGAACCTTCATTGTACCTCTAGCCATTTTTCTGACTTTAGAGTAGGGGGCTTGACAGATAGCCAGGGGAAGGAAGTATTTGGGTAATAAAGTTAAAAAAGAAGGAAAGAATAAAAGGAAAGAAAAGCAGCAGACAAATTGATCAGAAACAGAGTGCAGAGGTGAGTAGGAAACTGTGAATCGGGTCAGACCATGTCAGGATAGGATGAATGTGGCAAAGACTGTACAACCTATGGGGCCCTGTTGCACCACAAACTGCTCCAATTATTGAGCAAGTGAAAGGCTAAGAGGAAACAAAGGCTGTGATGACTAGGGAAATTTCTGCCATAAAAGAAAGGGTCTGAGTGGACTTAATGTGGTCATGCGACTGCTATTCTATTACAGGTGATAAGAGTTACCACAGTTGAATTTAATATTGGATCAACATTATGTAAAAATAGTAAACAGCTTTAAATATCTGGGTATATTAAATGATAGTCATTTAAATTTTGAACATCAGGTTTCTACAGTGATTGTAAAAGGGTTTGGAGCATCGAGGCAACTTTGAGCCATTTGAATTTTTTTTAGATAAGAATTCTTTACATACTTTAATACATGCTTTTGTGTTATCAAAATTTGATTATGATAATCTAGTCTCTGCAAGAATAATGACAGGACAATTAAAATGTTTGCAAACTTTGCAGAATACTGTCATTCATATACTAGGTAAATTAACTCCCTTGTATTTAAAATTTCACTGGCTGCTGATAGAATATAGTATTAAGTTTTAAGATACTGATGCTAGCTCATAGAGTTTTTGTTTGAGCTGCAGCCTCATCTGAGTCAATCAGGCATTAGGCACCTCCCTCTGTATCCAGAATACTAAGGGAGGAGCCTAAAGCCATGATTGGTCAAGCCAATTGGTCAAGATAATCAGGGCCTTAGGCTCCTCTCTCAGTATCCTGGATATAGAGGGAAGTGCCTAAGGCCTGATTGACTCAAATGCCTACAGCCCCAACTCTTGGGAGGGGCCTTAGGCCCCTCACCGTGCATTACATGATGCTCCATGGAGGAGAAGGCCCATCATTTAGACAGGTGGGCCCAAAGCAGGAGCCTGAGAGCGGGCTTCTTGCTTACAACATTTTAAAAAGGTACGGGGTAGTTTTGGGGTGGGGGGTATCCGGTGGCAGGAGGGAGTGGGCATCCCTCCTGCTATTTTTGGGGCGTTCAGGGGGGCAGTAGCTCCAGGGTGCCTGGCACAAGAGGGGCCATAGCGTGGGGGTGTTCTGTGTGGCAGGAGGGATTGGGCATCCCTTCTGCCATTTTGGGGAGGTTCGTGGGGTGCTTGGCACGAGGGAGGGGCTTTTTTCTTTTTTTATGGGACAGATTGTGCATGTATAACACACACACATCTATGCCATTTAAAAAAAAAAAAAAGAAGTTCTAACAGCAGTGACAGGAGGCTGCTTTCCTTGTCACTGCTGTTAGGACTCTGTACATGTGTCAATCGCTCACTAAGCAATTGATCGGTTGTGTTTGCATGCAAATGATTTGCACCTCTGTGCAAATCATTTGCATTAAAATTTGATAATGCATCGATTGCTACTGAAGAATCGGCCAGAGAATCGGCCAAAAGCAATCGAGTCGGTATCTTTGGGCATCTAGCCCATACTTAGAAGTTTAAGACAAGCGGGCTTAACAGCTAATCTGAAGAAATGTTCTTGGGGAGTAGTATGGCATAACCCTCATTGTGCTTTCTTGGAATGAGAGCCAGTGACAGTACATCTGGGTGCATTATTGCGTATGGATCACTGTAGTAGTGTTTTGTCTCCATGTTGTGCTTGTTTGCTCTTTTGTGATGAGGTCTGGGCCTCTACATAGTCTGCTGTGTGTTGGGCAGGATCTTCAGCCAGGATATGAATAAGCTGACTCTTCCTGCCTTCAGGCCTTGTGGCTGCTTCAAGGGCCCTGGCTTCTGCCTTGATAACAAGAGCTTCTTTCCTATGCTAGAGCATTTTTAAGGCAATATCTAGTGCCACCTTTTTGTACACTATGGTATCTTTTCCTCTTCTAATTCTACTTTCCTGTGTGCAGCATCAGCAGTCTCTGCTTCTTTCTGTTGCTCTTCTTGTTTTAATTTTATTATTGTTGGCTAAAGAGAGCCCTAACTTTTAAAGCTGCTGCCCTGGCTCTAGCTCAAATAGCCACTGAACTGGCTGTTGACTGACATAATTGGTTGGTTCTGTGTGATCTGGATGTTCTGCCAGTCCTAGAACTCCTTACAGAGTGTTTAGAGCTGCCAGAGTATTTGAATTCAGTGTCTCTTGCTGGGGGTTCTGTCTATCTCTTTAAGAGCGTCTTTTGCCATGGCCTGTTGTGTCTGATCTGTAGCTCTTTGTCTCACAGGGTGAGTTTGTGATACACTTGGGCCAGTAGCCTTACCTGCCATGATACACTAATAATAATAAACCACTTATATATGTTTTCCTCTTAAATAGTTCTTACAGGTGCTTCTGGCCTTGTGCTGAACTTGATACTTTGTATGGAGACAAGAAGGGGATTTGCAAGAGCCCACACTCTTTGCACTAGATGTGCCTTATTAGTCATACAGCTCCAGACATTCATGTGTGAGTAACAGCTTAGATCAAATCATACAGGCAGTTTCACTGACAGGTGCCTGATCTTTCAATTCAAATGTTCATGGAACCCTATTCACAGCTGTGCCACTTTCTAGCTGTGAATTTTACTGAATAACGTTCACCTGATTTTCACTGACAGGATGGGAAAGCCTCAAGCTATCTGCCAGGCACTGCTCATAAGTAATAGGTCTTTTTCCACTAGGTATCCCTCTGTTTATCTGATTTTTTTTCTAAGTATTGTTCAATTGGTTTTTACTGTCCTGATCTCTCATTCTGGCTTTGATGATTATCAGCAGCTTAAACTCATTGAACCTGTAGCTTATAATATTATCAGACTGTACTCTATATTACTTAAGTAAAACTTCTTTAATATAAACATAAAGATAAATGAACTTGCAATTCAGTTGCTCTTAAGGATTCTTGCCTTCTACACACTCTACCAGCATATTCTAGAGGTAGAAATGGCCAGTAGTATATCCCATATATTCTGTGGAGGATAATAATATTGTTCTTCAGAACATAGTCTACAAAGCTGAATTTAGACTAGCAGATTCAAAGCTAAAAAACAAATAGGGCACAATACTTTTTCTGTAGCCATGTGCTATCTCACAGTTCTTCAACCGCCGGTCCGCGGACCGGTGCCGGTCCGCAAAAAAATCTTGCCGGTCGCGAAGGATTCAGGACCCCGCTGCAGCAAAAGGTGCCGGCGTCAGCTGACGTGCAACTTCCTGTTGCCGTCGCTATGCCGGCACTCCTGCCTTCTACCACCGACTCCTGCCGCGTATGTCTCCGCACTCCCAGAAAAGCAGCAGCAAGTCTGTGTGCTTTTAACTTCGGCACACAGCTGCCCCTAGGCAGTATTTTAGCGCGGTTTCATGAGGCAGCCTCGGGGCCTTTGGTAGGCCGGCCCACATCGCATCATTGAAGCGGGCCGGCCTACCAAAGGCCCCGAGGCTGCCTCATGAAACCGCGCTAAAATACTGCCTAGAGGCAGCTATGTGCCAAAGTTAAAAGCACACAGAGCTGCCACTAGCCTACATAGAGGAAACATTTACTGGAGAAGGGGTACTCCTGGACAAGGGAGGGGAAGAGGCTACTGCTGACAGGGGAGAAGGGAAAGGGAAGGGATGAGAATTACTGTTGGATAAGGGAAGGGAGAAAGGGTACTCTTGGTCAAGGGAGGAGAAGGGGCTACTGCTGACAGGGGAGAAGGGAACGGGAAGGGACGAGAATTACTGTTGGATAAGGGGAGGAAGAAAGGGAGAAAGGGTACTCTTGGTCAAGGGAGGAGAAGGGGCTACTGCTGACAGGGGAGAAGGGAAGGGATGAGAATTACTGTTGGATAAGGGGAGGAGGAAAGGGAGAAGGGGTACTCTTGGACAAGGGAGGAGAAGGGGCTACTGCTGACAGGGGAGAAGGGGAAGGGAAGGGAAGAGAATTACTGTTAGATAAGGGGAGGAGGAAAGGGAGAAGGGGTACTCCTGGACAAGGGAGGGGAAGGGGCTACTGCTGACAGGGGAGAAGGGGAAGGGAAGAGAGTTACTGTTGGATAAGGGGAGGAAGAAAGGGAGAAGGTACTGCTGGACAGGGGAGGAGGAACATTGGAAGGAAACAGCTGGCAGGGAGATTAGAGGAGGGGAAGGAGTCAGGATGGAATGGAGAGATCAGATGAGGGAAAGGGGAGAGACAGAGGAATGACAAGGTAGAGAGAGATTGATGCTGGGAAGGGGGTCAAATGAAAAATAAGGAAAGAGGTACAAAGATGCTAGATCTGGTGTAGGAGAGAAGGGCAAAGAAAGAACACAGATACCATATGGGAGGGGGAGGGGTAGAGGGCAGACAGTGGATGGAAGAGGCAGATGCTGGATTGAAGAGAAAGAGGGCAGACGCTGGATGGAAGAGAGTGAAAAAACAATGAAAGCAGAAACCAGAGACGACAAAAGGTAGAAAAAAATAATTTTATTTATATCTTGTGATTAGAATATATCACTCCCCCTAACACCATTCCTGCCATGTGTGACTGTGGTATTCTGTTAGCATGATATTTGTGTAGCATTCTGTAATAATTTGGCTTATTCAGTTTTCTTGATAGTAGAAAGGATATATGTGAAGGGGAGGGGAGACGGGGGTTTTGTTGATCCTTGCCTTGTATTATTTATATTTATAAAATGACAATTGTACAGAATATTGTTTCTTTTTATACTTTAATAAAATATGTTCAATATAAAATCATAACTATTTGAGGCTTGTGCGGATGGGATCAGATGGTTAACAGGACCGAGCTCGTGGGGACAGGGCAGCAATGGAGTTTTTAAAAATTTCAGTCTTATTAGTTTGCCGGTCCACGAAATAATTATTTTATTTCCGCCGGTCCATAGGTGTAAAAAGGTTGAAGAACACTGTGCTATCTAACTTGGAATCTGCACAGAACACACAACAAAAGCAGGCAAAAAGAAGAGGGGCATCAGCAATACACACTTGGAGCTTGAGTTAAAGAAACATACACTATTTACATATTTCAATACAAGCAATCTGCTTCCATGAGTGTGGGGGCAGAACATAGAACATATGGAACTTCTGCATAGCTCTTCATAGAAACTACAAGCTAGCAGAATATTGCATGTTGTTCACATGCACAAAATACAGGCAGACCCTCAGCAAGTATGAAACAAGGGACCACAGATCAATGAAAGAGATAGGAATGCAAATAAAAATGAACTAAAATCTCAAGAAATCAGACTTTGGATATATAGCAAACAAATAGAAACAGAAATGCAACATATCAGAGATGTATATTTCCAAAAATTGATATATTCCAATTAAATTAAAAATAAAATATATTTTTATACCTTTTTTGTATGAATATTTGGTCCCAGTGTGTTTCTTCTGCTTTCTCTGTTTTGTTTTTAAATAATAATAATAATAATTTTATTCTTATATACCACCAAAGCCGTAGTAGTTTGAGGCAGTTTACAACAAAGAGGGCTGGACAATCAGCGAATATGAGTCTCAGATCCATTTGACATTTCTCTCTCCATGTTAACCATGCTTCTTCCCTCTACAGCCCTATTCAACCTGTCTAGCATTTCTCATCTCTGCCGTTGTTCTATACTCCTCCCATATTCAGCATCTGCCATATGTGTCCCCCATCCCCCCTTTTTCTGCATCCAGGGCCAGATTAACAGATAGGCCCAGGAGGCACGTGCCTAGGGCTTGAAATTGTGAGGGGGGCCTACTCACCATCATCTTTCCAATATATTTTTTTATAGCCATGACAGTAAGATCGGGCCCCCCTCCGATGACAGCAAGATCGGGCCTATTCCCCCCCCCCCCCCCGATGATAGCAAGATTGCGCCCCCCTCCGATGACAGCAAGATTGGGCCCTCCCTTCCCCCCGATGACAGCAAGATTGGGCCCCACCACAGCATCGACAGCAAGATCAGCCACAGCACCTGCAAGCGGTGCTCATTCCAAAGCTTCCCCTCTAACGCAGCTTCCTGTTTCCACCTGGGCAGTTCACATCAGAGGGAATCTTTGGGCTGAGCACCGTTTGCAGGTGCTGTGGCTGATCTTGCTACCTGCTGGCTATCCGAGCATTCTTTACTGCGTCTATGGAATGGAAGCGGGAGCCTCCATAGCAGGTGAGCGCCATGGGAGGGGTGCGTGACGAGGGAGTTCCGTGGGGAGGGGCGGTTGCTGCAGGTGTTGGGTACAGTGGGGAAGGAGGAAGAGGAATATCTGGTGGTGCGAAGGGTGCACAAACTGCAGCCCCTCCGAGAAGTCCGTAAAGGGGATGCAGGGCCTGGATGCAATGGGGAAGGAGCTGGAGAGGAGTGCGGGCTGTAAGCACCCCGAGGAGCTGAGGGGGAGAAGTGGAGGAGGAAAGGTCGGAAACCCTCAGAGGAACAGGAGAAGGTGGTGGTGGGAAGGGTTAGAGGCCGTAAACCCTCCAAAGAATAATTAATGTGGTGACCCACACGAAGGTGAGGGGAAGGGAGGGAGATGGGCCTGGGGTGGAGGCTCGGAGTGGGAGAGAGAGAGAAAAGGGCAGTTGGGCAGGTGATGGAAGTGGGGAGAAGGGAGAGAGAGAAGCGGGCAGACGGATGTCAGTTGAGAGGGGAGAGCAGATGCTGAATGGAATTGGAGAAAGAGAACACATGCTGGATGGAAGGAGGGGAGAAAGAAAAAGGCATATGCTGGATGGAGGAAGAAGAGAGTTAGTGAAATAGTGGAGAGATGAAGGAAAGGGGTGGCAATCTGTGGGTAGGCACAGTGAAAAGAGGGAAACTGAGGACTAAATAGGAAGAGAGAATTTAATTTAGACAGAAGAAGAAAATAGAGAAGAGAGAGATGCCAGAGCATGGGGAGAAAGGGGGAAGGAGACAGAAATATCAGATCTAAGTGGAGGAAATGAGAAGAGAGAGGGAAATGGAAGGAGAGAGATGCCAGACCATGAGGGGAACAGAGGGAAGAAGATGAATGCCAGACCAAGGGGGCAGGAGGAGGGCAAGAGGAGAAATGGAAAGATGGAAGGGGGTTGGCAGTAGTGCTGCCCGATTCAGAAAAAAATAATTCAATTCGATTTGATTCAGCCTCTTGAATTGGTTTTTCAATTCGATTCGATTTTCCTGCCCAATTGGGTGGGTTTATTTTATAGCTTCTTCACCCCCTTTGGCTTCTCCTAACCACACTAGCGCAGTGGTGTAAACAAAATAAAGAAACAAAAAGGACTTTTCCTCTCTCTGTTAAATCCTAGCTCACGTTTGCAGTCTAACATCAGCTCTGGCAGGATACATTTCAAATCTGACATATTGTAATCACAAAACAGAAAATAAAATTATTTTTTCTACCTTTTGTTGTCTGGTCATTATTCAAATCTTGTCGGTCCCAGGCTCTGGTTGTCTTCTGATAACTTGCTTGCCAGGGTCTCCTTCTTTCTTCTTTCTCCGTGCTAACCATCCATCTGCCATTTCTGTCCTCCCCTTCCGTTCCCCTTCCCTCCCCTGGAGGTCTGGCATATTTCCTTTTTCTCGTCTCCATCCATAGAGCCACCTTTTCTCAACTACCCTTTCATCCAGCATCTCTCCCTCCTTCCTCACCACCTCAGGGTCCACTATCTCTCCCTTTCTTTTCCCAACTACCCTCCTATCCAGGATCTCTATCCTCCCTCCACACCATCCCTTGTGTCCAACTTCTCTCCCTTTCTGTTCCTTCCCTCCCTAAATCACATTGTCCATCATCTCTCTCCCTCATCTCTATTTTTAGACCTATTATTTCTTCCCCCCCAAAGTCCGGCATATGCATGTCTCTTTGAACCCCTCTTCCCTCCCTCCCTCCGTGTACTTCTATACCAGGGCCCTCCTCCCCTGAAGGTCTGTCCCCCCCGAAGGCCTGTGCTACCATCCCTGAAGGTGTGTCCCCCCTTGAAGGCCTGTCTACCTACCTTGAAGGCCTGCATCCCACCCCTGAAGACCTGCCTGCCTGTCCCCCCTGAAGGCCTGTCCCACCCCCCTTGAAGGCCTGCCTGTCCCCCCTGAAGGCCTGTCCCACCCCCCTTGAAGGCCTGTACCCCCTGTCGGCCTGTCCCACCCCTTGAAGGCCTGTCTCACCCCCCTTGAAGGCCTGTCTCCCCCCCTTGAAGGCCTGCATGCCTGTCTCCCCTGAAGGACTGCCTGCCTGACCCCACTGAAGGCCTGCCCCACCCCACCCCGAAGGACTTTTCACATCTCCCAGGAAGGCTTACGTATTCCCCCTGGCCTGCCCGCACCGTTTACCTTTGAAGACCAGCCTGCAAACAAGATCGCGGTTATAGCGTCTTTCCAAACTGCTTTGGAGCTGTTTCCTCCGCAGCGGTCCCGCCCCTCCGCCGCTCCTGTTTTAGGGGGCGAGGGGGGAGGGTCGGCCGAATTGGGAAGCCAATTTTTTTGAGTTTTGAATCGATTCAAATCGATTCACCTGAAGTGAATCGGTGAATCGATTTGAATTGTGAATCGGGCAACACTAGTTGGCAGACAGTTTCTGGAAGGGGCAAACAGTGGATGGAAGGAAGAAAATGACAAGATGAGGAAAGCAGAACCTGGGAGACAAAGGTTTTTAGATGCCATCAACTTGTGCTCGAGTCCTAGTCCAATGTTAGATGAATATTGGAGAAGAGCAAAGAACACCAAAACCCTCTATACCTTTGCTTCATCGACTACAGCAAAGGTATTGACTGTGTGGATTACAATAAACTATGGAGAACTCTAGTGCAAATGGGAATACCCAAACACATAATTCAGCTAATAGAGAGCCTATATGAAAATCAAGATGAAAAAGGTAGAAAAAAATTATATTTTTATATTTTTTTGTTATAGGATTGTAGCTGTGTTGATAAATGTTTATAAATAGAAAATGGAAATACGGTGATTGTTTTATTGGACTAATTTTAATACATTTTTGACTAACTTTTAGAGGCCAAATTCTTCTTCCTCAGGTCAGAACAGGGTACTGTAACAGCAGTATACTTTACTGACCTAAGGAAAGAGGGTTTGACCTCTGAAACCTAATTTAAAAATGTATTAGTCCAATAAAATGATATCTTATTTTCTGTTTTTTGTTTTATTTGTTAATTTGTAAAGTGATTTGAATCTCCTTATTGTCTGCTGATCTTCTTTTGTTCCACGTTGGATTCTTTGGTGGACCACTTGCCTTGTTGTTTTGTTACAAATTAGCATTAGCATACATGGAGTGGAACTCACCGATACTACCTGATCTACTCTTTACCTTCACAAGAAATGACCTGTGATCTTACTTTGTAACCCTCCTTCTATAACTCTTTTGTAATCTGCCTTGAACCGTAAGATAATGGCGGAATAGAAATCTCTAATGTAATGTAATGTAATAGGGGTTAAAGTTGGATGACAGAGTGAGGCAGTTGACACGAGTTGCAAACTTGGTTATTAATATAGACTTTTGTTTTGGATAATATTACTGCTTTACAATGCATTTGAACACTTTTATATACATATGGAGTTAAAATCCTGGGCAAGTAGGTGGGAAGGGAAGGAAGGGGGAATTTGTTCACAGATATTTGGGGCTTGCATAGAACTAAAACTGTACACTGGCACTGGTATGGTAATCTTTGTTGTTTGTTTTGAATTTTATAATAAAAGAAAAAATGAAATACAAGTGGAAATAAAGAAGTAAATAATAAAACAGGTAAATAAATGGGGGCGGGATATGGGTGAGGCAGGAGTATTGGGTGTGGGCGGGGCAGAGCTAGGGGTCCCAGTGTACTTGTGTGCCTAGGGGCTCTCGAAGAATTAATCCTGCCGTGTCTGCATCTGCTGTCTCTGCTGTCCCATCTCCTTTTCCAGTATTGCTGTTATCCCAGGACAAGCAGGCAGCATATTCTCACGTATGGGTGACATCACTGATGGAGCCCCGGTACAGACCACTTAAAAAGTGCATCGTCACTTTAAGACTTTAGAAAGTTTGTGATAGCACGAACCGCGCAATCCCTCAGTTTTTTCATTGCCGCGGAGCTAAGAAGACGCGTTTAACAATCGTTTAACTTTTATTGCCTTATTGCTCTCATGGCTTTCTGACTTTTAGTCTGTTTTTTCCCTTTTTTTCTTTAGTATTGCTTTCTTTTTTTTTTTTTTTTTAAGAAATCTCTTTTTAAACTTTAGCTCGTCTTCAAGTTTGACTCAGTTGGGCCTACTCGTTTATTTCAGCCTCCGACCTTAAGTTTCCTCAGCTGTTGTTTCCCCCTCCATGTCAAGCGGTTGACTGAGTTTTATCTAGCGAAGTCGTATTCCAGCTTCTTTAATTCTTTTGAAGCCACTGCACCATCTTCCATTTTCTTACTAAAAAAAACAAAAAACGGTGGGTAAGAAAGAAGCAGAAGAATAGATTCTTCATCTTTTCTTCATCAACGGACTTTCTCATCCTGCTGTTTTGACTTCCCTACACCAGAGGTGTGGGGTCAAAGTTTTGACATCGGAGGATCCAGTGGCGTCATATTTTTTCAGTATAGACTGCCTGAAGTCAATATCAACTCCGAGACTGGCTAATGTCGATATTGACTCCTACACTGTTCTCGGCGACACCACACTTCTCAACACCAGCAGTACTGCCTGCTTCCGGTGTTGTCTTGTGCTGTTTGAGTAAGTGAACTTCCTTCATTGGGACTCAGATCACACTAGCATTGAGTCAAGTCATGCTGACCTTGAAATAGTCCTCTAAGCGCACGCTCCCGAATTTGAGGAATGGCTGGATTAGGCCTCATCCTCATGGAACTGGAGCACGACACCGTGGGTACCGGTGACAACGCTAATGATACCGGTGTTTGTATATGTCCCATACCTGTGCTTGTGAAGTGCCTTGTCCTTGATCATCTTGGCACCGGACCTTGACACCGATGGTACCAGCGACAAAGCAAACGATACTGGTGGTTTTTTCCTTCAGTCTCAAAAGCTTGAGCTCCACTTAAAGTTCAACTCATGCTAGTTTTGATGCAATCCTGTATGTGACCGGTCCCAATCTGGGGCTCGACGTCGACTTCATCTGTATGGGACGGGTCAGCAATACCGATGATACTGATGAACAGTCTCCGGTACTAGTGGTTTTTTTTGCAACTGTGACTCAGCTTCACTATACTGTTTTCATGAAGTTTCAACCCGGTTCCAACCTCATCTTTATGAGACAGGAATGTGACACTCATAGTACCGAACAATAAACTAGCGGTACCAGTGCTCTCCCTTACACAACAGATTGATAACTTGCTATGGGAGGACTTGGGTATGTATGTGGTTTTTTTCCTGTATCCACTCGGTGTGTGCAAAGCAGCGGTACTGGTTTTTACCCTAATGCAAAAGATACACAACTTGTTAGGGGAAGAATTGGGTGAGCATTTTCTGTTGCTGGTGTCGACAAAATTTTTGCCCGTGTCGACATTGATTCTTCCAGTGCCACTCTGGTCTGAACCTTCGACACCAGTTGCATCTGCGGTGGAATTGCCCTCAGTGCCGCCACTTCTTCTCAAAGGCTCGACACCGATGACTTGCTGATACCGGTCTTCTTCCATGATGCTACTATTTCTTCAGCTTTGACTACAGCTGCTCACAGCATTGTCTTCCGCTGCCTGACTCTGCTTCTTCAGTCTTAACAAATTTTTTAGGGAACTATAAAAAAATTTTCCCTTTTTAAAGGAGATTTTTCTCTTTTGATTAGAGTCTCCATTTTTTCCCTTTTCAGGGGTTTATACAGAGTAATTCCTATTTCTGCGTTTGATACACCTTAACTTCTTTGTGAATTGCTAGTGCAATCTACCTTGAAGAAGTCTTCAGGTTCTAGTGTATGTATATCTGCTGGTGCGGGCAATATTCAACGCACGTCAGCCTTTTTTGACATGTTTCTTCGGAGCATATCCTCAAAATTAAGACTTTCATTTCAGTGTTGCTATGGAAGGAGAGTTGACATTCCTACTGTACATTGAATTTATACACAGTGTCGTCTTCCACTGTTTGATTCTGCCTTCTCAGTACTTACTCAGTAGAAACATTAATGACCACTGATGGGAACTAACAAGGGTGGAGAGCTTATCAGTTAGTTTTCCCGTCATTACAGTTTTGTCCTTGATTTTGCTGCGATACAGGATGTATTTGTATCTCATTACACTGTTCCACTAACGTTGCAGGGTGTCTGCTTGTGAATATCCAGACTCTTCCTCAGTTCCATACATTCCTTTATACTTCATGCCTGTGGTATTCAGCCTATGCCTTCTAGGTCTGTCCCTAGAGCAGTGCACAGGAGTAGATGCACTACAAACAGCTCAATTTAAACCCCAAACTGAACATTTTGGGGACTTTTCTTCTTTGGCCTCTAGAGGGAGCAGGAGAGCAGATTTGCCTGTTCTACAACCCCCATACAGCTCTAGTTTAGTTCCCAGCAGTCACCTGCAGGCTGGAGGCAGAACCAGCCGGAAAACCTTTTCACGTGAGAATTTGGGGCGTAGCTGCAAGCTACTACATAAGAGAGCAGAATAGCTAGAGGGGGGAAGGAAAAGCAGGAGCAATAGAGAAGGCAGGGAGGCTCAGGGTTGAAAGTTCTGGATGGCAGTGAATGGCCTGAATGTATGGAGCTGACAGAGGCTGGTCCGGAGCCACTAAACTTAATGCCTCAGGATTTTCAGACCATGGGGCTGGAGCCCTATGCTGAACCACTGAATGGAACCCTGCCAATGAAAGTTTGCTGGACTGAAGGCAAGTAAATTAAACTGCCTAAATGTTTAACCTGGACACTGTTTGGCTAAGCTTACTAAATGCCTTTTGTTGTGTAACCCTAAAGAAGGTGTGGTGCTTGGGGGCATCTACAAGAACTTTAAAGAACTGCTTTTGGATTATTTTTGGGGGGTGGGTTCTTCCCTCTGGGAAGGGGGAAGGACTGTTACCAGTCCCAGGAAGTGGGGACTGCTCTGCGTCTTATGTGGTGAGTTTGAGGACATATTATTTGCAAATTGTGACCACACAGAGCACACTCCCTGGCCAGCAAGTCAAATGCTGGGGCCTAGTGCCGTAGCACTAGCACAGGCTGAGGTAGTGATATCAGCCCAAAAGATTGTTTTTGAATTATTTGAAAGTATGAACCATTAATTGGCTGGAGAACTAGCGGCATCTTTGAAAAGCCTAAATTATGATTTTTTTTGGAACTTTATTGGCTGGCACTAATCCAGAGACAGTTTGGAATTACAGTTTGTTTGTTTTGGACTATATTTATATTTTGAACATCCTGACAAGATGGATTTTCTTTCCTCCAATGTGGAACTGTTGAACTTTAGGCAAGCAAGCTGGTTTGAATGTTTTTATTTTGTTTGGTGAATAAACCCAGCCCATGCTTGATGCAATATACTTACCTGGTGCTGTGGTGTTCTTTTAAGGTGGCCTTTTTTTTTTTTTTTCCTTGTGCAGCCCGTAGCGGCTCACAAGAGTTTTCCTTTTGTTACTGGCACCCTAGGACCCATTGCTCTGAGGCTGCCGGTGACATGCCAGAGGTTTGGAAGTGGCTGTAGAGGAGGAAGAGGAGGAGGCCGCTCAATCCTTTTTAGGATAAATTTTCTTCTCTTGGTTTTCATCACAGCACTTTTTCCTTTAGCCTTTTGGCCTTGGGATTTTCATCTTTCTGCTGCTATCCAGCTCTTGACATCCTTCCTTTCTAGGGGTCTGAAGTTTTTTTTTCTCCTTCTCACTTGATTGGTTTTCACACCTTTCAGTTCTGCTGTTGTTTTCGCACCTAGGTGCAGTATTCTTGCTCTTTGGATTTCAGGGAAGCCTCTTATTTCTTTTCATTCCTTAGGACTTCCTGTATTTGCTTGTGCTTTTCAGTCACTTAGCACAGTTTGCACTATCAGGCCCTTCTAACGGCCCCACATCTTTTTTAATATTAAAAAGGAGTGCTTGCATTTGTGACGCCACCACTCTGCCATCTTGGATTTTTCTTTTCCAGTACAACTACTACCCTTCAATTTTCATGGTGATTCTACCAAGGGTCTCTAGAATTTGGCCTTTTTCTCTATTGAGAACATTTCTTCTTCTGAACTTGCTCTTCTTTGCCTGTTTACAATTTGAACATTTTTTTGCTTGGCACTTGAAGGTTTTCAGGTCACATGACTTTCCTGTGTCCTGGAGTACTACTAGCAAGACTCTGTCGTTCCCTTTCCACTGTCCATGTGACACCACTGGCAAAGCTATTTCTTTGCACTCCTCAGTGGACCCTTGCTTATCAGTGGTCTCAAGTGACGAATTGTCTCTCACAACATATATTGTGACATCATTTCTTTTGCAGTCGCTTCAATGGTGATCCAAGAATCTCGGAGAGAACAGGAACCCGAAGGCCTTGAGCATGCACAGATGCTCAAGGCCCAGCGCGAAATAGGCAGATCTTCGGGCACCGGCATGTCCTGTGCGTTGGTGCTGGTGCCAAATGGGGAATAAGAAATGTGATCGGGTGGGTGGGTGGGTTCCTTTTTTATGCCGGATCGCGGCGGGGAGGGGGTGCGACGTGAGTGGAGGATGCCGGATCACGGGGAGGAGGGTGCCGGATCGCCGGGGGGGGGGCACCACGAGCGGGAGGATGGCGGATCACATGGGGGGGGCCTTCATGAGCAGGGTGAGCTAAGCCGGTTCTTGGGGGGGTAGAGCAGCGCCGCTGGCCTCAGGGGATGGGGGTGGGTGGGAACGAATCAATCGAGTTTCCCTTAGTTCCTATAGGGAAACTCGCTTTGATATATGAGTATTTCGGTTTACGAGCATGCTTCTGGAACGAATTATGCTCATAAACCAAGGTACCACTGTATAGGTAGATATTTGTGGCTACTTTTTAGAGCTAATTTTGTAAAGGTACTTAATTGTACTTTTTATAAAATAATCATATTATGAACATAGTTGTTGCACAGGATAGGCATTCTTTTATAAGATTGCTCCAACCAAGAACATAAAAGAAAAATAGAAAAATATGGTACTTGCCAACAGCCCTGTGACAGAGTGTATGAAACCCTGCTACTTCACTGGCTGGGCACTGCTGCTCAAACTAAGAATAAACATCAGGAAAACCCGGCACTCCCCCTCCTGGCTAAATTGGCTCACAACCACAGCAGCACCGAGAAAGAGTTTCTCCCAGGAAGGAGGGAGGGGAGAAAAGTAGGAAACTAGGAAGTGACTCAGGGGAACTTAAAAGGCTGAGCCAGACCCAGCAGGAGAGGGATGCTAGAGTAACATGACCATTTATTTTTTTTCATCAAAACTGGACATCTAGTGATTTTCAGTCCCGCCCCCAATCTCGTCCTAGCACCATCCCAATTTCTTCCATTAATTTTTCATGTACATACAATATCTTATTAATTCATAATGGTAACCATAAGATTAAAAAAACCCACAAAGCACACTGTAAGCAGAAAAAATGTTAATTATCATTTATATTTGGGGGGTTTTCAAAGAGGTCATAAGAAATGGCTTCGCCGGATCAGACCCTAGGTCCATCCAGTCCGGCGACCCGCACTCGCGGAGGCCAAGCCAGTTGAGTTCCCTGTTGAGAAACCTTGTTTACTCGTATCCCTCAATGTGATTTGCGAGAAGGTGTGCATCCAACTTGCCCTTGAATCCCAGAATGGTGGTCTCCATCACGACCTCCTCCGGGAGTGCGTTCCAAGCGTCCACCACTCGTTGTGCGAAGCAGAATTTCCTGATATTTGTCCTGGGCCTGGTGCCCCTCAGCTTCAATCCATGACCTCTTGTCCGAGTCACATTGGACAATGTGAATAACGATGTTTATTGCTCTATTTTGTCGAATCCTTTTAATATTTTAAAAGTCTCTATCATGTCCCCTCGCAGTCTTCTCTTCTCGAGGGTGAACAATCCCAGTTTTCCGAGGCGTTCTTTGTAGCTCAAGTTCTTGATACCTGTAACTAGCTTCGTGGCTCGTCTTTGCACCCTCTCCAGCAGGGTTATATCCTTCTTTAGGTAGGGAGACCAGTGTTGGACACAGTATTTCAAGTGTGGTCTGACCATTGCTCTGTAAAGCGGCATTATGATGTCCTCCGATCTACTCGTGATGCCCTTCTTTATCATGCCCAACATCCTGTTTGCTTTCTTTGCTGCCGCTGCGCATTGTGCTGATGGCTTCAGGGTCCTGTCTATCAGTACCCCCAGTTCCCTTTCTTGTTCGCTCTTGCCCAATGTTACACCTAACATTTTATATTCATGTTCCTTGTTTTTCTTACCCAGGTGCATCACTTTGCATTTGTCTATGTTGAACTTCATCTGCCATTTTTCTGCCCATTTCTCTAGCTGGTTCAAATCTCTCTGGAGTTCTTCTCTGTCCTTTTGTGACCCAACTACCCTACATAGTTTTGTGTCGTCTGCAAACTTGATTAAATTACTTGTTGTTTCTTCTTCCAGGTCGTTTATGAAGATATTGAACAGGATGGGCCCAAGGACCGAACCCTGGGGTACATCGCTAGTCACCTTTTCCCAGTCCAAGAACTTCCCATTTATGCCCACCCTCTGCAATCTATTTTCCAGCCATTTGCCTATCCATCTTAGTATATCTCCTTCTATTCCATGGCTTTGTAGTTTCTTCAGAAGCCTTGCGTGTGGAACCTTGTCGAACGCTTTCTGGAAGTCCAAGTATATTATATCCACTGGTTCACCGTTATCGATTTGTTTGTTCACCTCCTCAAAAAATTGAAGTAAGTTTGTCAAACATGACTTCCCCTTCCTGAAGCCATGCTGACTAGCTCTCATCAGGTTGTGGTTTTCCAGGTGTTGCACTATGCTATCCTTTATTAGTGCTTCAACCATCTTCCCAGGAACCGACGTAAGACTCACAGGTCTGTAGTTGCCCGGTTCTCCTCTCGATCCTTTTTTGAAGATTGGAGTGACATTCTCTATCTTCCAGTCATCTGGTATTCGCCCGGTTCTAATTGACAAGTTAGCTAGGGATTGTAAAAGTTCTCCGATTTCTACCTTAAGCTCCTTTAGCACTCTCTGGTGAATTCCATCTGGTCCAGGGGATTTGTCACTTCTTAGTTTGTCGATCTGATAGTATATCATGTCCAAATCCACATTCACTGTGGTTAGGCTATCCTCTATTTCTCCTTTGAATGCTCTCCCTGTTTCTGGCATTGATGCAGTGTCCTCCTTAGTAAAGACAGATGCAAAGAATGAGTTTAGCCTATCCGCATTCTGTTTGTCTTCCTTGATGCACCCTTTTCTTCCTTGGTCGTCGAGAGGGCCCACCGCCTCCTTAGCTGGTTTTTTCCCTTTTATGTATCTAAAAAAGGGCTTGAAGTTTTTGGCTTCTTGCGCTATATTTTCCTCATATGCTTTTTTAGCGTCTCTTACCGCCTTGTGACACTTCTTCTGGTCGACCTTGTGACTGTTCCAGGCCTCCGTTGTGTGTTCGCGTTTCCATTTTTTAAACGAGTTCCTCTTATCCCTTACTGCATCCTTCACCTCTTTAGTCATGACAGATGACTTTAAAATATGCAATATTACCTCAGTAACAACTATAGAAAAATACTCACTAAATTGAAAATAAAATAATTTTTCCTACCTTTGTTATCTGGTGAGTCTCTGGTTGCACTTCCTTCTAACTGTGCATCCTTTCTTTCATTTCTTTCTTTGTCTTTCTCTCTCCCTGCCCCCCCCCAAGCCACCACCGCCACACTACCCTAACTTTTTCTTTCTTTCTCTCTCCCTGCCTCCCCCCACACCACCGACGATGACAATTTCTCCCTGCTTCCCCACCGCCAACACAGAAAAAGGGCAAGGCGAGTGCAGTGACTGCACAACGGCCGGCCCAGAAGCCTTCCCCCGACGTCAATTCTGACATCGAAGAGGAAGTTCCGGGCCAGCCCATCTCTGCCGTTCAAAATGGGATGTATAGTCACATTATCCTACCCTCACTACGCCACTGATGGCGTGGAGGTGACTTCACAGCCAGCATTTAAACATGGGTGACCTAGGCCTACACAGTGGTGGGCAAAGCTCTGGTCAGCTTATTGGGCAGGTACGTAGAGTCATTCCCATATATATTTAAATTGTGTTTGAATGTGGGATTGTTATATACCTAAATATGTATTTACGAGGGTGTTTCAAAAAGTAACAGCAAATTGACAGTATTTCATGAAACAAACCCCCTGGCATTTCAAACACAGGGAAGTTACATTCTTAGAGGAAGTGTTGACACTGCCCAATAAATGGTATGGCGTGCTTAATTGGTAGGGCACCATATACAAAATGGTGGTGCCCTTAGCTGTTTGCACAGTAGAGGAGCAGCAAGCAGTCATCAGATTTTTGTTGTCGGAAGGTATGAAACCTTGTGAAATTCATAGAAGAATTCTGCAACAATATGGAGATGCCTGCATTGGTGAGAAAAGAGTGTACAAGTGGGTACATGTATTTAAAAACAGGCAAACATCAGTCCCCGATGAGGATTGCTGCAGTCGTCCCAGCATGGCCATCCCTAATGCGAAGGTGGGTCGTGCTGATGCCATTATTCATGAAAACAGACGCATTTCTTTATAAGTTCTGGCCAGGGAATTGGATCCACATATACCATTGTCACGGAGGTTCTCAAGTATTACAAGCTGTGTGCACAGTGGGTGTCTAGGATGCTGAGTGATGAGCACAAAATGATTCATGTGCAGACTTACATAGCCTTTTTTTGGCATGGTATAATGATGAAGAAGGCTTCCTGGCACATATTGTTACAGAGGCTGAAACCTGAGTGCATCACTATGAGCCTGAAAGCAAGAGGCAGTCTTCATAATGGCATCACACAGTCAAGATGAAGTTCAAGTCTCAACCCTCCGCTGGAAAGGTCCTGTTCACTCTCTTCTGGGATATGAATGGACCAATTTTGGAGCACTATCAGGAAAAGGGTGAAAAATGAATAATGTTCAATACAGTGCACTGTTAGAGGAGGAGCTGAAGCCAAAAATACGGAGCCATCACAAATAATTTTTTTCTAAAGGCATTCTTCTCCTTCATGATAACACACACCCTCAAACGGCCACTGCAACTCTTGATACTATTCTGAGATTGAGATTTCAGATCTTACAGCATCCTCAATACTGCCCTGATTTTGCTCCCTCTGATCATCATGTGTTATGTACCCTTGAAGGACGCTTTGAGAGTACGAAGATTTGTATGCGATGACAAGGTCAAAGAAGTGGTGCATTCCTGGCTGAAGGCACAACCAAAAACATTTTTTTCCAATGAAATAAAGAAGTTGGTGCAGCGGTGTGAGAAGTGTTGAATAGGACATGTAATGACATGTAATTTGTATTTCTAATTGAATTATATATCTCAAAATATTCAATTTGCTGTTACTTTTTGAATGCCCTTATATAACAATATATATTGTTGAAAGAAAATAAATT
Organism: Geotrypetes seraphini; assembly: GCF_902459505.1. Lineage (NCBI taxonomy): Eukaryota > Metazoa > Chordata > Amphibia > Gymnophiona > Dermophiidae > Geotrypetes > Geotrypetes seraphini. Next base: position 134,547,278 of record NC_047088.1, on the reverse strand, counting down.
TATGAGGGCAGATTTCATAGTTATTACTGTTGCCTGGATATACTATGATTTTCTAAGGCAAACTGTCCTGACTAAAAACTGCTCCAAGAGAGCCATAGAAGAATTATGCTCAGATTTATTAAAGACATACTGGTAGTTGAGTTAAGTAAATGTTTTCTCTTCCCTTTGACATAGTTCAGGAAAGCAAAACAATGTGCATACATTCAGGGGCCTATTTACTAAATCATGTCAAGGTTTTGCAGTGAGCTGTGTCAAATTTACCCCCAATAGGAGTCCATGGAGGCACTTACACCCTATCTAAAAACATATAATTTTTAGGTGAAACAGGAAAACTTTCAGTTATATGACCCAAATCCAGAGGTTCAAAGAGTCATGGTTGATCAATATAACACTATTACTCCTCTTAGTATTGTGTTGATAACTTGTAATAACAATATTTTCTCCCATATGGTATAATCAAAAAGTCCTCCATGGAACTCAAAGTCCATGCCAGACAATAAAATGTTGAACAGTTAAATAATGAAGTATTTATCAATCTGATATCCTATTGAAAAATGTGTATAGAAATAGTACTTCTCTACACTACTGACATCCATTGTTCAGTAAAGTACCACGTTTCAAAATGCCTTCATTAGGAGCGGTGAAAGAACTCTTCTATTCCATAGCTCTTTGAACTGTTGGATTAGGTTTATTGTCCTTGACCTAGGGGCCACCGTAGGAACAAACTGCTGGGCACGATAGACACGTTAGATAGTTTGTGAGCCCACCGGGACAGACAGGGAAAATGCTTGAGTGCCTGATTGTAAAACCGCTTAGATACCCTTGAAAGGCGGTATATAAAATCCTAATAAACTTGAAAACCCAGCAGTAACAATTCTTATGTTTTTATGTCTCCCTGTTTCACCTATTACAGCAGTAATTGTAGCAGCGCTATTCACATTTTAAATATGGTTGTCCCAACATATCAGTGTCTAAAGTTCTATCTCAGAATAGGCTAGCGCTAAACATAGGGCAAAAATGTAGGAAATGGATAGAGGCATATGACTGCTTTCTTGGGGTTAATTTTGTAAAGTTTTATAAATGGAACAATTATGTTCATAAGGTATGCGTATGTTGTGATGGGTTTTCCCAGCTTTTTTTTTTTATATTATATTTTTACCACTGATTATTGGGATTTTTTGTAATTAGTAGTAATCAAGGGGCATGTCATGAGCAGAGTGGCATTCTAAATATCTGTTACCAATTCTAGATAGCAAATTGGGGTAGCAATTCTGGGTAGCAAATTGACATATAGGCAATGCCAGAAAAACCTTGAGACTTATGCCACCTGTCAAGGATGAATAAGTGCCACTGCAGCATGGCTCTGTGATTGCTAGCATAGGTGCTGACTAAAGGAGAGCTAATATGAAAGTTTGTGAGCCTGATTGCTGCCTCTGTCCAGCCTAGTCTGTCATCTACAACCCCTCTTGGTCCCAACCATTCCATCTACCCTCTGCTGCCCATCTCTCACCTCTCTAACTTGCTTGTCCCCACACAGACCTTTTTCCATACCCACCTCTGTGTTCTCTCCTCATCCATTCTTAACCATGCCCAATTGACCCCCCTATTTCCATCTTCCAGCCTATTATCATTCCCAGTCCTATGTCCTAGTCCCTAGTTATTATTCTCTAGTCCTTTGTGTATTCTGTGTGTGTGTGCAAGTGAGGAGGTATCTGTGTCTGCTTTACCTGTTGTTTGTCAATGTCTGTGCTACAAAGCTGTTTCTCAGTCTGGGTGTTGGTGATGGAGAGCTCTGGGCTGTTCAAGCCAACCTGTTCAAGGCACACCAAAAGAAGAGGAGGGCTAACAGGCCACATTCTTATCACAAGATATACCGTAAATAGGCCCAAGACAGTTTCATGACCTCACTGAAGAGCAGTGCATAGAGCACTTCTGCTTCACTAAGGAAGCCTCCAACATTTGGAGCCTTTTCTCCACCCTACCACTCACAAGGGAAAACCTGTGCTCATCCATCTCAGTCCATGTAAAAATATTTATTTAATTTGTTTTCTAGCCCATCCTACACAAAGCGCCCAGGATGGGTTACAGGTCAACATACACAACAGGTTACAATTTGCCATATTTACAGTACAAGTTTTTCTGATACAAGATTGTATCCTAACTCGACACATACTAAGAATCTAATACCAATATCCATAATATACAGTTTGCAGGTCAAATTCATTATAGTTACAGTGCAAGATTTTTCAACACAAGTTTCTATCCCAACACAATACACACTGAGGATCTTATATCAATATACATTTCTTTGTAATTTATCGGTTGTAGATAGAGGAGTTAGGTGAACAGGTATGTTTTTATTGCTTTCCTAAAGTTGGGGAATCCTTCAAGTGATCTAATCTGTGGGGGTAGTTGATTCCAGTAGCTCAGTATGAAGTGGGAGTAGGAGCATCGTTTGCAGTTGAAGGGCACAGGCAGGGGGAGTTTTGAGGTGTACTTCATCCTGGGAATGAAGAGACCTGTTGACACATATGGAGGAAGCTTGGTCATCACGTAGACCAGTGCCATGTCATGTATGGATTAGCAGATGAAATTTAATGTGAACAAATGCAAAGTGATGCACATTGGGAAGAGTAAACCAAATCACAGTTACCAGATGCTAGGGTTCACCTTGAGGGTTAGCACCCAAGAAAAAGATCTGGGTGTCATTGTAGACAATACAATGAAACCTTCCACCCAATGTGTGGCGGTGGTCAAAAAAAGCAAACACGATGCTAGGAATTATTTTAAAAGGGATGGTTAACAAGACTAAGAATGTTATAATGCTTCTGTATTGCTCCATGGTGTGACCTCACCTTGAGTACTGTGTTCAGTTCTAGTCATTGTATCTCAAAAAGATATAGAATTAGAAAAAGTTCAAAGAAGAGTGGCCAAGATGATACAGGGGATGGATCTATTTTTGTATGAGGAAAGACTAAAAAGGTTAGGGCTCTTTAGCTTGAAAAAAAAGACAACTTCCGGAGTCTGTCATAGGGGAAAACACCCTCCAAGGATTCAAGACAAAGTTAGACAAGTTCCTGCTGAACAAGAATGTGCGCTGGTAGGGCTAGTCTCAGTTAGGGCATTGGTCTTTGACCAGAGGGCCGCCACATGAGCGGACTGCTGGGCATGATGGACCACTGGTCTGACCCAGTAGCGGCAATTCTTATTTTCTTATGTCTACAAAATCCTAAGTGGTGTAGAACGGGTACAAATAGATCAATATTTTTACTCCATCAAAAATTACAAAGACTAGGGGGCATACGATGAAGTTACAGAGAAATGCTGCTCTATAAACCAGAAGAGGTGTGTTCAGTATTTGACTTGCTCTATCCTGCACAACTTGGCAATACAGTGCAGAATTCCAGTACATAAAGAACAGCAGCTACAGGCCGGGGACACAGTAAGAGGAGGAACAGGCACCACCAGCATGAACCATGCTTATCTACACTGGCAGCAAGGAATAAACTCCTACATTGTTAATTTCTGTGAAGGGTTTATAGGGTAAGGCAAAAACAATTAACCCCTAAAGTTTTTCTCAGCAACGCTTAGAATTTCAACATGAAATTTTACATCTTTATTTGTTGTGCCGAGTGGAATGAGATTATCTTTAAACATAGTGAAATTACAGACTTGTTAGCATGTCCAAAAATGTTTGAACTATGAAACTATTATTATTTGAAGGAAAAAAAAACAGAGTACCAGATTCCTGTTAATGACATCACAGTGACATAGACTTTTGTCTGGGGGGCAATGTTGGAGACCTATCACAAGCTCCACCCAAAGTCGCAAACCATCACTGAACTCAAAGAAGGACTGCAGATGATCTGGGACAGCATACCACAGGGACTGATCGACAAGGCTGTTAAGAACCTCCTAAAAAGACTGAAGGCATGTTTTAAAAATTGGGTGAATACTTTGAGCATTCGCATTGACTGTAAAATTTTGTATCATTCAAATGCCATTATTTTACTGTGTTGTAGTTTAAACATTATTAACATGCAAAAATTGTTAGGTAGTAATGCTAAAATGTCTATAACATCAATATATGAGCTTAAGATAATTAAGGGCTCCTTTTACGAAGGTGCACTAGTGTTTTTAGCACACGCACCAGATTAGCACGTGCTAGCCAAAAAACTACCGCCTGCCCAAGAGGAGGCGGTAGCGGCTAGCGCACATGACATTTTAGCACGTGCTATTCCGCGCGTTAAGGCCCTAATGCGCCTTCGTAAAAGGACCCCTAAATGTTGTTTAATAGCAATATGTAAGTATGATGACTAAATTGAAATTGAAACACTAATTAAAGAAAACATTGTACAACACTTGGAGGATCATAATCTATTAAGGGCTTCAGGAAAGGGAAGTCATGTTTGACAAATTTACTGCAATTCTTTGACAAAGTGAACAAACAAATGGATAGTGGCGATCCAGTGGATATAATTTACTTGGACTTTCAGAAAGCGTTTGACAAGGTCCCACATGCAAGGCTCATGAAGAAACTACTATGCCATGGAATAGGGGGAGAAGTGCAAAGATGGATCGGAAAATGGCTAGAAAACAGAAGGCAGAGGGTTAGCATAAATGGGAAATACTCAGACTGGGAGAAAGTGACTAGTGGCGTGCCCCAGGGCTCGGTTCTTGGACCTTTATTGTTCAATATTTTTATAAACGACCTGGAGGAGGAAACATCATCCAATATAATTAAGTTTGCTGATGATACAAAACTATGTCGGGCGGTTGGCACTCAAAGGGACTGCGAGGACTTCCAGAAGGATCTGAACCAGCTAGAAACTTGGGCGAACAAGTGGCAGAAGAACATAAGAAGTTGCCCCCGCTGAGTCAGACCAGAGGTCCATCTTGCTCAGCGGTCCGCTCCCGCGGCGGCCCATCAGGCCTAGTGCCTGAACAGTGGTCCCTGATTAATTTTGTAACTTACCTCTAATCCCATCCCTATAATCTACCTTTACTCTTATCTGTACCCCTCAATCCCTTTGTCTTCCAAGTACCTATCCAAAATTTCTTTGAACCCCTGTAGCGTGCTCCTGTTTATCACATCCTCTGGTAGCACGTTCCATGTATCCATGAACTTTAACATAAACAAATGCAAGGTGATGCACCTAGGAAAGAAAAATAAAGAACATGAGTATATGATGATGGGGGTGAAGTTAGCAAAATGCAAACAAGAAAGGGATTTGGGGGTACTGATTGACAGTACCCTTAAACCATCGGTACAATGTGCGGCGGCGGCGAAGAAAGCAAACAGGATGTTGGGCATAATTAAGAAGGGGATTACGAGTAGATCGGAAGAGGTCATAATGGCGCTTTACAGAACAATGGTCAGACCGCATTTAGAATACTGTGTTCAACACTGGTCTCCATACCTTAAGAAAGATATAACTCTGCTGGAGAGAGTGCAGAGGCGAGCCACGAAACTTGTCAAAGGGATGGAGCATTTGGATTACAAAGATCGACTCAGGAAACTGGGACTGTTTACCCTCGAGAAGAGAAGACTGAGGGGGATATGATAGAGACTTTTAAAATATTAAAAGGATTTGATAAAATGGACCAAGAAACAGCATTGCTAACATTTTCAAATGTGACACGGACTAGAGGTCATAGCCTGAAACTGAGTGGCAGTAGGTTCAGGACAAATGTCGGGAAGTTCTGTTTCGCGCAACGCGTGGTGGGTGCTTGGAATACACTCCCCGGGGAGGTTGTGGAGGAGACTACTGTACTGGGATTCAAGCGCAAGTTGGATGCACACCTTTTTGCATATCATATTGAGGGATAAGGTAATTCTGGGTCTCCAAAAAGGAGTACTTAAATGGGCCGCCGCGGGTGCAGATCGCTGGATTAGATGGACCTCGGTCTGATCCGGCGAAGGCTTTTCTTATGTTCTTATTAAATAAGTATATTAAATGTCTAAGTATATTAAATGTCTTGTTGAAATTCAACAGGATGCCAAAGGAAATGTGATCACTGTAATAATATAATTTCATCAGACTCAACATGGCCATGTTTCAGCCTCTAGGTCTGAATCAGGAGTCTAATCTAATCTATGATTTGTGAGTCACTCTATGCCTAAATAGGTTCAAGTGGACGTACAATTTGAGAGAGGAGGAGAGAAGAGATCGGTGAGGAAGGTGAGATAGTAAGGGCGACTAGTGGTACAATTTATTTTGAAAATAGTGAAGACTCAGTCCATGTACACTACTAATTGTTGGGGTGCATTGCCCCGAAGAGAAGTCTTCAATTTTTTAAAAAAATTTGAGCTAATTGGGTTCAGTTTTGATATCTGTAGGAAGGTTGTTCCAGGTTTTTTGTGCCAAAGAAAGTAATAAGTGTACGGAATATGTGTTTGTACTTTATTTCTTTAGGGGTTGGAAAGAGTTTCTTGATGTTTCTGGTTGAATTGGATAGAGAATTGATGAAGAAGTTTGAGAGGTGTTGCTGAGCTTGCATTTAAGATGTGGTTACATTATGCATTATATTTTGAAACTAATGCGAGCATTGATTGGTAACCAGTGGAGTTTATTGAAGTATGATGAGATAGAGTTGTATTTTTTCAGCTTGAAGATTAGCCGTATTGCCGTGTTTTGAATCAATTGAAGTTTCCGGGTGAGGGTGGTGTTTATGGCTGCCTAGAGTGAGTTATAATTGTGCAGTTGTGACAGTGCCAGCATCTGCGTCAATATCACAAAGTGCTGACTATGGAAGAAGGGTCTGACCGGTTGGAGTTGTCTCATGCTGTAGAAGGAATTTTTCCGCATGTTGGAGATTTGGGGTTTGTAGGAGAGGGTTAGGTCTAATATGACTCCAAGTATTGTGGAGGTTTTGTTGATGTTGAGATTGGTTCCTGTGGGCAAGGTAATGGTTGATGGAATGGTTTTCTGGGGATTGTAAAGGAATGTATATATAGTATTAATCCTATAAAATCTGATAACTGCCATACCAACTTTATATATAAGGAAGATTTCCACAAAAATAAGTATGGATCAAGAAGCCAATCTTGATATAGTAACACGCAAGAAATTTATACCGTTGGAGGATTGAAATTTGTATCTGAGGACACTTTGGTTTGCATTGTATGTTTCCTGTGTGTTATATAAAATTAGCTTCTTGATCCGTACTTATTTTTGTGGTGATCTTCCTTATATATAAAGTTGTTTTGGCAGGTACCTGCAGCTGGAACTGGCTGTATTCACTTTGGGCTCCTGTAACTCAAAATTTATTTACAACTTTAATTTTAAGTGGTTTCTGTTCAGTCTGTGTTGAGGCACCAGTCCTCAGTTTAATTTCAAACTTCTTTCATTTATTTGGTCTGGAGAAAGGAAATATGTAACTTCTCTTCATATTACGAACAATTTTTCTCATGTCCAGCGATTTGCGCTGGATCTATATTTACATCTCACCCTAATCCTAGGCAACAAAAAAAAGCCTACAGTAGCCTATTTCAACTGGACCATCAAAAGATACCAAAATCAGAAACTACAAAGTACATAACTGCTGTTAGTTGAGATTTATTTTAACTACATAACTATTTTAAGTTTCTATTTTATGAAACTAAAATCTGCTATCAACCCCCTCAGCACCAAGACTCCACAGCGAAATTCACACATAAGTGTAAAGTACAGCCATTTGTTTCTCAATTGCTTGGAAGGCTTTGATCTCTCAAACCTGTTTAAAGCAATCAGTCTTTCAGTGCCAGCTGAACTGAGGCCCCAGTGTGGCAGTAAGAGTCCTTAAAGCATTCATACTCGCACAGAAAGTTGCCTTGCCAATGCACAAAAGGATTCTCAGTAGCTGCTACTGATCATGGACACAGGTCACCAGTTCCTGCCAGCCTCTGGAAGGGCATTGTTGGGCTCTACCAGTATCACTATCCCCAGCTGCTGTCTGTGCATCTGGTTCTTTATCCATGAAGGGATATAGCAAAGACCATGTGATATCCTCCAGCTGTTTCACACTGGCCTTGAGTGACTCCATGGTGTCCATTTTCCTTGTGTCCAGGTTCTCCATCATCTCTACCACATGCAAGTTATAGAATAAGGGCATTTACTTGAGGAATTGAATTTAATTAGATGCTAATTGACCATAACCAATAATTACCAATGATGCTACTTGGCTCTAATAGCAGTTGCTACCCTTAGTCAGTATTCTACAATCAATGTGTGCAAAACCTACTGTGTATAATACAAAGGGGTCATGAACCTGCTAGGACATGGGCAGGTCAGGGGCATGCCCAGTATTAATTCAAACAGGTTATAGAATTCTGTCAATTCTGCACTTAACTGACATCAGTTAGGTGCACTCATGTCTAAATTTACACTTGAAAATGATGACTTATAATAGTATTCTATGACAGTAATTATGCAGATAATTGCCATTACAGCAAAGGTACTTAGCATGCACTATTCATATCTTTGGGTGTCCTTTGAGAATTACTATCATAGTGCTGCATGCTCTGTGCTACCGCCATAATCCAGGAAGATTATCATGCAGATAATATATATAGACCGCTTCCATGGCCAGGAAACCTGTCAGATGCTAATTTCTTCACATATATAGGGAAGGCATAGACATGTTTGTCCATTTGGACCTGGTTTCTGCATCACAGGTACTTTTTCATATCTGTACATGTACCATAGCTCTATTTTAAGAGATCCATGTTTATTTCCTTTATGTTTAGTTGTCATTTCAAGGCATCATTGGCAAGGGATTTTACATGTATAGCCCTGGAATAGGTCATAGAATACAGCAAGGGAAATAGTTTGCAATATCCAGTGTAGAACATAAAGAAAAGCAGACTAATCCTATTTGATAAAGGCTTTGTTTACTATGCATGCTCTAAGGTTTTAAATATGCATGCTCAATACAGCCATGTTTTACCCAAGGGGCTGCTTTAAAGCAGTTGATTACTGATGTATACCACAGTTCACATGCACATCCTGTATACTCTGCCATTTCTAAATACTATGATTGGATATCTTGTAGCCATAAATCTGATATTACTTGCCAAGCATTTCTGATAACACTGACTCTTCTATTATAAGGGACTGGTCTGATTTTCTTTATAGGTCACAGGGTATGCACATTTTCAGCAAAAGGTTGATATTCCCACATCCAAAACCTATCTAAAATGGTGCTGCACATGTTAGTGGTTCCTACCACCCGTTAATGGCAGTACATTTAACTAGAAGTACATTACATTACATTAGTGATTTCTATTCCAACCTAGCATAAAGATACTAGGTGTAATTTTGGATCAGTGCCTAACCATGAGAGACCAGGTGGACTCCTTGATCAGAAAGGGATTTTTCACTCTCTGGAAACTCAGATCCATTAAAGCTTATTTCGATACAGCGGCATTCAGAACCCTAGTCCAATCCCTCGTACTGAGTCTACTTGACTACTGTAACATCGCCTATTTAGCAATTTCCCAAAAGAACATGCAGCGTTTACAATTGATGCAAAATGCAGCGGTCAAACTGATCTTTGGGCTGAGGAAGTTTGACCACATGACACCCTACTACCGGCAGCAGCATTGGCTGCCAATGGAGGCGCGCATAAAGTTTAAATTTGCCTGCTTCTGCTTCAAAGCACTACATGGACTTGCCCCTAAATATATAACTGACCTTTTCGTCTTCTCAGCCAACAGACACAAGAGAAGCTCACATTCCAACTTCGTTTCCCCCCCAGTGAGAGGTTGTAAACTGAAAAAACACCATGAACATCTTCTTTCGCACCAAGCAGCATCATGGGGTAAAGACCTAGAACAATTGCTTTTGCCCACTATTTATGAGGAATTTAGGAAACGTCTGAAAACACACCTGTTCCTAAAGTATCTAGACAACTGATCCTCTCTTCTCTCTCCCCTCTATAGCGATTAAATTGCTCTATTGATCACTCTCTCCTCAAAAATGGATTTCCTGTCCTATTAACCTTTCTTCCTCCCCTCTTAAAGTCAATCAATTTATACCTTTGCTTAATCTTTGTAAACCGCATAGAACTTCATGGTATTGCGGTATATAAGCTGTTATTATTATTATTATTACCTTGCGGTTCAAGGCGGATTACACAAGAGTTGTCAGGAGGTTACAAGAATTGTAACATTACATAAGAATTGTAAGCATTACATAAGAATTGTTGAGAACTTAAGAATTACATAAGAGTTGTCGAGAACTTGAGGTTACAAGAATTGTAACATTGCATAAGAATTGTCGAGAACTTAAGAATTACATAAGAATTGTTGAGAACTTAAGGAGCAACATGTTGGGTAATTAGAAACATTTTAGATTAGATAAGGGTGGAGTGTGTGGTAGGTGGAGTTAGGGAAGGAATTGGTCATATTAAACAGGTTTATGTGTTTTTTGAAGAGTAGGGTTTTAGTTTCTTTTTTGAAGGTTTTGTAGTCTGTGGTCGTAGATAACAGATTGGTGATTTGTCTGTCTAGTTTAGCTGCTTTGATGGCCATTAGATTGTCATATAGTTTTCCTCTTTTGACATTTTTGGTTGGTGGGTTTGTGAATAGTGAGTGGATTCTCCTGTGCCTGGTTAACTGTTCCACATTTTCAGCCACATTTGCTGTTGTCACGTTAATAACGCCCATGCTAATTGTCAGGTATATTTGTTATTCCTTCCATATCCCTACCCTACCCTGAAATTCCTTGTTAAGTGTTGATGTGACAAAGCAATGCAAGGCACTTTTCATTTATCTAAATGTAGTTAAAAGAGCTAAAGAGAATTAACATGACATGTCACATCAACACTTAACAAGGAATTTCAGGGTAGAGTAGGGATATGGAAGGAATAACAAATATACCTGACAATTAGCATGGGCGTTATTAACGTATAATGTATTAAAAGCCCGACTTTTGCTTTTCTTGTATTCTGTTTGGCCCTGACTGGATGACAAATAAATTTAAGTTCATTCTTTTTGATACTTACCTGTGTGGAGCCATTCTGTTCATTATCCACAAGGTAAGCGCTTCACTACAGGGACTTCCTCCCGTTTAAGGAAGCATGCCGGGGCTATTTTGTGGTTGTGTGCCAGTCCCTGTCTTACCTTAAGGCAGGGGTGCCCACACTTGTTGGGCTTGCGTGCTACTTTTAAAATGACCAAGTCAAAATGATCTACCAACAATAAAATTTTTTTAAAAAACACAAAACACACTGTATGCAGAGAAAATGTTAATTATCATTCCTATTCCAGATTTTTTTCAAAGAGGTCAAGGCAGATGACTCTATGCACTGTCACCTCAGTAACAACCATACAAAAATAGACAAATATACCCCCGTCCCTTTGTACTAAACCACAAGAGCAGTTTTTAGCGCAGGGAGCTGCGCTGAATGCCCAGCACTGCTCTCACTCCCTGCGCTAAAAATCACTATTGCGGTTTAGTAAAAGGGGGCCATAGTGAAAAATATAGACAGCAGATATAAATTCAGACACATTTTGATCACTAAATTTAAAATAAAGTAATTTTTCCTACCTTTGTTGTCTGGTGATTTCATGAGTCTCTGGTTGCACTTTCTTCTTCTGACTGTGCATCCAATCTTTCTTCCCTTCTTTCAGACTGTATGCTTCCTCTCCTCCAGACCTCATTCCCTCCCCCAACTTTTTCTTCCTCTCTCCCTGCCTCCCTTTCTTTTTTTCTGTTTCCCTTCTTTCCTTCTGTCTCCCTGCCTGCCCCCTTTCTTTCTTTCTCCCTGCCCTCCCCCAAGCCACTGCCACTGCCATCAGGTAACAGGCCTCAAAGCCACCGCCGCTACCCCAAGCTCTCCCTGCTTCCCTGCGTCGTGCCGACCAGCATTCCTCTCCCCGATGTCAATTCTGCCATTGGAGAGGAAGTTCCGACTCAGCCAGGCAGCGATTGGCTGGCCCGAACTTCCTCTTTGATGGCAGAATTGACGTCGGAGAGAGGAAGGCTGATCGGCCTGGTAGATCGCCAAGGCAAAGTGAGTCTATCACGGAGCCCGGGATGGGCTCCGCGATCGACTCACCTTGCCTTGGCGATCTACCGGTTGATCTCGATCGACCTATTGGGCACCCCTGCCTTAAGGGATGGCCACGCTACTATATATATATATATATATATATATATATTTATTTTTTTAGCAGCTTTACCTGTCTTACATAGTACCATAGATCTTTGGGATAAGTGTTTGTTAAATTAATTTAAATTTAAAAATGGATTATGTTCTCTGTTACTCATATGAGTTGATGAGTAGCCTAGTTGTTAGATCAATAGCATAACACTTGTCATCAGCACTCACTGGGCAAAGGGTCCAGGACTACTGAGACAGGATTTGTAAACTTGCGAGCCGCGGGAGGCTGCACAAGCAAAAGAAGCACTGGCTTAGAATGAGGATTTTGCCACAAGTTAGGTAAGTTTTATAGAAAATCCGGACTGGATTTTATTAGTTGCATGGTATTAAACACAAAACAAAATAACCTTCTTGTCAGGATACCAATTTCAAATGCAATCTTCAAATCAAACTTAGGTTTCAGTAACATATACTTTAAAGTCCAAAAAAGTCTCTCAAAAAAATAAAGTAGGGCTCTGTAATGCTGAGCCACAGTATTAAGTTCCTTTCAGGAGAATTTCAAACTAGTAGACAAACAGTGTCTTTTCCTCCTTATAGGAGCCTATCCCAAGAGTCAATAGCACTACACTGTTCTTCTTCAGCAGGATGAAAAACTGCTGACCAGGTGGTGTGCTCCACGTGCTGTAATTTGCTACACAATGAGCCCACAATCCCACCTCAAAAACGTGGGGCTAAATCTCCCACCACTCTGGCAAAAGAAAAAAAAACAAAACAAAACAGTTCAGTGTTCCCAAAGACAAAACAAATTGAAGTACCTTTTTCTTAGGCAGCCTTGGTATTTGCTTGGGAGACACATACCTCCATCGGTTGAACTTCAGAGCCAGGTTCACTTTCATATTCCATGGCTTGTGGAATTTCAATCAGTGCAGGAGATAAACCTGAATCAGCTTCCTCAATTTCCATTCCTTCAGGGCTTGGAAGTTCCTGCAGAGCTCCTAGTCCTGAGCTAGACTGCAAGAGCTGTTCTGATGACCGGTCTCCTGCTCTCCAGTTTTTCCTCTGACTTCCCAACTGTTCAGTCCTACAGTTTAAGAGCCTCCAGCCCCGCCCAACCTTCCCAGGTGTAGAACATTTCAGAAGACCAGCCTTGGGAAGGTGTGGGTGAGGGGAACCCTGCAACTCTGCTCCTAAGCTCCCTCTGCTGGATCTGGAAGGAAAGTCGGGTAAGCAGGGAAAATGTTCTTTACTTTGCACAGAATGAGAGTTACTTGCTCTAGGCATGGGCATAGTAGTAGGGCCAAACCTAGCAGGCTTCTCTCGCATACCACACACTCTAGAGAACTAGAGTTCTCACATCCTGCTAATCTTCTTGTGACATTGGGCAAGTCAGTTCTCTCTCCAGTTCCTCAGATATAAATTTAGGGAGAAATTCACGAAAGGATGTTAAAGCATGCTAACATGTTAGCACGCACTGTCTACTAAAGACGCTAATGCACTTAATGCTTTCTCATGAATTCCTCCCTTAGTGCTCCTTTTACAAAGTGGTGCTACCAATTAGTGCTGCACTGAATGGAAAGAAGCCCATTCAATTCTCATGGACTTCTTCATATTCTGCACCTGCTTACCAGTAGCCTTTATATTGCACGAGCTCTTTGAGAATAGGAAAATATCTACTGTACCTGAATGTAAAGTCACTTTATGCTAACAATGAAAAGGCATGTTCTAAATAAAAAGGAGATAAAGGCATATTGGTGATTTTAATATACATGTTTCTTAGCTACTAAATTTAAGGGAAATAACAAGTAGTTTCTCATTGAAAATTAGCTGCAATGTTTGCAAACTAAAGGTAACTAGATGTATTGCAAACAATGCAAGCTATTCAAATATCCCAATAAGCGCATTAAGTGATATTCTGTTAGCATATGAGTAGCTTAGTTTCACAGCAGAGAAGTAATATGTTAAGAACAAAATTAGCTGGAAAAAAAACCCTGGGGAAACTTTTGTGTATTCAGACAAAGCAAGTAGCCTGCATAGGTATGGCATTAAATATTCTGGCAACAAAACAAAACCCCAAACCTCTAAACAGTAACAGCAGGATCTGGATAGCCCCTACTACCGCCCATACACCTCCCCCCTATATCCTGTCCCAATAACTGAGAGATCACACACATAATTTGGAATATAGCCGTAGTTCAATTTATTAATCAAAACAGCAAATTAATTAATTTGCATAAATTAACATCCTCAACACAGTAAACTTCAATATAACAAGATCTGCCCACTCCTCCTGAGCTACCCGGTGTAACCATCAATAAATTGCCCCCGACCCCACCATAAACAGCAAGAGTCTGAGGGGTGGCATGACCTCATGTCCCTTTAACCGGGTCAGTAGACCCCAAGGCACGGCTCCCAGCCGGCCCACCGCTCATCGCCGGATGAGCCCCAGCACCCAGTAGCTCGGGAGACCCGCCACAGGACTGTATTTATACAGGCCCCCCCCCCCCCAATAAATGGAGCTGCGACCATCACCGTGAGGCAAGGACTTTTTCACAACCCGATGCAAAATCATCGAGCAGATCCCCTCTCACCGCTGACAAATGAACCCCGTCACTATGAAATAGACCAGCACAAGAAACATCCACCCACTCATGCAATAACTGCATCCCACCCTGACCCATTACTCACTTATCCACCTGCCGATTAAGCTTCGCCAACCCCCGTGTCCAGCGACGAGACGCCAAACAACGAGGGCGCGGCACAATATCGGACCAAACCAACAGCACCCCAGGGAACCAATCCAGCACCACCCTCAAGTCGTCCTTTATGATGTTTACCAAGTCCTTCCCCAAACATGCATCAACATCGTTCCCCCCCCTAAATGAATTAGAAGCATGTCAGGATGTCGTGGCCGAGTTCTCAAGTCTTCCATCAACAACAGCAGCTGACTCCACCGCATCCCGCGTTGACCCCACCAGGAAACACGGAGGCCCCGATGACCCAACCCAAGATGGCGACCGCCAGGACGAATAACAGCACATTCAGCCGCCCAATGAACAAAAGAGTGACCAACGATCCACAGGGAATAACAGTGGCCACTGGAAGCTGAAAGAAAAAACAACAACAACTAACCATAAGCAATACAATGACCCTCCCTTTCGCCACATCCCCCCCACCGTTACCGAGCACCCCGCCTAACACCCGACACCGAGCCGGAACCTCCCCGACGAGTATATCCCCGGAAGGGTTCCGAAACCCAACGACCCAACCGCTGGATACCCTTCCCTGACATACCAGCCATGCTAGCACTCGTGGCCGCTCCAATTCTGAAGGAATGAGTCCCATAAGCTGCTGGGTCCTCATCACAGCGCACCAAGGCCAAACGTAAAAGTGCCTGAAAATGATAACGCGTAAGAGGAGAGCCCCTCGAGTGCACAAACAAAATGGAACCCCCCACCGGACAAACCGCAAGATAGGACCGCATCCGAGTAACCGGACACGAACGACAGTCGGCCACCGAATGCAGTACAACCCATTGCCCAGAAGCACACTAATCAGTCTTGGAACTAACAATGTGAAGCCACACAGTCGAGCCCTGGAAGCTAACATGCTGAACTAGAAGCCCTCAAGGGCCTGAGCCCAACGACGGACAAACGAACAACTCACTAACTCGCAAAGCCCCCAAAAACACTGTGGCAAATGCAGCCTGAAACAAACAGGCCTCATACGATGAACTGGCGACCTCCGACAAAGCATCAAGCAAGCGGAGGAGCAACTCATGCGTGATCGGCAACCGCAAATCCCGGGGACTAGGGCGAACATGACTCATAGCTCTAAGCATGTGCTGAACCAAAAAAACAGAAACCGGGCAAGCCCAGCCCAAGGCCCTACAAAAGAATGCAAACCCCGCTAGGCGCCCGTGGACAACTCCGCGAGATACCTGAGCCTGAAATGACGACAGCATGAAATCCGCCAACAAGGATTCGGCCACATCACCCGGGCACCAGCCCCTATCGGCCAAAAAGGCCGCCACTGACCAAAAGCCCGCAGTATAGTGCAACCACGTGGAAGCAGCTACAGACAGTCGGAGCATCTCCCAGATTCCTTCCTGACCAGGTTCCATAAATGTGTTGGCATCGTCGAACCTTCCACTCATGCTTCTGGCGCCAACCGACGAAACTGCAAAAAATTAAAACGAGACAAGGCATCAGCGATACCATTCTGCAAACCTGGAACATGGCGCGCCCGTACATACAGATTCAGCCGCAAGCAGCGCAATACAAACTCACGCATCAGTGAATTCACCGCCAGACATCGGGCTGCATGCCGATTCACCACTTCGACCACTTCTAAATTGTCACACCAAAACACCACCCGACGATTATGCAAAACATCCGCCCAGAACTCACAGGCCACTCGAGGGGGAACAATTCCAATAAGGTAATGTTTCTAGTAAGGCCAGAACGTACCCACTCATCTGACCAATGCTCGGCACACCAAGCGCCACCACAGAACAGCCTAAAGCCAACTCCACCGGCTGCATCAGAATACAGCTCCAAATCTAGACTGGACACAACGAGCGCCTGCATGGGAACCGTCTCATTGAAATCATGCAGAAAAAGGGCCCACATATGTAGGTCCGCTCGCACTCCTGCCTCCGATCACACACTCCTGAAGTAGCAGCAGCCAGTCTACGAGAAAAAGCCTGACCCATAGGCAGCACGCAACAAGCAAAGTTAAGGGATCCCAACAAGGACTGAACCGTATGCAAAGTCGATTTTGGGACCGAAAGCACCTGCTCAATAAGCGCAAGCAACTGACGAACCTTCGCCTCTGGAAGACGAGTAACCATGGCCACCGCATCTAATTCGATCATCAAAAACACAAGGGAGATAACCGGGCCCTCCGACTTGTCAACAGCTAACAAGACACCAAAATCCGCTGCTAGCTCCTCGAAAGCCCCCTTCAATCGCGCACAAACCGCACTGTCACCCACACTAACGAACAAAAAATCATCCAAATAGTGGACCACCAAAGCTACACCCACCTGCTGAACCAACACCCAGTGCAGGAATGAACTGAACTTTTCAAAATAAGTGCAATAAATCGAACAGCCCATCAGCAAACATCGATCATAAAAATAACCCTCGAAACGAAAACCTAACAACGGAAAGGACTTTGGATGGATCGGCAACAACTGGAAAGCCGATTCGATATCCACCTTTGCCAAAAGTGCTCCCCGCCCTGCCTCAACAATGTGCCGCAACGCGCTGTCCAAGGGCGCATACCACACGGAACAAAGATCTCGCGGAATGCCTTCATTAACCGAGCGACCCAGAGGTCGAGACAAATTATGGATGAGACGAAACTGACCAGGCACCTTCTTAGGAATCACAGCCAACGGAGACATAATCATGCATGGAAAAGGGGGCTCCTGAAAAGGCCCCGCAATACGCCCCAAGTGCAGTTCCTCAAACAACTTGTTCCGAACAACGTCACATAACTGAGAAACCAAAGAAGCATTTTGAACTCTCCCCCCAACCATTGTCCCATGGAAAGGTATCACAAAACCGGATGTAAAACCAGATTCTAAGAAGACAGCCGTCTCTCGAGGACCATACCTACAAAACCAAGGTCGCATCGCCGCAATACGTATCGGAGTCGGCAACGATACACAATGATCACTTCCCGGCAGCCCCCACGACGCCTCCACTCTGCTTAGGACACTTAAGGGCCATATGTGTCTGGCCACAAATGGAGCAGGTATGCCGAAACTTACAGTCGGTAAAGGGGCAAGTAGATTTGTTGAATTTCCAACACTCGTCGGAATTCGCTGTCGAACCTCCCCCGACACCCCCACGAAATGGCCGACCACCACCAGCAGGGCCAACAGCAGCCTGCCCTATCAGGCCGGACAGAGGCTTGGAAGCCATATATGTAAGCCATAAATTAACATCCTGGGTGCCCCAGGATATAAACCTGTTTTCTTCCATTTTGTCCCGAAACACTTCGTCATAATTTAACCAGGCCCAACCTCCAAACCGCTGATATGCGTCAAGCACCGTATCAGCATATGACAACAATAAGCCATACTCATGAGGGTTAGCACGCCCCCAAACGCTCGCCAACCTCAAAAAAGCCCGCATCCAATTAATAATAGATCGCGCCACCGGAAAAGGTTTAACCTCCTTCCGATCCCGTTTTGATTTTTTATGACCCCGCCTATGAATCCTGCCCTCCAAAAGGTGAAAAATATCCAAACACGACCGCCTGCGAATTTTACGACGCAAATCCCTAGGCACCTTCTCCCAAAGCTCTGTAAGAGCCACCAACGCAGACGCACCCTGCACCCCTCAGAAGAAACTGCACCGTCGCCCCCCCCGCGGAAGCCTCTACCCCTGCCGCTCGACCCGTGGATGAAGACGACGAAGCGGACGAAGACAACGAAGAAGACCCCCAATGACGAGGACGACGACTCCCTTCGCCGGCACCTGCATCTACCCTTCCAACCGCGAGCCTTCCCATCAAGAACAACCTGAGCAAGCGCCACATTACCCTGTGAAGAAGATGATCCAGGATCTCCAGTCCTCCCTGCAGAGACGCCGCTGGCAGCAGTCCCCGCCATTGACGAAGGTCCAGAAGTTGGAGCCGAGACGTCACGAACAGCAACCTCAGGTAGAGATGACGAGAGCAGTGTAGGTCCCGCAGCACCACCGCCAGCAACCACAATACCCCCGAGCGCCGAACTGCGCTCCGAACCAGCACATCCAGGCCTCTCCGATACCCCAGCTCCTCCGACATATGCTGCTCCAGCATCTCGCCCTCCAGGGAAAAAGGAAGTGACCTGCAGAGACCAAGCGAAAAGAGAGGCAGGACTAGGCAAAACTTCCCCTGACATACCCAACCAGAACCATAGCTGCCACCGGGCATAAAACCCATGGCTACCGGGCCAGCAGGGCTTCCCCCCCCCAGTGGGAATCGGAAGGCCCCAATCCACTGACTGAAGACCCATGCCCCCAAGAAGGGGAACCCCAACCCGGACCCACCCCCTGGGAAAACACCAGACCATGCCCCAGAGGACCCACCAGCAGGAACAGACCCAAAACCCAGGCAATCCATCCCCCTCCCCAAGCCAACAACACCAGGAGACCCACTGGTCTCCAAACTGCCCATCACCTGAGGTACGCTGGCAGCAGCCTCCACCCGGAATGACCCAGCACCAACCTCCACACCCGGGAGAACAGCTGAATCGGAATCCGCTGCCTCAGACGCCCTCCCACTCAGCACCAACGGCACAGCAGGGTCAGAGCACGATGCAACAGGTAAAGAAACAGTTGCAGAAGCCCCGCCCATGCACGAGGCAGACGAGCTGTGGCCGGCGAAACAGCCCTACCAGAGCCGTCCAACGAACCAGTCTTGCGCCCTGCCTTCCCTGCTATACTCCCACCGAAGATCCACCTGCCCGGGTCTCCCCCCCGCGCCAGCGTTAGCAAGAGCCCGACAGTGCGGCCGCTTTTGAACACCGTACCGGCCGAACCCGCTCCTCCCCTAGGCTCCGACCCACCTGCTCAGCTGGCTCCTCGGCGAAGGAGTCGGCCACTAGCAGAGAAATCTCTGCTGCATCCGCCCCATCTCCTTCTCTGATCGCGCTGACAGACTCCATCACCGCCAAAGCCAACCGCCACGCACAGACAAGAGAAAAAACTGTTGCAGAAAAAGCCGCTCTGGAGGACCCTGAAAAAGCCGAGTCCTCCAAGGTCCCGGTTTTAAGACCTCCTCCGTGCCGCCCACAGTTCCTTTTTACCCAATCCCGTGCCAGCTTATTGGCGTGCACCTCCCCCTCACTAATTTCTAACTTTCCTATTCCTAACCCTCCCTCTGCTGAACTTGCCTCGCGGGCGACATAGGGCTCCCAGCCCCGTGTTACCCTTCGCCCATCGATAAGGGCTTTCGGGCTACTCTTTGTGAGCTGTCTGAAATTATGAGTGTCTTTCCTTGTTTTTACTGTTTAAATTCTAGACTATATGTCTGGAGCCTATGCACTTAGCTGCATACTACCGTTAGTAGTTCTTATAATACTTTTTGTGAATTGATTTGGGGGGGGCACTCAAACTTGATAAAATACTAGCATTCTGCCCCTCACAACATCATAGCTATGAGCTGTTCTTGATTATTCGGGATAGTGCTGTATTGGACTCAGAGGTGTGTAGAGATTAACTGTTGTCTGTCCAATCATTTGTCATATAAATATCTGCTTCAGGAGAGTGAAATAATATACATCATTTTTTAAAGACTGAAGCCTTTTATCAGTTGTGTCAGTTTCATTATTCAATAAGCGATTAGTAATAGCCATTGTCATTTGAGCTATTTAGCAGTTCACTACACTTCTCTCATGCCTATAACAAAAACTGCTTAACACTCATGCTTAATGTGAAAAAGAAGGTTTTAATATCCATCTGTCTAGATCAGTGATCTCAAACTCAAACCCTTGCAGGGCCACATTTTGGATTTGTAGGTACTTGGAGGGCCTCAGAAAAAATAGTTAATGTCTTATTAAAGAAAAGACAATTTTGCATGAGGTAAAACTCCTTTTGGCCAAGTCTTAATAATAATATTGTAATTTATAGCTAAAGAGACATATGAGCAAGAAACTTTTATTTTATTTTATGATTATGATAAAACATAGCGAGGGCCTCAAAATAGTACCTGGTGGGCCATATGTGGTCCCCAGGCCACGAGTTTGAGACCACTGGTCTAGATGAACTACAGTCAAATTTGATAGTTAATTACTTAAGCCTTTCTAAAAGATTAAAAACAAGATAGGATATAAGGGTCTTAATTGTACAGTTGGTGTGCTTTGTCACCCAGTTAGCTTTGAATTCATAGTTAATGGCTCACAAATTCATACCAATTGCTAAGACATGCAAACTTCTAGTACTATCAGTAGCTCCTCAGCATTTTTAAAGGTTTCAATCTGTTTAGTATTCCATGCAGATACAAAAACCGAAATAAAACACAACATACACAGGAATATCAATCAACATCAAAATCCCCAACCACTAATCCAACCCATAAACATGTCAAACAAAAGTATATCTGCTTAACAAGAGGCCTGACCTCTTATGGACTCCTCAGAAACAGTCAAGGCCCATTTCTCCCTAAAGCCTCCGCCTCCCACCCCCCACCCCCCACGTGTTCCTTATTTTCCCCCTCCCTCCATTTCTCATACTACCATATGTATAAATAGTATAAAAAAGAGATTATGAATGAAATATCCAGATGAAACCAGTGTTTACAATTAGAATTCATTATGGACCAAATTCCATCCTTTAGATGAGAGATCTTGAATATATGCTTTCCATATAGTCCTGAAGCATTTTCTTCCTTCTCTTGAGGCAAACATTTCTAGCTTCCAATAGCATATAGTTCCCTTAGCATTCTTTTAATGTAGTAGTAGTACACAGAGCAGGACCAGCATGATCTATATACCCTAATTATTAGAAGTGTTGCTTTTTAAGAATGTACCTGTACTTTTGCAATAAAATTATCATTAATTTGCTGCTTGTTTTAATCCTGTATGCTGAGAGTTATGCAAAGTGTTATCAGTTCAGAGACAGAAAAATCAAGGCTGTGTAGTAGAAAATGTATGTGATTATATAGTAAATAATGGCAGAAAAAGACAATTGATCTTGTTCATGCTGCTTAGACTATTTTCTAGATGCCAGAATTAAACTCCTTATCCAGTTTAGTCTTTGATATCTTCCTCTTTTGTTCTCAAATGATCATATACCCAGAACAATAAAGTTTCCATACTTAACTCAAGAATTATTCACTCTTCATGAGTATGATGGATTCCTGAGGGTGGGGGCAGGGATAAAAACTGTGACCAAACTCAAAAATGCATGGGATAAACCAGTGGTCTCAAACTCGCGGCCCACCAGGTACTGTTTTGAGGCCCTCGGTAAGTTTATCATAATCACAAAAGTAAAATAAAACAGTTTCTCAATCATATGTCTCTTTAGCTATAAATGACAATACAGTCAATCCTCGGTTTATGAGTGCACCGGTTTGCAATTGTTTTGCAAGACGAGCAAAACATTCGCAAAATCGGCGCCTCGGAAACCGAGTTTGACTCAATTTACGAGCGCCATCCCCCGTGATCCGGCATCCCCCCCCCCCCCCTGCGTTGTCCCCCCCCCCCCCCCGCGATCTTACATCCCCCCCGAGCACCGAAACGAAATCCCATACCCCGACTGGACACCAGCACCAGCATCAACGCATAGGACATGCCGGTGCAGGTGCCCGAAGATCCTCCCTCTTCTGGGCTGGGCGGTGCATCAGAGATCTTCCCTCTTGCCTGTGCTGGGTTGGACTGGGCCTTGAGCATTTGCACATGCTCAAGGCTTTCTGGTCTCGCTCTCTCCAAGATTCTGAATCTGAGAATCTCGGAGAGAGCGAGACCAGAAGGCCTTGAGAATGCGCAAATGCTCAAGGTCCAGTCCAGCCCAGCACAGGTAAGAGGGAGAATCTCCGATGCACCGCCTAGCCCAGAAGAGGGAGGATCTTCGGGCACCGGCACCTGCATGTCCTATGCGTTGGTGCTGGTGACAGTGCCCAATCGGGGTAAGGGATTTTGTTTCAGTGCTCGAAGGGGATGTAGAATTGCAGGGGAAGGTGGGGGGCGACGTGAGCTGGGGTGAAGATGCCGGTTTGCAGGGGGGGATGCCTGATCGCAGGAGGGGGGTATGTAGCAGCCACGGTGGCCTCAAGGGGGGAGGAATGGAGCAGCGCCGGATCAAAGCAAGTTTCCCTTACTTCCTATGGGGAAACTTGCTTTGATATACGAGCATACTTCTGGAACGAATTATGCTTGTAAACCAAGATTCAACTGTATTATTATTAAGACTTAGCCAAAAGGAAAGATTTATAAACTATAAAGAGTTTTACCTCATGCAAAATTGTCATTTCTTTAATAAGACATGAACTCTTTTTTCTGAGGCCCTCCAAGTACCTACAAATCCAGAATGTGGCCCTGCAAAGGGTTTGCATTTGAGACGACTGGGATAAACACAAGAAGATACCTGTAAATAAAGAACATGGAATCAAGTAAAATTAGATGACTTCACACCTTAAACAGGGCATAGAGGCGTGTAAGCTGCACAGAGTAGCAAGTGTAACTCTGGCCACCTTGTTGGGCAGACTGGATGAACTACCGTATATACTCGAATATAAGTTGATTCAAATATAAGTCAAAACCCCCCTTTTTCCCCCCAAAAAGGAGGAAAAATGGTTGACTCGAATTTAAGTCGGGTGGTTTAATATTCAAGTGCCCTGCCCTGTCAGGCTCTGCACCCAGCACCCTCCCTGCCAAGCTCTGCACCCAGCCCTCTTCCCTCCATCCCTCCCCTGTCAGGCTCTGCACCCAACACCCTTCCTTCCCCTGCCAGGCTCTGCATTCTCCCTCTCAGACTCTTCCCTCTGTCCCCCCCCCTGCCCTAGTTTCATACCTCTGCCAATCCCTGGCGAAGGTGCAGCCGGTCCTCTGCTGATCTCTGGTGGAGGTGCAGAAGGCAGGAGCAAGCTTTCTGAATTTCTGCCCTGCTGCTAACCAGCTGCTTGGATCCACTTTGTTCATCTTAGCAGCATGAGCAGCAGCGCGATTTGGCGCTGCTTCTCGGCACTGAGCGACTTCCGTACTGGCTCCCGCGAATTCCCGCTGATGGGGGGTTGGCTCTCCAAGGGACTGCGAGGATCTTCAGAAGAATCTGAACCAGCTGGAAAAATGTGCGATAAAAGTGGCAAATGAATTTCAATATAGACAAATGCAAGGTGATGCATGTGGGAAAGAAAAACAAAGAACATGAGTATAGAATATTGGGTGTGACATTAGCCAAATGCGAACAAGAAAGGGACTTGGGGGTCCTGATAGACAGAACCCTAAAACCATCGGCTCAATGCGCGGCGGCAGCAAAGAAAGCAAACAGGATGTTGGGCATGATTGAAAAGGGGATCACGAGTAGATCGGAGGACGTCATAATGCCACTTTACAGAGCAATGGTCAGACCACACTTAGAATACTGTGTCCAACACTGGTCTCCATACCTCAAGAAGGATATAACTCTGCTGGAGAGGGTGCAGAGGCGAGCCATGAAACTAGTCAAAGGTATGGAGAATTTGAGCTACAAAGAACGCCTCAGAAAACTGGGACTGTTCACCCTCGAAAAGAGAAGATTGAGAGGGGATTTGATAGAGACTTTTAAAATATTAAAAGGATTTGACATAATAGACCAGGAAGAAGCATTACTGACATTTTCAGATGTGACATGGACAAGAGGTCATAGCCTGAAACTGTGTGGCAGCAGGTTCAGGACAAATGTCAGGAAGTTCTGTTTCACATAGCGAGTGGTGAGCGCTTGGAATGCTCTCCCAGAGGAGCTTGTGGCAGAGACTAGTGTTCAGGGTTTCAAGCGCAAGTTGGATGCACACCTTCTTGCAAATCATATTGGGGGATACGGGAAATCCGGGTCTCCAACAGGGAGCACCTAACTGGGCCTCCGCGTGTGCGGATCGCCGGACTAGATGGACCCAGGTCTGATCCGGTGAAGGCGCTTCTTATGTTCTTATGGCAGCGCAGCTTTGACAGCTGGGCGGGCAGGGAATATTCTCTGCAGCGGCCATGCCACGTAACCCAACAAGTGATCCACATACCCCCAAGGTACGCATACCGCATGTTGAGAAACATTGGCCTATGGTATGCGTTGTTGATAAGTGAGGAATATAGAAAAATATATTTTCTTGTAGCAGTCTGGGAAAGCACTCTTTGGAATTTAAATATGCAGGGAGAAAATAAAACAGTATAGTTATGCTAACTTTTAGCTTAGTCCCTGAAGCCTAAATTTCACTGAAATAGCCATAATTTTTCCCGCCTGCATCATCAGATACTGTAAAACACAAAACCCTTCAAGTATGCTATTCAGAAACTACGTAGCAAAGAGAACCTATGGACAGCAGACCTGCAACATTTCCAGATGGGGCTTGTTATCATTGAGCGTAATCAGTAAACAAAATTAGGGAAGAGTTATTGGGATCCCTGGTCTTCCCAGCTTGCAGGCACAGATGGCTAAGTTAAAAAAACAGGCTTGCTGTCTATACCAAATGTTTTATGAAACACCTGACACACTGGGTAAGAACAACTGCACTGGAGAAGAGATAAATGAAGGATAGAATTTACACTGTGAACTGATAAAAAAAAACCCCATAGCAAAATGTTTTTTGTCGTATCTTCCACAGAACTTGGCCAGTTCTTATGAAATTTATTGTGTCGTATCCTGAATTAAGTTGATGTAAAATGTTGTAATTGTTGTACAATCCCACTTTATTCTGGGACCAATGGGTTATTTACCTCCTCCCACCAAGGATCTGTAGGAAGCTTTAACCCCCTCCCTCTCACACCTTAACACTCCATGCTCCATTGAACTCCAGTCTAAATTCCTATAAGCCAGGCTGTAGGAGCTTATCTCCAATCCAATCCTTGGTTTATATACTGGTTCATCCCTTATAAAAAGGGCTCGACTCGGTTAACAAAATTTCCTAAAAGGGAATGAGATAATTCTACTCCAAACTGTCTTAGAACAGAAGAATCAACCAGAGATTTTTGAAATAGATAAGTTAACATTTTCTGAAAAGTTGTTAAATGAGGAAGTAACGTTATATTTTTATACTTTGTATGTATGTGTGTATTTTGCTTAAAGTGATGGTTGTGTTGATATGATTTATATGTTAAATGGAATGTATTATTTTGTATGTAAAAGTGTTACCCACCCTGGAGAAGGGCAGGAGATAAATAAACAAATAAACCTGATCTCCAAAGGAAGCTTATTTCACATTTTTGCAGATAGAAAAGTAAAAGATTTGAAAAATTGGATATAGTCTGGAGGGCTCTCCGGCGTCCCTGGATTTATGTGTGGCAGCTGAAGAGTCCGAGGAGAGGGCAGACTTGCCTTTGTCAGCGGGAGGACAGATTCCAGCAATTCCCCCACTGGAAAGGCCAGCAGAGTTCACATTGGAGTCTTTCTAGAAGGCTTTAGACTCCTTGTACCAATTGTGTGCAGGAACTCTACCTCTAGTCAAAGATCATGGAAAAAAGATTGAAGAACTTCAGGAAGGAATGAAGGTTCAGGGGGTAAGAATGGACTCCTTGGACCAACAGGTTCAAGAGATACAAAAATCTCAAGTTTCCTTAATGCAAGATAGACTATTGCTAGTAAGGAAAGTCGAAAATATGGAAAATTATACTAAAATGCTTAACTTAAGAATACTTAACTTTCCTAAAGTTCTGGCAATGTCTCCTAAAGACCTATTTAATAAATTTCTAAAGGAAGTTTTTAAATACCCTGAGTCTGGACTTCCATCTCTACATAAGATATATTTCATTCCAATATCTAAGAAGGTTTCACAACCTGAGGCATTACCTGATTCGGCGAGTGTAATGGACTTAACAAGAATATTGGAAACCTCAGTGGATGAAGCCATTTCATATTCTACACTTCTGGTGACTTTGTCATTCAACAAGACAAAGAGGCACTTAGGCTCTTTTTTAGGCTTAAAGAGGTGGCCTTTATGGATTCTAAGATTTATATGTTCCCAGATGTTTCAAAGATAACGCAAACTAGAAGGACCCTAAGCAGCATGTTTCCATTTAACCCCCCCCCAATGCCAGCCTGCCTGCCTCCATATCCCCCTGAGCAGCATGTTTCCATTTAACCCCCCCGCGACGACCCTACCCAGCACACCCGAAACCCCCGTTGACCCTCCCAGCCGACCCTCCCACCGCTAGACGGCCGACAAACCTCCCGGCTCCAGCAGCGTCCGAGGCACAGTAAACACGCTGCTTCGCGTCCTTCTACTGGCCTGATTTCCTCTGCCGCGTCCCTGATAACATCATCAGAGACGCGGCAGAGGAAATTAGGGCAGTAGAAGACTGCGAAGCAACGTGTTTACTGTGCCTCGGACGCTGCTGGAGCCGGGAGGTTTGTCGGCCATCTAGCGGTGGGAGAGTCGGCTGGGAGGGTCAACGGGGGTTTCGGGTGTGCCGGGTAGGGTCGGCGTGGGGGGGGGGGTAAATGGAAACATGCTGCTCAGGGGGATGTGATGGAGGCAGGCAAGCTGGCATGGGGGGTTTAAATGGAAACATGCTGCTTAGGGGGATGGGAGGCAGGCAGGCTGCCATCAGGGGATGGAGGTGGGACAAAGTCTGGCAGATAGTGATGGGGACATAGGAAGGAGACACTGGGGCATTAAGGACATAGAAAGGGGCACTGAGAGCACTAAGGATGTAGGAAGGGGTACTAAGGACATGTACTGAGGGCACTAAGCAGGACAGAGGCACTGGGGGCATTATGGACACAGGAAGGAGGTACTGGGGGCACTAAGGATGTAGGAAGGGGTACTAAGGACATGGGAAGGAGGCACTAGGGACACTAAGGACATAGGAAGGAGGCACTGAAGGCACTAATGACATAGAGAGAGACCCAGACAGAAAAAATGACAGACAGACAGGCAGCGTCCAAGGAGAGAGAAACAAAGAAAAAAAAACCCCAGACAGACAGACATCTACTCTAGCACCCGTTAATGTAACGGGCTTAAACACTAGTGTGTGTGTGTATATATATATATATATATATATATATATATATATATATATACTGTTGTTGTATATCTATAAATTGAATAAATATATAAAATAATTTAAAAAAAAATTGGATATAGTTTTAAAACTGATGGAAAGCCAAGTTTATATTTCTGAGTATTTCTTGAATGAGATGGCAAACAAGAATTGAAAAGGACAGGAATTAAGGGGGAGAAAATCCCATACAAAATTTTTAAAAATCACACAAATACATGTGAATTGAATTCTCCAAAACACTGGTAGCCAATGAAGTGCCTTAAGTAAAGGGGTCACATGATCGTATTTGTGTTTACCAAATATAAATTTTGCAGCAGTATTTTGAATAAGTTGCAATCTTTTCAGATTGCATTTATTCAGACAGACATCGAGAAAATTAGCATAATCTAATTGTGATAAAATAATTGCCTAAACTAACACAGCAAAATGCTGCTGAAAAAATAAATTTTGAACCCGTCTAAGTAATCTGAGACTAAAGAAAGTTTTTCGTCACATTGCTAACTTGAGATGAAAAAGAAAGTGTAGAGTTCAGGATGAAACCTAGGATTTTAGATATAAACTCATTTTGTAATGAAATACCTTTTCTGCTTATGTTTTATTTTCTGGTTTTATCAGTAATTTTGGTACTTTTTGGTCGCAGTTTTGCCCTAGTGCTATGGAAGTTTCCTGCAGGGACATCCTTGCAGCAGGAGATCGCAGAGTGTTGAACATCTGCTTCTGGGGGGTTCGGGTTCCCTGCTCTGCAGTAAGCTCCCTCAATAACCTGCACATCTGATCTGGGCTCCAGGCCCTTTTCTTGGGAGCTAGCTCACCCCAGGTTTATTCGCTAGTGGGTGTAGTGCAGACTGAGCGGTTCCATGGAGGCACGACCAGGATCGGATCCAGACTGCTTTCCTCCGCCAGGTGTCTACGCAGCATGTCCACAGGTGGTGGAGGTCTCTGTCTGTGGTAGTCAGGCCAGTAGGGCAGTCAGAAGACTTGAAATCCAGATTTCCAATTCACTGAGGCAAAGGATCTCCCTGTAAACTGTGTTCAGCTCTGCCTGCAATCTCTCTAATCACAGTGAGTGTAAATGTTGCAGTTTCCTGGTTATGTGAGAGCACTCTAACAGCTTGAATCAGAGATTTTTGGGGGGTCTTTAAAAAGGGATTTTAGGTGGTTTCCCTGCATGCCTTACGCCCTTCCCCCTCCACCCCTAAAATCCATGTTTTTGAGGGTTCTCTGTAGTTTTCCTGGGCTATTTTTAGTCAAACAGGACATCAGTGGCCATTTTAGATTTTTCCAGATTTGATTTTAAAGTTATTTTTCATACTTTCCAGCTTCATTTTTGAAAGAAAACCACATAGATGACCTCTCCAGGGCAGGATTTGATATATTTTCATGCCTCATTTGTGGCAGATGGCTGTCGCTTGTGCAGCTGTGTTCCACGTGTGCTGTGGCCCATGAGGGGGGTGAGATTTGTTCAAATGCATTGCCTTTGAGCTCCGGGGAGGATCTTCAAGCACCTTATGCCCCGACTCCCATGAAATTGGCGTCAGGGGGCCCTGAGGAGTGCACTGGTGTTTCAGCAAACCGCAAGCATGGCTCCAGCGATAATCCTCATATATCTTCCAAGCTTTCAAAATCTGTCATGCAGAAGTTGGCTTCTGCCACGGAGGAGGGTTTTCCATTGGAATTTGTGAATATGCTTTTGCAGAAATACTTTGTTACAAAGTCTCTGCTTGATTCCCTTCCTCTGGCTTCTGTGCTCGTCACAGGGACTCCTGCTCTGCTGGACCAGGGTCTTTCCTCTTGTCTTCCTGTGGGGGCTCCGGAGAGTAAGATGGTGATGACCGCAGTTGTGACAAGCACTCTTTCGATTCCTCTGCTTTCGCTGGGCGGTACTGAGGCAGCAGCGGATGTTGCAAATCTTGCAGATCGCAATGATTTGGGGGACGACCCCACGGTGCAAAGATTTTTGAAGCCCGCACACTTTATGGATTTAACTCCTGAATCTCTGCAGGATTTGAAGCTGCAGTTGGATCAGTCAGTCACTGCTTAATGTTCTCTCATGAGTGACCAGAGGTCACAATCTGCCTAATTTCTTGATAATCCTTTCAGATGTCTGAGACAATCTGGAAGGTCCCCTGAAATGTGCTCAGGTCATGGCGAGGCTTAATTCCATGGCATATGGTTTTAACAAGTGCTTTGTTTCTCCGAAAGTGTATTCCTCGGTGGTGCATCTCTTCTCTCAGATGGAGGGGTAGTCTTGAAGGATGTTCAGAACCGATGTGTGGATTTCATCCTTAAGCATCTGTTTAACTCGGCAGCAGCTGGTGTCCAAGTGATGACGGCCTCATCTTTCATTGCTCGGGCATGTCATTCCAAGCTACGCCATGATCCTGACACGGTGCTGCATGATTTGGGTTTTCTCATTTCTGGAGTGGATTACATGGCTAGTGCCTTGTATAACATTTTGAAAGTTTGCAAAGCTGGGCGCCTTTTTGGTTTCAACTTGAAGGATGCTTTAGATCTGTCAGTGGTCTAGTGATTCTTCTTCTAAGGACACATTGAGCAGGTTGCCCTTCAAGTGCCAGCTTCTGTTTGGCCAGGGTCTGGATGGCCTTATGGCCACTGTTCAGGATCATAGAGCCACTCTGCTCTTCCAGGAGTTCAGAGCATTATCATTTTTGTCTCTTTCAGCATTCCCATCCGTGCTCAGGCTCTTCCTCAGGTCAGCGGTTCTCTTCAACTGCCAGACCATGCTTCATCAGGGCTAACCGTCTGCAGTAAGTGATAAGACAGCCGGCGGCTGCCACTAAGAAACAGTTCTGATGCCAGGCCACCGTCTCCTCCTCCGTGCATTGGGAGGCGGTGTCAGCCTTTCTGTTGGAATGAAAGATCACCTCCAATCACTGGGTTCTGGAGGTCCTCCACTACGGCCACAAATGGGAGTTTCTCTGTCCTCTGTCCCCTGCGGGCCACCCCGAGGTGGTAGTTCAGGTGCAGGCCATGGTCTGCAGACTTTTGGATCTTGCAGCAATCAAACCTGTGCCAGAGTGAGTCTTGGGCTCTGAGAGATACTTGTTATATTTACTTGTTCCAAAGAAAGGATCCAACAACTGGAGACTGATTCTGGACCACAAGGCAGTCAATGCAGCTCTGAAAGTGTGGTCAATATGACTCTGAAAGTGGCTTGTTTCCGCATGGAGACGGTGCACTCAGTAATAGCATCAGGGGCACCGGAGGCATTTCTAGCCTCCCTAGATCTGTTGGAGGCATATCTCCCATTCCCATTTCCAGGACCACTGGAAGTTTCTGTGATTCCATGTCTTGGGGCAGCATTTTCAGTTTGCAGCTCTCCCCTTTGGATTGGCAACAACACCCCGGACCTTCACCAAAGTGATGGTGGGGATGGGTGTCCTGGTTCACCCATCTCTGGACAACAGGTTGATCAGAGTTCCCTCTTTGTCTGAAGGACATCAGGTGGTCTGGCAGGTGGTACAGTTGCTGCAACATCTGGGCTGGGTGATCAACTTCAAGAAGAGTCAAATCGAATCCTCCCAGAATTTGGAGTACCTGGGAGTTTGATTTCTACTCGTTTTTTGTCGGGAGAAGTTTAGTTAGGTTATTAGAGACCTTCTGGCCACTCCGATCCCAACAGCGTGCCAGTATCTACAGGTCTTGAGGACCATGGTGGTGACAATTAATGTGGTCCCATGGGCCAGAGCCTGTCTGCATCCACTGTAGGAAGCCCTGCTGTCATGCTGGAATCCCATTACATGCACTCCTGCCCTGAACGATGGTGGTGTGCAGCAGTATAGGGTGGTAGTTGCATTCTCTCGCTGTCCAGGGGCCTTTGACTCTGGATCCCAGATTGGGTGATCCTGTTGACTGTTGTGAGTCTCAAAGGCTAGGGAGCAGTGTGCATGATTGTCCCGGTGCAGGGCCAGTGGGCACCCTTGGAGCACATGTGGTTGATCAATTGCCTGGAACTGCAGGCGATTCAGCTGGCCCTTCTCCACTTCCAAGGTTGTCTCCCAAGTTTTACAAGATCAATGTGGCGACCAAGTAGGATGCTGCTTTTGGTTCCTCTGTGTTAGCAGCAGGCTTATCAGTCCCACCCTGACTTTGAGACTGCTTTGTTATATCCCACTGGTCCCAGAATAAAGTAGGATGGTACAAGAATGAAAGATTAGGTTCTTACCTTTACTAGTCTTCTTTCTTGTAAATCCTCTCAATATCTACTCCATTTACCATCATTGAAAATCATTAGTACACGTCGAGCTACTTCATTCGCTATTACAGCCCCCATGATATGGAATTCTCTACCTCTTCATATCAGGGTGGAAAAAAAAATCTAGACAAATTTAAAGACTTACCTTTTCCAAGATGCATTTGACTCTAAAAATGATCTTGGATATTGCAAGAGTTGCTCAATCTTGATTGTTTTCCCTACCTTTTGTGGCTTACCTTCTATGTATTCTTCATTTTGTAGTTCCCCCTTATTTCCTATTGTTTTCCTAGTATTGGTCAAGTTTTGTTAACTGGATATTTGTTTGTTTTGTCTTCACTTTTTTAATACAATTTGTAAAACACTTTGAAGTTGTGATTTGCGTTTAATCAAAATTTTTAATAAACTTGATATTCCGGGAACCTGCCCTATATCTTTCTGATTCGCTGATTGCCTGCCTTATAAGTACTGGTAAGATGGATTTCAGTTTCTGACCAGCCTTTATAAGAGTGCCATGTGACTGAGTTTAGCACTACATTTTAGGGGGCTTCCCCTTCTGATAGTGTAGGTTGTGTCTTTCCTTAGCACTGTTTCGTCATTCAGGTTTTCCCTGTTCTATAACCTGTTATTTTGTTTTGCATTGTTATTGCATTTGTTTATATGAGCAGAATTGATTTGTTTGTCAGGGAGTTCCCCGTTTCTCTCTCTCGTTCTTGTTCTCTACAGGTGTTCCTTGCTGGTTAAAGATTGACTGGAGTTCAATGTAACATGCTCATTGGTAAGGTGTGAGAGGGAGGGAGTAAAAGCTTCAAATGTTTGAGACTTCCTACAGATCCTTGGTGGGAAGAGGTAACAACCCACTGGTCCCGGAATAAAGTGAGGATTTACAAGAAAGAAGATTAGCAAAGGTAATAACCTAATCGTTCAATATTTCCCACCGCACTACAACATTATGTTTGTGAGTGACATTGCTGAAGGGTTAGAAAGTAAGGTTAGCCTTTTTGTGAATGATACCAAGATTTGTAACAGAGTGAACACCCCTCTGGAAAACATTAAAAAGTTAGAAGAATGATCTAGCATCTGGCAACTAAAATTCAATGCAAAGAAGTGCAGAGTGATGTATTTGGGGATTAGAAATCTGAGGGAACCATATGTGCTGGGAGGTGAGAGGCTTATAAACACAGATGGAGAGAGGGTTCTTGGGATGATTATGTCTGAGGATCTAAAGGCATCTAAGCAGTGTGATAAGATGATGGCTGTAGCCAGAAGGATGCCAGGCTATATAGAAAGAGTAACCAGAAGAGGAAGGGAGGTGTTGATGACCCTTTATAGGTCATTGGTGAAGCCACACTTGGAGTTTTATGTTCAGTTTTGGAGGCCGTATTTGGCGAAGGGTATAAAAAGACTTGAAGCGGTCCAGAGGAAGGCGATGAAAATGGTACGAGGTTTGAACAAAAAGTTAGTATGAAAAGAGACTGGAAGACCTAAATATGTATACTCTGGAGGAGAGGATGGACAGGGGAGATATGATACAGACTTTTAAATACTTGAAAGGCATTAATATAGAACCAAATCTTTCCCAGAGAAGAAAAAAAATGGTAAAACTAGAGGGCATAATTTGAGGTTACGGGGAGGAAGACTTAGGAGCAATGTTAGGAAACTCATCTTCACACAGAGGATGGTAGATGCCTGGAATGCACCTCATGAGGGAAGTAGTGGAGAGGAAAACGGTGATGGAATTCAAAAAAGCGTGGGATAAAAATAGAGGATCTCTAATTAGAAAACGAAGGATGTAAATTAAAGAACTAAGGTCAGTATTAGACAGACCTGCACAGTCTGTGTCCCATATATGGTGATTCAGTATAGGATGGGCTGGGGTGGGCATCAATGTGAACTCCACTAATTTGGAATATGAGGATGTTGCTGGCCAGTAGATATCCTGCAAACAGGCTGGAGTGAGCTTGAACATAACATAAGAACCTAAGAATTGCCGCTGCTGAAATGGATATTCCTTTATGTTATTCAAATGTATAAATATATAAATTAAAAAAAAATAATTGATGCTGCTGAGTCAGACAAGTGGTCCATCGTGTCCAGCAGTTCGCCCACACGGTGGCCCTTATGTCAAACACCAGTGCCCTATTTGAGTCTAGCTTTACTTGCATATGTTCTGTTCCAGTAGGAATTTATCCAGCCTTGTCTTGAATCCATGAAGGGTGTTTTCCCTTATAACAGCTTACGGAAGAGCATTCCAGATTTCTATCACTCTCTGGGTGGTGAAGAACTTCCTTACATTTGTATGGAATCTTTTCCCTTCTAACTTTAGCGAGTGCCCTCTCGTTCTCTTAACCTTGGAGAGGGTGAACAATCTCTCTTTCTCTACCAAGTCAATTCCCTTCAATATCTTGAATGTTTTGATCATGTCCCCTCTCAGTCTTCTCTTTTCAAGGGAGAAGAGGCCCAGTTTCTCTAGCCTCTCGTACAGCAACTCTCCCAGTCCCTTAACCATTTTTGTTTCTCTTCTCTGGACCCTTTTTAGTAGTACTATGTCCTTTTTCATGTACGGCGACCAGTATTCCAGGTGGGGGCGTATGGCATGATAACCTTTTCAGATCTGTTTGTATTCCCCTTCTTAATCATTCCTAGCATTCTGTTTGCCCTTTTCGCTGCTGCCGCGCATTGCGCAGATGGTTTCATTGACTTGTCTACAAGTACTCCCAAGTCTCTTTTGTGGGGGCTCTCTCTGAGTCTATCCTGTATTCGTGCATATGATTTTTGTTACCGACATGCACCTTGCACTTATCCACGTTGAACCTCATTTACCATTTTGCAGTCCGTTCTTAGAGCATATTTATGCTTCTTTGTAGGTCTTCGCAATCCTTTGTCCTCACTACTATGAATAACTTTGTATCGTCAACAAATTTAATCACCTCACTCGTGCCAATTTCTAGGCTGTTTATAAATGTTGAAGAGCACAGGCCCAAGCACCGAACCCTGCAGCACTCTACTCGTGATGCTTTTTCAGTCCGAATATTGTCCATTCACCCCTACTCTGTTTCCTATCCGCCAACCAGTTTTTAATTCACGTGAGTATATCACCCTCGATTCCATGGCTCACAAATTTTCAAGGTAGGCGTTCATGCGGAACCTTGTCGAACGCCTTCTGAAAATCTAGATATACGATGTCGACCGGGTTACCCTTGTCTATTTGCCCATTTACTCCTTCAAAGAAGTGCAGTAAATTTGTCAAGCAAGATCTTCCTTTGCTGAAGCCGTGCTGCTGGTCCTCATCAGTTTGTGTTTGTCACGGTGATCGATGATGTGGTTCTTTATCAGCACCTCTACCATCTTTCCCGGTACCGAAGTCAGACTCACTGGTCTGTAGTTTCCCGAATCTCCCTTCTAACCTTTCTTGAAGATTGGTGTAACATTCGTTACTTTCCTGTCTTCTGGAATCTTTCCTGATTTGATCGACAGATTGGCTATTAGTTGGAGCAGTTCAATTATAACCCCTTTCAGTTCCTTGATTACCCTCGGGTGAATGCCTTTCGGTCCCAGGGATTTATCATTTTTAAGCCTATCAATCTGTCTGCATACTTCTTCTAGACTGACCTTCGTCCCTGTCAGTTTCCCATATTAATTTCCTGTGTATAGCCTGTCGGCTTCTGGTATATTGGATATATCCTCTTTGTTAAATACAGACGCAAAAAATGTGTTCAGTTTGTCGGTGATGGTTTTGTCCTCCTTTAGTACTCCCTTTATTCTCTGGTCATCTAACGGCCCCACCGCTTCCTTCGCAGGATGGCAACTTCTGCATTTGGAACCTAGGATAATACCAGACTTTACAGTCTATGGTCTAGAAATATCAAAGAAGAGACAAGTTAATCTAATCATATATTTTTTTAATGGGTATAACTTATGGGCACACTGGATGGACCGTTCAGGTCTTTATCTGCCGTTATTTACTATGTTATTAATCCGTTCCTCTACTTGAAATTCTGGTTGACAAAGGCATCAATCAAATTCCAATGTTTTTATACCTCCCTACTCCTCATCCATAGGGGGTTGTCTGTCTCATTATTAACATTGTTGGACACTAATCACCAAGAACAACTGGGCCTTACAAGTATTCAATGAAAGCTGTGCTTCATCTTCACAAGATACCTCCGCACATGCCTCCGAGAAGATTCTCTTTCAATTCACAGCAGACCTCCCTTCGGGCTTTCTACAGTTGATTTCCATCGAGCCCTTATTAAGTTTTTCATATAACAAAGGTTTCATATGCTATTCCTAGGTGCTTTCTATCTCTAATTAGAGGAGAACTGGCTTTTCTCTCTGGATCTCAAGAAAGACTACATGCATATCCCCATTCTTCTGGCTCACAGGAAATACTTCTGCTTCCATATCTTAATCTACATACTCTTGAGGAAAGGCGGGAGAGCGGAGGTATGATAGAGACGTTTAAATACAATCAGCAAAAAAATTATTAGCCTAGTGGTGGAAATACCCCATGAAAGTACATTTATAATAGGTGGAGAAAAAGCCTCAACTTATCAACAATATACGGATGGCAACCCAATGAGTTCTTAAGCCAGTCCTGCTCTGTATCATAGGCAAAAATACTCCATATGTTTCAAAATGTAACTTTTCAAAACGGGACCAAAGCCACCACTGTGCACAGGGAGCCAGAAAAAGAACAAAACAGTTCACTTATCTTCTGATGATGGCAACAGCAGCGAGTAGATCTTCCTGCTATAGCACTTCTCACGCTGAAAAAAGACAAGGAACTGGATGTCACCAACAAGGCTCTTGTTTTGCCGAACAATGGCTGCGTCAGGGTAATCACATTCTCTCCTGCTCTGTCCACACCCAGCTCAGAATGGCGCTGCCAAATTTCTGACCATTCTTCATGCTTCACCAGGTCTTTCTTCATGTTATTCACACCATCGGGTGTCTACTCTATTGCAACATCCGCAAAGAGGCAAATCTTACCCGACAGTCTTTCAGCAATTTTGTTTATAAAGATGTTAAAAAGAATAGGCCCAAGAACAGAACCTTGAGGCACACCACTGGTAACATCCCTTTCCTCAGTGATTTCCATTGATCACTACCCTCTGTCACCTTCCACTCAACCAGTTCTTGACCCAGCCCGTCACTGTGGGACCCATCCCGAGGGTACTCAGTTTATTTATTAGATGTCTATGTGCAACACTGTTAAAAGCTATGGTAATATCTAAATACACCACATCTGGCACACTCCCTCTATCCAAATCTTTGGACACCCAGTCAAAGAAATTGATCAGATTTGTCTGACAAAACCCATCTCTAGTGAGTCCATGTTGCCTCATGTCCTATCGTCCACAGGATTCCAGAAACTTGACCATTCTCTGTTTTAAGTGATTCCATTTATTTGCTTACCACAGAAGTCAGACTTACCAGCCTGTAATTCCTTATTTCTTCCTTACTTCCACTTTTGTTTAGAGGGACCACATCTGCCCTTCTCCAGTCCTCCGGTACCACTCCTGACTCTAGAGACTCATTGAAAAGGTCAGTCAGCAGAGCCACCAGAATTTCCCTATGTTCCTTAAGCACCCTTGGATGCACACCATCCAGGCCCATCGCTTTGTCTACCTTTATTTTAGCTAGCTCTGAAAATTGATCAGGGTCTACCACTCCTCCATCCCTATTCATGTTTGTCTTCTTTGATCCCGCTCCTGGCTTGCAACCTGCATTGAACTATGCCTTGCCAAACTATAACTCGTCTGTTACTGTCCTTTAATCTCATCAGACTAGGAACTTCGGTGACCAACAAGAAAATCTCCTCTTAGTCAAAGAACTGCATATTATGCTGCCATGCTCAGGCTGGGCTGTCAATGGATAGCAGTAGTTACTCCATTTCTCTTCCATTGTGGACATTTATGAAGCAGAGCCTTAAGTTCCCACAGGAGCAGAAACCTTGGAATCCCTATGGATAGAAATTCCATATGTAAAGGGGAAAAGGATAGTGATAGGAGTGTACTACTGTCTGCCTGACCAGAATGAACAAACAGATGCTGAAATGTTATCAGAAATTAGGAAGGCTAACAAATATAAAAGTAACATCAGAGCATGCTAGGGAGACAAAATTCCTTGATGAAATCAAGGACTGCTGTATGGAGCTGGTTCAGGAACTGACAAGAGGCAAAGCAATTCTAGACCTAGTTCTTAGTAGAGTATATGAATTGGTGTGGGAATTAATGGTGCTGGGGCCTCTTGATAAGAGTAATCATAACATGATCAGATTTGATATAAGC
Source organism: Geotrypetes seraphini (assembly GCF_902459505.1). Classification (NCBI taxonomy): domain Eukaryota; kingdom Metazoa; phylum Chordata; class Amphibia; order Gymnophiona; family Dermophiidae; genus Geotrypetes; species Geotrypetes seraphini. The sequence continues at coordinate 134,509,003 of NC_047088.1, read as the reverse complement.
TATTGTTAGTAATTTGTAATTTTTCTTTAAAATTCAGCTTAGTATCGGAAGACTGAAGGGTGGCCAACGATGAACAGCTGGGGAGAAGTACGATGAGAAAAGCGGAGACTCAGAGGAGATATGATAGAGACCTTCAAGATCCTGAGGGGCATCGAAAAGGTTGACAAAGACAGATTTTTCAATTTGAAAGAAACCACAAGAACAAGGGGTCACTCGATGAAATTGAAGGGGGACAGGTTTAAAACAAACGCAAGGAAGTTCTTTTTCACACAGAGGGTGGTGGACACATGGAACACCCTTCCGGAGGCCGTGATAAGAAATAGCACAGTACAGGGTTTCAAGGATGACCTGGATAGGTTCCTGGAAGACAAAGGGATTGAGGGGTACAGATAAGAGCAGTGGAAGGTTTAGAGATAAGTGTAGAGGTAGGCATAAAATTAGTCAGGGACCGCTGACCAGGCAATATGCCTGATGGGCCGCCGCGTGAGCGGACCGCTGGGCTGGATGGACCTCTGGTCTGCCCCGGCGGAGGCGTCTACTTATGTACTTATGTACTTATGAGAAGTAGAAGGCCAGTGCACGCTTATAATTAAGAGAATGTAGAGCCACTTCTCCAGGGTGAGAATGGGGCTTCGGAAAAAACACTAGGAGAACAATGGATTGGTTGATGTGAAACTCAGAAACAACCTTAGGCAAGAACTTAGGATGGGTATGGAGCACCACTTAATCATAATGGAAGACAGTGAAAGGAGGGTCCGCAACCAAGGCTTGAAGCTCACTGACCCGATGGGCAGAAGTGAGAGCAATAAGAAACACAACCTTCCAAGTAAGAATCTTCATGTGAGCCCACGCTAGCGGCGCAAACGGGGGTTTCATTAAGCGAGCAAGGACCACGTTAAGATCCCAAACCACAAGAGGAGGTTTAAGGGGCGGATGAACGTGACAAAGGCCTTTCATGAAGCGGGACACCACAGGATGAACAGAGATAGGCTTCCCGTCAATCGGCTGATGAAAAGCAGCAATGGCACTAAGATGGATTCGAACCGAGGAGGACTTGAGCCCAGCACCAGACAAGTGTAACAGATAGTCAAGGATAGCAGACAAGGAAGCAGACAATGGCTCCTGCTATCGAGTAGCACACCAGGAAGAGAAACGGGTCCACTTCTGATGGTAACATTGGCGAGTGGACTCCTTCCGAGACGCCTCCAGGACGTCCAGCACAGGCTGTGAGAACTGGAATGAGGGAATTAAGTCTCGAGGAACCAAGCCGCTAAGTGCACAGACTACAGGTTGGGATGAAGCAGAAAACACTGACTCTGCGTAAGCAGAGAAGGAAAAACAGGCAGAAGAAGAGGCTCCCGGGAACTGAGCTGCAACAGAAGGGAGAACCATGGCTGTTGGTGCCACCGAGGAGCTATCAGGATCATGGTGGCACTCGTGGACTTGAGCCTGACGAGAGTCTTCAGAATCAGAGGGAATGGAGAGAACGCATACAGAAACAGGTTCGTCCAATCCAGCAGGAAAGCATCCGCCTCGAGTCTGAGTGGGGAGTAGACCCTGGAACAGAATCAGGGCAACTTGTGATTGTGGGGGGATGCGAACAGAATGACATCCGTAGTCCCCCAATGAACAAAGACCTGATGCAGGGTCGAGGAATGGATGGACCATTCGTGAGGCTGCAGAAGACGACTCAACTTGTCCGCCAGACAATTGTGCTGGCCCTGAATGTAGACTGCTCGAAGGAATATGTTGCGGCGGATGGCCCAATCCCAGAGCCGCATCGCCTCCTGGCACAGGGACCGGGACCCTGTTTCCCCCTGTTTGTTGATATAATACATGACGACCTGGTTGTCCGTGCGGACCAGCACTACTCGGTCGTGAAGCAGAAGACAAAAAGCCTTCAGGGCGAGGAAGATAGCTCAAAGCTCTAGCAGATTGATGTGACAAAGTCGGTCGGCACTGGACCAAAGACCCCGAGTGCAAAGACCGTCCAGATGAGCCCCCCAAGCGTAGGTCGATGAGTCCATAGTCAGGACCTTCTGCGGAGGAGCATGAAACTGAAAACCTCTGGAAAGATTGGAAGAAAGCATCCACCAATGGAGAGACTGCCTCAACAAAGGAGTCACGACAATGAGTCGAGAGACAGGGTCACGATCCTGGTTCCATTGGGACGCTAGAGTCCATTGAGGAATACGGAGGTGAAGTCTGGCAAAAGGAGTCACGTGAATCGTTGAGGCCATGTGACCTAGGAGGACCATCATGAGCCAAGCCGGGGCCGAAGACAGATGAGCTACCCTCTGACATAATCGAACAAGGGCCTCCTGCCGAGGCAAGAAGGAGCGGAGACGAGCCATGTCCAGGACCACTCCAATGAATTCCAGAGACTGGGATGGACAGAGCTGAGACTTGGGGAAGTTCACCTCAAAGCCGAGGCTCTGAAGGAGAAAGATGGTTTGATTTGTCGCTCGCAGAACTTCATGGCGAGAGGACGCTTTGATTAACCAGTCATCGAGTAGGGAAACACCTGCAGGCCGCAGGGACAACCTGCAGCAACCACCACAAGACATTTCGTGAAGACCCTCAGAGAGGCCGCCAGGCCGAAGGGAAGAACACAATACTGGAGATGGAGATCCCCCACCCAAAATTTCAGATACTGGCGAGAGGCCGGGTGTATTGGAATGTGCGTGTACACCTCCTTGAGGTCTAGTGAGCACAGACAGTCCCCCTCGTCCAAAAGGGGGTACAAAGTAGGAAGGGTGAGCATTCTGAACCGTTCCCTGACCAGAAACTTGTTCAGAGCATGGAGGTCCAGGATTGGACGCAGATCCTCCGTCTTCTTGAGTACCAGAAAGTACCGGGAATAAAATCCGGTGTTCCATTGGTCTGGAGGAACCTCCTCTATGGCCCGAAGGCGAAGAAGGGCCTGAGCTTCCTGCAAAAGGAGAGGCAGCTGAGACCGAGCAAAAGGAAACTCTCTTGGAGGTAGGACTGGGGGTACGTGACTGAAGTGAAGGGAGTACCCCTCCCAGATGATGGATAGCACCCAACTGTCAGTGGTAAGACCTTCCCACTGGGCATAGAAATGATGGAGACGACCCCGGATGGGGAGGGGGGAAGGCTACATGAGGAAGGGAGCTCGAAGGCTGGACCGGAATTGTCAAAAAGACCGCCCAGGCTTTGCCGGAGCCGGCGGCTGGGCCTTAGGTTGACGTTGCTGCTGTTGTTGAGGCCGCTTCGGAGGAGGCCAGAGAACGCAGGAGTAGATTTCTGCGGATACCTCCGGAGAGGAATTTTGTATTGCTGAGCCGGGGGGGGGGGGGGGGGGGGGGGCTTCGGTTTAAGTTTCACCAGAGAGGCAAAGGACCGTTCATGGTCTGACAGGTGCTTGGTGGCCGCTTCGATAGATTTATCGAAGAGCTCATGACCCACACACAGGAGATTGGCAAGACGATCTTGTAGATTCGGATCCATATCCACAAGACAGAGCCAAGCGAGGCGACGCATGGCGACCGCGAAGGCCGTGACCCTCAAGGACAACTCGAAGGTATCGTAGGCCACCTGGAACATATAGAGGCAGAGCTGGGAGAGGGTCTCCTCAAGGAGGCGAAACTACCGACGCCGAGATTCCGGAACGTCCTCACAGAACCAGAGGTAGGATGTGAAGAGAAAGTTATAGTTGACATGATTCGCCATCATTGAGTTTTGGTAAAGACGGCGACCAAACGTGTCCATCGTACGGCCCTCTCGGCCCGGAGGACGGCAGCATAAACCTTAGAGGGTTTGGACTTCTTCAAGGAAGACTCAACCACCAATGACTGATGAGAAAGCTGAGAATTCTCAAACCCCTTAACCGGAATCGTCAGGTAACGGGATTCCAACTTGGAGTGAATGGCCGTGACCACATAGGGGGGTCTCCAGGTTCTGGAGAAAGACTTGCCGGAGAACCTGGTGCCAAGGCAAGTGTAACGCCTCACGGGGCAGATGATCAACACCCATCTCCTCCAGATATTCCTGGGAATAACAGGACTCAGACTGGAGGTCCAGTTTCAAGGACCTACCCATGTCAGAGATGAAACGAGTAAAGGAGGAGTGTCGAGCAGAAGACTCATCCTCCTGAGGGGACCCTGAGCGAGATCTGGGGGCAGCCGAGAAAGAGGGAGACTGAAGAGGCCCTACTAAAGTGTCGGGGGGGGGGGGGTGTCGAGGAACGACCCCATACTAGGTGGGCCGGGGAAGACCCCGGGGTCCGAGGAAGTAACTGGCAATGCCTCGGGGAAGACTGGGTAAAGGAGAAGTCCTCCCCCGGTTTCGAAGAAGGCCCCTTAGAGGCTGGTAGCTGCCTCAATGGGGAACACAACCCCGAATCCAACTCGAGAACAAGCATGTGTCTAGAAGGTTTTTGTGGGCGGAGAAGCTCGGGGCTTCTTAGGAGGGGCAAACCTCGACATAGTAGTGGGGGAAAAACGACCCCCTGGTCTGGAACCCCAAAAAGTTACAGGCAACTCGGGGGATGAAGAATAACTCGAGGAAACCCGGCGATTCTTGTGAGCAGGACCTCGAGAAACGAGGGGACACTCAGGCTGGTTAGACCGAGACTGGGTCGAGACTGAGGTCAAAGGCGTCGAAGTCGGGACCAGTTGGCTCACCACCAAGGAAAGCTGCGTGGTAAGAATAGCCTTAAGCATGTCCTCGAACATAGACCAAAGGTGGTTGGGTCTTAGGTGCAGGTGTGCGCTCCTTCGGGGGCGACCTCGAGGAAGAGTATTCCCTACATGAGGAGGCACGCTTAGAGTGATGTCTCGAAGATGCTGACGAGGTGGTACTTGCATGGGAGGTAGGCTTCTTTGACGGCACACCTGAGGAGGAAAGAGGAGACTTACCCGAGGCTGAAGTAACAGGAGGGGCCGATGGGGACTTCGAGGCCGAGGACTTTGAGGCCAAAGCGCCCAACGAGGGCACCGAGGCCAAGCTCGAGGCCTGTCCCTCAGGATCCATGGGGCCAAAGAGTTGGAGAATCTTGGCCACCCTCCGACGAAGAGCCCGCGGTGGCAAAGTCACACAACGGGGGCACGACTCAGCGTGGTGCTCTGCACCCAGGCACTCCACACACCAACGATGAGGGTTGGTGATGGAGATAACCCGGTTGCACTTAGTACAGTTTTTAAACCCGGAACGAGGCCGGGACATAAGAAAAAAGATGGCGAGGCCAGGCGGCCAGAGTAAGACCAGGAACCCGGTCAAAAAGGTACGAACCGAAAAACAAAGAAAAAGAAGAAAAACACAGACTCAAAAGAAACTAACCAAACAAGGCGCGGTGCAAGAGGGACAACGAGATTGCGCGAAGCAAGGGAGCAGTGCTTCTGGCTCCGTGGAAAACAGAGAATTGAGGACACGCTGAGGAGACGTATGCCCTAGACCAGGCAGGAGGGGCACACGCGCATGTGCGGGCCAATCGCAAGCTTGAAGGTCTTCAAGCAAGTCTGCTTGCGAAAACTCCGCTAGGGGGCTCCGTCGGTGACATCACCCACATGTAGAGAATATGCTGCCTGCTTGTCCTGGGATAAAAATAGCAGAATTAGAAAAGGTGCAGAGAAGGGCAACAAAAATGATAAAAGGGTTGGGATGACTTTCCTATGAGGAAAGGCTAAAGAGGCTAGGGCTCTTCAGCTTGGGGAAGAGATAGCTCAGAGCTGATATGATAGAGGTCTATACTGAGTGGAGTGGAAAGAGTAGATGTGAATTGATTGTTTACTCTTTCCAAAAATACTAGGACATGCAATGAAACTACTAAGTAGTAGATTTAAAACAAACTGGAGAAAATATTGCTTCACTTAACATGTAATTCAACTCTGGAATTCAACTCTGGAATTCATTGCCTGAGAATGTGGTGGAATCAGTTAGCTTAGCTGGGTTTAAAAAAGGTTTGGATAATTTCCTAAAAGAGAAGTCCATAGGCCATTATTAAAATGGTTTGGGGAAATCTACTGTTTAGTCCTATGATATGCAGCAAAAAATGTGTTTTACTACTTGAGATCTGGCTAGGTACATGGGACCTGGTTGGCCACTGTTGAAAACAGGATACTGGGCTTGATGGACCTTCAGTCTGTCCCAGTATGGTATTTCTTATGTTCTTACCGCTCTCTTCAAATCACTTCATTGACTCCTTATCCATCTTTGCATACAGTTCAAACTCCTATTACTAACCTACAAGTGTGTTCTTTCTGCAACCCCTCAGTATCTCTCCTCTTATGTCTCTCCTTATGTCTCCCTTAAAACTTCGTTCCTCAGATAAGTTGTTTTTATTTGTACTCTTCTCCTCCACTGTCAGTTCCTTTGATCTCTCTGGCCTGTATGTCTGGAATAAACTACCTGAGTCTGTGTCATGCCTTTTTCCTTACCTTGTTCAAAGGTAGACTGAAAACCTACCCTTTTGAGAGAACTTTCAGCTTTTAACGCTATTCCTCACTGCCCTCTGCTCACCACCTATTCCCCACTGCCCTCTACTCACCATCTTAGCCAGTAGTTCAACCATTCCCGCTAACCATAAACCCTACCCTGGCATCCTATTTGTCTTGATAATTAGATTGTGAGCTCATTCGATCAAGGACTGTCTTCTTTGTGACTCTGCACAACACTGAATCTGGTAGCACTCTAGAAATAATCAATGGTAATACAATAGTAGTAGTAATAGCCTATAGATAAGATTGCAGAAATCATCTTATACTGAGAAAATAGCTATGATCATGTCAATGATTGTGTGATAAATATATAATGAGGCCCATTTTCAAAAGACAAACACTTCCAAAAAATGGCATTAAGTGGCATTTGGATGTTTTAATCGCTAAATCATCCATTTCAACATTTTAAGTACCTATTTTCTAGATGGATTTCTATGCCCTTTGTCAGTAGTTCATCTAACTTTCAAGGGGGCATGTTTTGGGTGGGACTAGGATGGATTTATAACCTAGTCATTTTGTAAAATGTTTGATAGCTGCAAAATGTCCAGGGCATAATTTGGACATTTGGGGCTAGACCTGTTTTAATAACGAATAAGTACCAAAGAAGTGTACAAACTGATCAGATGACCACTGGAGGCATGAGGATATGACCCACCCTTACTCCTCCAATGGTTACTGGCCCTCTCTCACCCCCAAAGATGTGAATTAAATAGTACATACCTGTCTGTATGACAGCAGCAGATGTTATGGCTATTCCTAGGTGTCTGGAATAGCGAGGTGGTCAGTGCAGTAGATTCTAGAGAAGGAGACCTAGGCCTATATCCCACTGTAACTAGTAGACTTGTGATGGAAAGTGTGAACCCACTAAAATCCTACTGTACTAACATATAGGTAACACCTTCAGGCATAAGGGATATTGAGGTGGTGTACAGTTGGGTGCAGTAGGTTTGGGGTGAATTTTGGAAGGCTCCTCATACACTAAGTGGTTATGGTGAGATGTAGCAAGAGACACTGAATTATCTGAAATATGCTTATGCTGATGATCTTCAACTTATGCATAATATAGACCCTGCAAATCAAGATGATATTACTCTTATTAACCAAAAACTTTCTACCATTCATGATTGGCTAAATAATAATATGCTTTCATTAAATATTTCTAAAACTAATATTATGTTATTTTAATGGAAAGAAGGCTTACATTTAACTGCTCCAATTTCAATTGATAATATTCCACTCAAATTAACTACTATTATAAAAATATTAGGGGTACTAATTGATAATAAACTTACATTTCATCCTCAAATCAGTACTCTAGTTAAAAACTGCTTCTATAAATTAAGGATGATCAGATCAATCCGTCCTCTTCTTGATGCTAAATCCCTTACAGTTTTAATACATTCCCTTGTAATATCCAAAATTGATTATTGTAACTCGCTACTCAAAGGCATAAATTTAAAAGAAATAAAACGTTTACAACTAATCCAAAACACCACTATTAAATTCATATCTGGTTCTAAAAATATGATCATGTTACTCCACTACTACGGAAAGCTCATTGGTTACCAGTCATACATAGGATAACATATGAAATTGCCCTTTTAACTTTCAAAACAATACAAACACACACCCCAGTATTCATTGACAGACTTTTAATCCCATATGACCCACCTAGAGCCCTTAGATCCACTTCTCAACATACTCTTAGTGTCCCATCTCTAAGGATAATAGGTACTCACCGTACCACAATCTTCTCGGTAACTGCTCCTATGATTTGGAATTCTCTTCCTATATATATAAGATCCGAACAAAATATACAGAAGTTTAAAAGCAATCTAAAATGTTTTCTTTTTAAAGATGCCTATAATTGACTATTTGATTTAGTCCAGCAAATTTGTTAACTTTTCCCTACACTAATGTACTTTCCTTTTATGTATCTTTTCTCGATAAATATTGTAGTTCTCCCCCCTCCCCTTCCACTGTACCACTAAGGTCTGACTTATTTGTTTGTCTATAAAAGTTTTTATTATTATTATACAACGCTTAGTATCCTAGGATAAGCGTTTAATCAAATATATGAATAAACTTGGAAAGCTAGATGTGATGTGCTGCAAGGATCACCCTTATATAATATATATAGGAGTGCTGCAAGGATCTTCCTTATATAATATATATAGGAGTAAATTAGGAAAAATATTTTTAAATTTAGACTACACCGTATATATTTATGCTGATGATATATTTCTACTTTGGAGAGTTTGATTATTCCAGGCTGGTGGTGGAATTTTTAAATACCTATGATGAACTAAGGGCTCACTCGTTTGCAGCTTATGCTGTCTTTGAGCTTCTTGATTTAATGTGACAATGTCTGTAAAATCGTCTTTTTCTCCACCAGGCTGGTATGCTGTGATTTCAATTACCCTAACATTGACTAGTTAAATGTTACATCAGGGAGTGCTAGGAAGGTAAAATTCCTAGATGTTATAAATGACTGCTTCTTGGAGCAACTGGTCCAGCAACAGACAAGAGTGGGAGCTATTTTAGATTTGGTCCTTAGTAGAATACAAGGCATAGTACAGGAGTTAATTGTGTTGGGTCCGCTGGGAAATGGTGATCAAATCTGAGCTGATACTAGGAGTAACATCGCAAAAGAAATCTACTGTAGAAGCCTTTCATTTTTGAAAGGGCAACATGATAAAATGAGGAAAATGGTTAAAAAGAAGCTAAAAGGATCAGTTGTAAAAGTTAGGACTGTAAACCAGGCATGGATGTTATTTAAAAATACCATCGTGGATGCCTAGACCCGACATATGAGCAAAGTTGGAAAGAGGAAAAGAGAGCCGGTGTGCTTAAAAGGTGAAGTGAAAGAGGCTATTACACTTCTCCTTCCGCATTCGTGGGGGATGTGGGCACAACATAGGCGCGAATATGGGAAAACCGTGAATAACTTTTTAAATGTTATTTGCAGTTTTTAGAAAAAGCTCTCATTTTTTGTATTGAAACCGCAAATAACTATTCTAATATTATTTGCAGTTTTTAGAAACAAGCCACTATTACTGCTACAGTTTTTCTCAAACTGAGCTCTGATCACCAGTCAGAACTCGACCCTGACCAAGAAAGCAACAAGCAGAAGAGAACCTAAGCAAGGAAAAGTTCCTTCTAGCAGGAACCTCTCCGACCCGGAACAGAGGAAAAGCTTCTGCCGGTATCCAAAGCAGGCACTCAGTTTCAGATTTCCCGATTGCACAGTAGCTTGAGAAAAACGCACAACAAGCGATTCCCTGGGAAACTCTAACGCTCAGACTTGCAAATGATGCCAGTAACTGCATCGTGGTGGAAGAGGGGGAGGGAGACGTACCTTTCTGAGCTCAGCTCTGCCCAAGCAGGAGGAGGAGGATCGGGAGGAAGATGGTAACCTCCGGAGGTCCCCGCTCACCACGATTCCCAGCGTTTTTCTCAGTGCACACTGGGGAAGCATGGAAGCATTGAATTTGTGGGAGAAGATTTATAAGCAGCAATAAACTTTTTATCAGTTCAGTATGGTATAGTAAAAGGAAAAAGTACTTTAATGATGATGTAATGTTTGGGGGCGGAGTTAGTGGCTCAAAAATCACAAATAAGTGAATCCGCAGATACAGAAACTGCGGATACAGAAGGAAAAATGTAGACCAAAAAAAAAAAATCCTTTAAAGAATGGAAAAAGGATCTGAATGAAGAAAATAAGAAGAGACAAGCATTGGCAAGTTAGATGCAAAGCATTGATAAAGACAGCTAAGAAAGAATATGAAGAGAAACTTACAAAAGAGGCAAAAAAAAAAAACATAACAATTTTTTTAGGTACATCAGAAGCAGAAAACCTGTGAGGGAATCCGTGGGACCGTTGGATGATCAAGGAGCAAAAGGGGAAGTCAGGGAGGATAAGGCCATAGCGGAGAGACTGAATGAATTCTTTTTTTTGGTCTTTACGGAAGAAGATGTAAGAGATCTACCTGAAATGGAAATGGTTTTCAAAGGTGATGATGTGGAGGAAATGAAAGAAATCTTGGTGAATCTGGAAGATGTACTCAGCCAAATCAACAGTTAAAAGTGATAAATTACCTGGACCGGATGGTATACATCCCAGGGTACTAAAAGAATTCTGTTAGTGATATGTAACCTGTCACTAAAATTATCTGTAGTGCCTGAAGATTGGAGGGTACCCAATATTACGCTGATTTTTAAAAAGGGTTCCAAGGGAGATCCGAGAAATTACAGACTATTAAGCCTGACTTCAAGGCTGGGCAAAATGGTAGAAACAATTATAAAAAATAAAATTGTGGAACATGTAGACAAACATGATTTAATGAGACAGAGTCCACATGGGTTCAGCCAAGGGAGATTTTGCCTCACCAATTTACTTGACTTCTTTGAAGGGGTGAATAAACATATGAATAAAGGTGAGCTAATTGATGTAGTGTATCTAGATTTTCAGAAAGCTTTTGACAAAGTTCTTCATGAAAGGCTCCTGAGAAAATTAAAGAATCATGGGATAGGTGGCAAAGTTCAGTTGTGGATTAGGAATTGGTTATTAGATAGAAGAGATTAGGGTTAAATGGTCATTTTTCTCAATGAAAGAGAGTAAACAGTGGAGTGACGCAGAGATCTATACTGGGACCGGTGCTATTTAACTTATTTATAAATGATCTGGAAATTGGAATGATGAGTGGTGATTAAATTTGCAGATGACACTAAACTGTTCAAAGTTGTTAAAACACATGCAGATTGTGAAATATTGCAGGTAGATCTAAGGAAATTTGAAGACTGGGCGTCCAAGTGGCAGATGAAATTTAATGTGGACAAATGCAAAGTGATGCACATTGGATAGAATAACCCACATCAGTTACCAGATGCTAGGGTTCACCTTGGGGATTAGCACCCAAGAAAATGATCTGGATGTCATTGTAGACAGTATGATGAAACCTTCCACCTAATGTGTGTCATCGTCCAATAAAACAAACAAGATGCTAGGAATTATTAAAAAAGGAATGGTTAACAAGGCTGAGAATGTTATAATTCCTCTGTATCGCTCCATGTTGTGACCTCATCTGGATTATTGCTTCAATTCTGGTCTCCTTATCTCAAGAAAGATATAGTGGCACTAGAAAAGGTTCAAAGAAGAGTGACCAAGATAAAGGGGATGGAACTCCTCTCGTTTGAGGAAAGACTAAAAAGGTTAGGGCTCTTCAGCTTGAAAAAGAGATGGCTGAGGGGAGATATGTTTGAAATCTTGAAAATCCTAAGTGGAGTAGAACGGGTACAAGTGGATCGATTTTTCACTCTGTCAAAAATGACAAAGACTAGGGGACACTCGATTAAGTCACTTTTAAAACAAATAGGAGGAATTTTTTTTTCACTCAGAATAATTAAGCTCTGGAATGCATTGCCAGAGGTTGTGGTAAGAGTGGATAGCATAGCTGTTTTTAAGGGTTTGGACAATTTCCTGAAGGAAAAATCCATAATCTTTTATTGAGAAAGACATGGGACAAGCCACTGCTTGTCCTGGATTGGTAGCATGGAATGTTGCTATTCTTTGGGTTTTGGCCAGGTTGAAGTGACCTGGATTGGCCACCGTGAGAATGTGCTACTGGGCTTGATGGACCTTTGATCTGATCCAGTAAGGGTATTCTTATGTATTACAACTAATTTTATTACTATACTGAGTAACTGTAGCTTTAAACTTCAGTTTCCAACTATTTTTAGAGTAATTAGGAAAAGTCAACTGGTACGATTATTTTCATATCAGGCATTTCAGACATTGAATAGTTTTCCTTTAGAAATAAGCCTGAATGTGTATATTTTGCATAAATGTTGTTCTTGATATTTTATTTTTTTGTGCAATAATTTTTAAGTACAGTGGTGCCTCGCATAACGGACGCCTCGCACAGCGAACGCTGCGCACAACGAACTTTATGTCTTGATCCGTACAACGAACTTCGTTTCACACAACGAAGTCGCCCGAGCTGCATCCTTCCGCGCAGGCACTGCGCTTAACTGCCCTCTCTCCGCCTGGTTCCCTCTTGCCCCCCCGACTCCCCGACACGATCGGGGCAAGAGGGAGCTCAAGCCCTCTTGCCCCCCCGACTCCCCGACACGATCGGGGCAAAAGGGAGCTCAAGCCCTCTTGCCCCCCCGACTCCCCGACACGATCGGGGCAAAAGGGAGCCCAAGCCCTCTTGCCCCGCCGATTCCCCAACTCCCCGACAATATCGGGCCAGGAGGGAGCCCAAGTCCTCCTGGCCACGGCGACCCCCTAACCCCACCCTGCACTACATTACGGGCAGGAGGGATCCCAGGCCCTCCTGCCCTCGACGCAAACCCCCCCTCCCCCCAACGACCGCCCCCCCCCAAGAACCTCCGACCGCCCCCCCCAGCCGACCCGCGACCCCCCTGGCCGACCCCCACGACACCCCCAACCCCCTTCCCCGTACCTTTCTGTAGTTGGCCGGACAGACGGGAGCCAAACCCGCCTGTCCGGCAGGCAGCCATCGACGGAATGAGGCCGGATTGGCCCATCCGTCCCATAGCTCCGCCTACTGGTGGGGCCTAAGGCGCCTGGGCCAATCAGAATAGGCCCGGGAGCCTTAGGTCCCTCCTGGGGGCGGGGCCTGAGGCACATGGGCCCAACCCGACCATGTGCCTCAGGCCCTGCCCCCAGGAGGGACCTAAGGCTCCCGGCCTATTCTGATTGGCCCAGGCGCCTTAGGCCCCACCAGTAGGCGGAGCTTTGGGACGGATGGGCCAATCCGGCCTCATTCCGTCGATGGCTGCCTGCCGGACAGGCGGGTTTGGCTCCCGTCTGTCCGGCCAACTACAGAAAGGTACGGGGAAGGGGGTTGGGGGTGTCGTGGGGGTCGGCCAGGGGGGTCGCGGGTCGGCTGGGGGGGCGGTCGGAGGTTCTTGGGGGGGGCGGTCGTTGGGGGGAGGGGGGGTTTGCGTCGAGGGCAGGAGGGCCTGGGATCCCTCCTGCCCGTAATGTAGTGCAGGGTGGGGTTAGGGGGTCGCCGTGGCCAGGAGGACTTGGGCTCCCTCCTGGCCCGATATTGTCGGGGAGTGGGGGGATCGGCGGGGCAAGAGGGCTTGGGCTCCCTTTTGCCCCGATCGTGTCGGGGAGTCGGGGGGGCAAGAGGGCTTGAGCTCCCTTTTGCCCCGATCGTGTCGGGGAGTCGGGGGGGCAAGAGGGCTTGAGCTCCCTCTTGCCCCGATCGTGTCGGGGAGTCGGGGGGGGGCAAGAGGGCTTGAGCTCCCTCTTGCCCCGATCGCGTCGGGGAGTCGGGGGGGGGGCAAGAGGGCTTGAGCTCCCTCTTGCCCCGATCGTGTCGGGGAGTCGGGGGTGCCAGAGGGCTTGAGCTCCCTCTTGCCCCGATCGTGTCGGGGGTGCCAGGGACCACACGGAGTCACCCACCGTACCACCCGATTCGGGTAAGCGCAGGTATCGGTGGGTGGCTTATTTGCGGGGGGGTGCCTTATTTTACATTTTTTTCTAAAAAGGGGGGGCTGTCTTATTTGATGGCCCTGCCTTATCATCGGGGAAACACGGTAGAAAAAAAAAAAAAAATGAACAGTTAAGTCCCAGTTTTTGCCGCTGAGACTCTGCCCTCTCACTGTAAAATTAGACTCTACTTAGTCTGTCTTTAAATTTAAAAAATGTGTGTTGTTTTAAAAAACAATTATGTTTTTAGATGTATCTAAATAAAAATAATAACCAAAAATTTATCTTTTTTTATGTCATCTTAGCATATTTTATGCTGCAGAACGAATTATTTTGTTTTACATGTATTCTTATGGGAAAACGCGTTTCACACAACGAACGTTTCACATAACAAACTTGCTCCTGGAACGGATTAAGTTCGTTGTGTGAGGCACCACTGTATATGTGCTTCCCTAATCGTAGGGTTCTCCTTCTTGTAATCTGCATAGCTGGTGTGGGGATAAGGATAACTGTACAGCTGAGGTGAAAGCAGCTGTGGCCTTTCTTTACAATAGCCTCTTCTTTTCCCCATATCTCTTCAGCCCCATAGTCTCCTCTGATACAATTCTTCTGGAACCACTGTGGCTTCTCTTGGTTTTCAGGTGGTGCAGTGCGAGGATCCCCACCAGTGTTTTGATTAGTGCACTAATACAGAAGTGGAAACAGTGGAGGGCTACCTGTGCGAACTGCAGAAGGCCAGATTGAGGGGCAGCGGAGCACACAGCTCTTTTTCTCAATTCTAAGACTGTACTGACTGCAAAAAAAGAAAATCTAAGCACCGATTAGTAGGACTCAGTTGACCTAATTATAAACCATTAATGTTGTTCACACATACAATATTTGGCTTCCAACTAAATGCCTTAGATAGTTTTTGTGTAAATATATGTTCAAATGACATCCTATGACAAATGGAAAAGTATACTAAGAATCATCTCTTCTACAGTTACAAACTAATGATGTTTCTGAGCTTTACTATTTGGTCTAAAATACCTCTCCCCTTAGGCCCAAATATCACTTTAACACAATCAGCTAGACAGGCAAAATTTGTGCAAAGTTTTATGATTGAAGCTTTTCCTTTAACATATATTGCAGTGTCTCAATTTAAAGACAATTGGAATGAGAAATGATAGTACCTCACCTAATTCTTGCTATGAAATATTAATACTAAATGGCTTACTTTCATTTAGCAATGATAGATTTTCTACCATACCCATAATAACTAGGGTAAGTTCAATAGATGCTTGTTGCTGTCATTTGAAGACAACAACATATAAATTAGGAAGGAGTTGATGTAAAATCAGCAGTATTGTGCCATACCTGAAACTTATAAAGAATTTATTTGAAACTATTGCTTTGTATTGTTTTCATTGTTTACCAGCTTTGTCTGCTCTTTGTTCAAAGTAATGCACAGTACAGTGCACCTTCAGTAATAGATGGAAATGCTCCCTGTTCATTGGCCTATGACAGATGATATTATAGACTCTTTCCCTAGAAGAAACTGATGATCTGAAACTAGAGTGCATCCGTCATATATTAAAAATAGGGCTTGAATCTTAGTGGGGAAGAAACTAGTGAGCATGTGCTTCTATGAAGTCTGAATTTTTTTTATCTTGCAGCTGTAGCTAAAACCTCCCAGAATATTAGGAATTATTAGGAAAAGACTAGAAAATAAGACAAATATTATAATAACTCTCCATCACTCCATGGTAC
This sequence comes from Geotrypetes seraphini, assembly GCF_902459505.1. NCBI lineage: Eukaryota > Metazoa > Chordata > Amphibia > Gymnophiona > Dermophiidae > Geotrypetes > Geotrypetes seraphini. The sequence goes on along the minus strand of NC_047088.1, from coordinate 134,493,328 downwards.
GACCTCACCTTGAGTATTGTTTGCAATATTAATTGCTGTATCTCAAAAAAATATTGCGGAATTAAAAAATTCAAAGAAGGGTGACAAAAATGATTAAGAGGATGATTAGAAATGCAAAGTCATGTATTTGGGCTTCAAAATCTGAGGTTCGGTACAGTTTAGGGCAGGGCTGCCCAAGTCCGGTCTTCGAGATCTACTGGCAGGCCAGGTTTTCAGGATATCCACAATGAATATGCATGAGATAGATTTGCCTGCACTGTCTTCTTGGTATGCAAATCTCTCTCATACGTGTTCATTGTGGATATCCTGAAAACTTGGCTTGTCAGTAGATCTCGAGGACCGGACTTGAGCAGCCCTGGTTTAGGGGATGAAGAACTTTTATGCACTTAATAGGAGCAGGTCTTGGGTTTGATAATAAGTGATGATTTTAAGGTGGCCAAATAGGTTGAAAAGGTGACATCGAAAGTTAGAAGGATGCTAGGGTGCATAGAGAGAGGTATGGCCAGTAAAAAAAAAAAAGGAGGTATTGATGCCCCTGTATAAGACTCTGGTGAGACCTCATTTAGAATACAGTCGACTCAACCTAAGTGCATGTCGGTTAAGCGCACACTTCGGTTATCCGCAGCCTACCACCATGGCCCCATATATATATATTTTTTTTTAACATTAAAGTCAATGGACGTAAACTCCAGATAATTGCAATTCTGATAAGCACACAATCCGCTTATGTGTACTGATGTTATAGGTTCCACCTCTATTCGTTCACATTACGTTCACTCCGGTTAAAAGCAATCATGTTCTCATGTGGATGAGCTACGTGTTTCGGATCAGCAGTCTAGGCCTGGCCAGGTGTTCGAATTTTCGGAACTGTACCATGGTGTCGCGTGGACAAAAATCTTTGTCTTTGGCTGAACATGTCCACCATGCTGGACAAAAGTCATTGTCTTTGGCTGAATGTGTCAATGTCTTAAAGAGACTTGACCAACGGGAGAGTCAAGTCTCTATTGCAAAACATTAAAGCGTTCATCCTAGCCAGATTCAAAATGCAAGCCATATTGAAAGACTAGCAAAACAAAAGCAATCCTACCAGAAAATGGTAAAGAATTGGGATGCCTGGAGACGTTGAACAGGCGTTGCGATGGTTTGCTGAAGCTAGAAGTCATCAACTGCCATTCATTGGGCCTCTGCTGATGGAGAAAGCAGCACATCTATCCGAAGAACTGGGCGTAGAAGACTTCAAAGCAACAAACGGATGGCTAGAGAGGTGGAAAGTTCATAACGGCATAAAATTTAAGCAGCAGCATGGCGAAAACCAAGACTTGGATGAGTTTGGTGCAGAAAGATGGGTCATGAAAGTGTTGCCATCAGCCCAGCACTGAGAAATTATATATATAATGTCTATGAGAAATAAAGAGAGAACTTCCACATTTTTACAGGAAATAATATACCTGGATCCAATGTCCATTACGTGATTAACAAAATTCACTCTGAATAAGTCCACATTCTAGAGGAGAAACAATTCACATGTCAGAGAGATTGATTAAGGAATAAAAGCAAAAACCATAGTAATTGTAGAGTTACATCTTCTTGCTTTTTACTTTTAGGGATGTCCTAAATTCCCTTCAGAGGTATTGGAAATTGTTATTCCCTTTCCCTCAAGGAAAAATTGTAATTGAGAGGGCTCAAAAAAAAATATACAAATTCTGATCCAAAAGGATCTTACATTTACAAGGATATCTCAATTGGTATTTGGCCCCCAATTGTATTACAAACTGTTCAATTCAAGAAACCTTTTCCGTCTGGTTTGAGTTGCTTTTGAGACATCTGGAAACATGCTGATCTTACTATCCAGAAAGGTCACCTCTTTCAGCCTGAGAAACAGCCTAAGAAGTGCTTCTTTGTCTTGTTGAAAGACAAACGTCACCACAAGAGTAGAACGACAGATTACTTTTTCTGCTGAAGTTTCAAGAACTTCTGTTAAGTTCAGGGGATTAGGAAATTCAGAAGAAACAACTGAGCTGAAGCTTTCTGTTTTGATAATGGCAAGTAATATATCCTATGTTAAGGAGGTAGTCAGGTCTCAGGATATTTAAATATTTCTTTTAGGAACTTATAGAATATATCTTTGGGAGATATTGTTAGCACTTTAAGAAAATTAAGAATTCTAAGATTCAACATTTTCATATAATTTTCAAAGTTTTCCATTTTCCTGGTGAACAATAATCTGTCCTGCAATATAACAGACTGAGGCTTGTAAACTTTGAGTTCTCTGATCCAAATTATAAACTTTTCTTTCCTGATCCTTCAATTCCTCCTGGAGTTTATCCAATCTCTGTTCTTGAACAATCACCAGTGGTAAGGTTCCTGCACATAATTTATACAAAGAGTCTAACGCTGTCCAAATAGACTCTAAAGTGATTTCAGCAGGTCTTACCAGGGGAAGGACTAAGGAGACATGTCCTTCGCTCGCTGAAATCTCAGCCACCTCCTCTGAAGAAATTGTTCCTGCTGAAGAAACTTGAGGATTAGGCAAGCCCTCCAGCTACATCGATAATGCCGTCCGTCCCTGTGGAGCCGCCGTTATTCCCCAGTCTCGCGGCTGCAGAGGGGGTGGAGATCCCATGGGGCTAAGTGAGATTTCGCTTCCGAGAGCCAAAATCTCTCTCCGATTCGGCTCAACTGATATGCCCCGAAGCGAAGATGTCAGGAAACGGGTTATTATCCCAGGACAAGCAGGCAGGTATTCTCACTAGTGGGTGATGTCATCCGACAGAGCCCTGATGCGGACGCCTCACAAGCATACTTGCTTGAAGAAACTTCAGAAGTTTCGAGATGCCCGCACCGCGCATGCGCGAGTGCCTTCTCGCCCGATGCTCCGGGCGTGTTTCCTCAGTTATTTTCTTTCTGCGGAGTTGAGAAGTTTGCTTCAACTCTCTGCGCTGAGTGAACCCGTGTTCTTGCCTTCTAGTGCCGTGGTTTTGAGTTTATTTTCTCTTAATCGTGTGTTTTCTTCTGTCGTTTTATTATTATTATTTTTTTTTAAAATTTCAGAAGATTCGACCGGGTCGGCCGCATGGCTGGGCCCCGCTCCTTCGATCTAGCAGCGGAGCTTTTTCAGCTTATGTCCCGGCCAATTACCGGTTTTCGTTGACGGACCCGCTGTTTGCAGTGTCTCGGTCCGGAACATCTTCCAAAATCGTGCCAGCCTTGTTCCACTCTAACAGCACGTGCTTTCAAGCGTCGCTGTTTACTGTGGGAATCGATGTTCAAGATGGAAGCTTCTTAGGAACCTTCGGCTTCGACGTCGACCAGCGCTTCGCCTTTACCTGCGAAGTCGTCATTTACTCCTGTTGCATCGGGTCTTTTGAAGCCGGCCTCCTTCGTTCTGGCTTCGACCCCGCCTCCTGCTCCGGTGCCTGCTTCGGTCTCCTCAGATCAGGTACCTCCTCAGACCATTCCCTCGGTGGTTATTAAGGTGCCGAAAGCTTCTAAGGCTAAGCACTCAACCACACGGGACCGCGAAGACCGTACAGGAGGTCCCACTTCGAGTGCGGCTACCCCCTTGTCGGCTTCGCTGCGGTCGATCATGGAGGCCCAATTCATTGATATAATGACTACCATGGAGCCCAAGTGGCTTGCCACAATCCAGCATGGGCATGCAATCCCTCCTCGTGGGGGCGAGCCGCCCCCTCCTCCTCCGCCTCGCCGCTCGCTCTCGCTGCTAGGGGAGGAGGAGCGGCGCTTGGCCGCCAGTTCTTCGAGGCGTGCTTCGTTTAGTGAGATGCCGCCTCTGGAACCCATCCCCGTCCCGGGCGAAGAACATTGGGATGTGCCTTCGGGTGGTCGAAGCCCTGGGCGTCATCAGGAGGAATTCTTCTGGAGTCCCTTCCATGCCAGGCCCTCTCTCGACCCATGGAATGCTGCTTGAGAAGCGTCGGCCCATCCTCCTCTTCGCTCTATGGCCTCCAGCCCCATCTATTCATTGGAGGCCTCTGGGGAGCCATATAGGCATCGCCGTTCCAGATCTCCTTCGAGACACAGGGAGGGGCACCATTCCAGGCATTCTTCGAGTCATTCGTCTAGGCATTCTACAGTCTCGCCTCAGAAGAAGCTTCCTCGTGTGGGGTATTCATCTTCGAAAATCTACCCTCCTCCGGGCCCGGAGTTCGAGGATGCCTACGGATCTTTCTCTCCTTGTCGATCCCATGTCTCCTTGGATCAGGAGGCCTCGACTTCATCAAGTCCGTCCCAGCGGCCTGTCTTGGTGGACCAGCTGTCTTTTTCATCTTTTCTACGGCAGATGGCGGATGATCTCGACATCACCTTGGACTCGGGTTCATGATACTCCAAGGAGTACCTGGATACCATGCACCTGCCTCATCCTCCTGCTGAGTCTCTTCGCCTGCCTCTGCACAAGCTCCTCGACCAAACCTTCATGCGATGTTTTGAAATACCGTACTCTATTCCTGCCGTTCCTGGCAAACTGGATGCCAGGTACCGCACGGTGCATCATAAGGGGTTTGAGGGCTCCCAGCTCTCCCATCAGTCCCTGTTGGTCGAGTCCTCCCTCAAACATTCTCATCTGTCCCAGGTGTATGCCTCAGTGCCACCGGGCAGAGAGGGAAGGACCATGGATAAGTTCGGGAGGCGCATCTACCAGAACTCGATGATGGCTTCCCGAGTTCTCAATTACACCTTCCATTTTGCCACCTATTTGGAGTTCTTCCTTCCTGTGCTTCGGAAGTTTATACCTTACATCGAATCTCAAGCTCGTTTTGAATTCGAGGAGGTCGTCGCCTCGCTGTCCCAGCTGCGTCTTCAATTGATGCAATCTTCCTATGATGCCTTTGAGCTCTCGGCACAGGCTGCCGCCTGTTCCATGGCCATGCGTCACTTGGCATGGCTTTGAACCATTGACATGGACCCAAACCTCCAGGACAGGCTTGCCAACGTCCCCTGTGCGGGTGCGGATTTGTTTGATGAGTCTATTGAGACCGTGACGAAGAAGCTGTCGGACCATGAAAAGTCATTCCAGTCTATCCTTCGTCCCAAGCCTAAACCTGCTCAGTCTCGACCTTCTCGACTGCCCTTGATATATCAGAGGCGTTACACTCCCAGGCAGGCTCCTCCTTCGAGGCAACCAGCGAAGAGACAGCCGCCGCAGAAGTCTCAGCAAAAACCTCAGCCTTCTGCTGTTCCCAAGGCTCCTCAGCCTTTTTGACTCTCTTGTCGGGAGCATAACCAACACCGTTCTGCTATCCCCTGTCTTTCCCATTGGGGGTCGCCTCCATCATTTTTACCATCGATGGATGGCTATTACCACCGAACTTTGGGTCCTTACCATCATCAGGGAAGGATACTCTCTTCAGTTCCATCGGGTCCCCTCGGACCATCCTCCAAGAGAGTATCCTTCCAACTTGACCCAGACCGCCCTTCTTCTTCAGGAAGCTCAGGCTTTGCTCCGGCTCCAGGCCGTCGAGCCGGTTCCTGTGGACCAACAGAACCGGGGGTTTTACTCCCGGTACCTCCTTGTTCCAAAGAAGACGGGCGACCTGCGTCCAATTCTGGACCTCAGGGTGCTCAACAGGTTTCTGGTCAAGGAGAGATTTCGCCTGCTGACCCTTGCTTCTTTCTACCCCCTCCTCGAGCAGAACGACTGGATCTCAAGGAGGCCTACACTCATATTCCCATTCATCCTCTTGCAAATTCCTCAGATTTCGGGTGGGACATCTGCATCTGCAGTATCGAGTGCTTCCCTTCGGCCTGTCCTCGTCTCCCAGAGTCTTCACAAAGTGTCTGGTGGTGGTGGCCGCTGCACTCCGGAACCATGGTCTTCAGGTGTTTCCTTACCTCGACGACTGGCTCATCAAAGCCGCCTCGGCTCCAGGGGTCATCTCGGCGACCCAAAAAAGACTGTCTAGTTCCTGCAGAGTCGGGTTCGAGATCAACTTCCCCAAATCTCATCTGCAACCGACCCAGTCTCTTCCCTTCATCGGGGCGGTTCTCGATACTGTGCAACTCAGAGCATTCCTTCCTCCTCAGCGCCTGGATGCTCTGCTTCATCTCTGCCAGTCAGTGTCTTCTCACCAGTCCATCTCAGCGAGACACATGATGGTTCTCCTGGGCCACCTGGCCTCTACAGTTCATGTGACTCCATTTGCCAGACTTCACCTCAGAATTCCTCAGTGGATCCTGGCCTCTCAGTGGACACAGGTGTCAGATCCTTTGACTCGTCACATCCTGGTCACTCCTGCTCTTCAGCAGTCTCTAAGTTGATGGATGATCTCTTCAAATCTATCCAGAGGTTTGCTGTTTCACACTCCTCCCCACCAGAAGGTTCTCACGACCGATTCCTCGACCTATGCATGGGGAGCTCATCTGGACGGTCTTCGCACTCAAGGCTTCTGGACCAGTGCGGACCGGCTGTGCCATATCAATTTTCTGGAACTCAGGGCAATTTTCAATGCTCTTCAAGCTTTTCAACATCTGCTTCACGACCTGGTGGTCCTCATTCGCACGGACAATCAGGTCGCCATGTATTATGTCAACAAGCAGGGGGGCACGGGCTCGGCCTCCCTCTGCCAGGAAGCTCTCAGAATCTGGGATTGGGCAATTCACCACAACACCTTCCTCAAAGCTGTCTACATTCAGGGGGCGGACAATGCCTTGGCGGACAACTTAAGTCGTCTCCTCCAGCCTCACGAATGGACTTTCCATTCCAAGCCCCTTCATCAGATCTTCTCTCAGTGGGGGACGCCTCAGATAGACCTCTTTGCGGCTCCCCACAACTTCAAACTGCCTCAATTCTGCTCCAGGATTTACACTCCTCATCGCCTCGAGGCAGATGCCTTTCTTCTGGACTGGAGGAATCTCTTTCTATATGCATTTCCTCTCATTCAAAAGACTCTGGTCAAGCTGAAGTCAGACCATGCCACCATGATTCTGATAGCTCCTCGGTAGTCCAGACAGCCTTGGTACTCCCTTCTACTTCAACTCAGCAGCAGGGAGCCATTCCTTCTTCCAGTGTTTCCTTCACTGCTTACTCAGCATCAAGGTTCTCTGCTCCATCCCAACCTGCAGTCTCTCCACCTGACAGCTTGGTTCCTCTCAACGTAACTCCTCTCCAGTTTTCCAAAGCGGTGAGGGATGTGTTGGAGGCTTCCAGGAAGCCTGCTACTAGACAATGCTACTCCCAAAAATGGACTAGATTTTCTGCCTGGTGTGCTTCTCATCGTAAGGAGCCTCAACGAGCCTCCCTATCTTCTGTGTTGGACTATCTTCTTCACCTGTCTCATTCTGGCCTCAAGTCTACATCAATCAGAGTCCATCTGAGTGCAATTGCGGCTTTCCATCAGCCTCTGCAAGGGAAACCTCTCTCTGCTCATCCTGTGGTTTCCCGATTTATGAAAGGACTTTTCCATGTCAATCTTCCTCTCAAACCTCCTCCAGTGGTTTGGGATCTCAATGTTGTCCTTTCTCAACTTATGAAACCTCCTTTTGAGCCTCTCAACAAGGCTCCACTGAAGTTTTTCACTTGGAAAGTGGTTTTTCTTGTTGCCCTCACTTCTGCCCGCAGAGTCAGTGAGCTTCAGGCCTTAGTGGCGGATCCTCCTTTCACAGTGTTCCATCATGACAAGGTGGTCCTTCGCACTCATCCGAAATTCCTGTCTAAAGTGGTCTCTGAATTTCATCTCAACCAATCCATAGTTCTTTCTGTGTTTTTCCAAAGCCTCATTCTCATCCTGGAGAATCAGCTCTTCACACTCTGGACTGTAAACGTGCTTTGGCTTTCTACCTGGATTGCACCAAACCACACAGAACTGCTCCTCAACTTTTTGTCTCCTATGATCCGAACAAGTTGGGACGCCCTGTCTCGAAGCGTACCATCTCCAACTGGATGGCGGCTTGCATCTCTTTCTGCTATGCTCAGGCTGGATTACCCCTTCCCTGTAAAGTCACAGCCCATAAGGTCAGAGCAATGGCGGCCTCTGTAGCCTTCCTCAGATCGACACCGATTGAGGAGATTTGTAAGGCTGCCACTTGGTCCTCGGTTCATACCTTCACCTCTCACTATTGTCTGGATACTTTCTCCAGACGGGATGGACAGTTTGGCCAAACAGTGTTACAAAATTTATTCTCCTAAGTTGCCAACTCTCCCACCATCCCATTGAGGTTAGCTTGGAGGTCACCCACTAGTGAGAATACTTGCCTGCTTGTCCTGGGATAAAGCAATGTTACTTACCGTAACAGTTGTTATCCAGGGACAGCAGGCAGCTATTCTCACGTCCCACCCACCTCCCCTGGGTTGGCTTCTCTGCTAGCTATCTGAACTGAGGAGACACGCCCGGAGCATCGGGCGGGAAGGCACTCGCACATGCGCGGTGCGGGCATCTCGAAACTTCTGAAGTTTCTTCAAGCAAGTATGCTTGTGAGGCGTCCGCATCGGGGCTCTGTCGAATGACATCACCCACTAGTAAGAATAGCTGCCTGGATAACAACTGTTACGGTAAGTAACATTGCTTTTCCTCCTGTCTCGTTGAGGCTGATCCTGGCTGCCGGGCTGAAGCAGCCGCTCTGCCTCGTCTTTTTGGCATGTCGCCAGCAAAATCTAACCTGAGATCGGGCAGAAAACTTGGACTCAGCAGGAGAACACAACTCAGCGTTCTCTCTACAGCACGTCCATCTTGTTCCCCTCTTATGAACAACTTGGAAAATTGAAGGTGGACAAAGCCATGGGACCGGATGGGATTCATCCAAGATTATTGAGGGAACTCAGAGTGATTCTGGTGGCTCTGCTTAAAGATTTGTTCAATAAATCCCTGGAGATGGGAGTGGTTCCATGGGATTGGAGAAGAGCAGATGGAGTTCCTCTTTAAATAAGTGGTCACCGAGATGAAGCTGGAAACTACAGGCTGGTAAACTTTACTTTGGTTATTGGAAAAATAATGGAAGCGTTGCTGAAGGAGAGGATAGTGAAATTCCTAGAATCAAATGAGTTACAAGATCCAAGACAACATGGCTTTACTAGAGGTAAATTGCGCCAAACAAATCAGATTAAATTTTTTGACTGGGTGACCAGAGAAATAGATCAAGGAAGTGCACTAGATATTTATTTAGATTTCAGCAAAGCCTTTGACACGGTTCCTCATAGGAGGCTCTTGAGCAAACTTGACTAGCTGAAGTTAGGACCCAAAGTGATGAACTGAATTAGAAACTGGTTGACGGACAGAATTCATAGGATGGTGGTTAATGAAATTTGCTCGGAAAAAGGAAATGTTAGTAGTTGAGTGCCTCAGGATTCGGTGCTGGGGCTGATTCTATTCAATATGTTTGGTAGCGATATTGCCGAGTGATTAGAAGGAAAGGCTTGCTTTTTTGATGATGATACCAAGATTGGTATAGAGTGGGCACCCCGGAGGGAGTAGAAAGCATGAAAAAGAATCTGCAAAAGTTGGAAGAATGGTCTGATATCTAGCAACTAAAATTCAATACAAAGATGTACAGAGTGATGCATTTGGGGAGCAGAAATCTGAGAGAGATTTATGTGCTGAGAGTAGAGAGGCTGATATGCATGGAGGGACCTTGGGGTGATAGTGTATGAGGTGACAAAGCAGTGTGATAAGGCAGGTGGCTTTATCCAGGAGGATGCTAGGCTTTATAGAGAGGTGTAACCAGCAAAAGAATGGAGGTGTTGATACCCCTGTATAGGTCATTAGTGAGGGTCCATTTGGAGTATTGGTGTTCAGTTTTGGAGGCCATACCTGGCCAAGGATATAATAAGACTTAAATTGGTCCAGAGGAAAGTGCCAAAAATGGTTGGTGGTTTGCCCCAAATGAAGTACAAAAAGAGACTAGAAGACCTCAAAATGTATACTCTGGAAGAAAGAAGGGACAAGGGTGATATGATAGACATTTAAATATTTGAAAGGTATTAATTTAGGACCAAATCTTTTCCAGAGAAGGAAAATTGGTAAAACTAGAGGACATAGATTGAGTTTGAGGGTGGTAGACTTAAAAGTAATATTAGGAAATTCTTTTTCACAGAGAGGGTGGTGGATGCATGGATTGCCCTCCTGAGGGAGGTGATGGAGAGAACATAAGAGGCAATGTTATCTACCTCAGTATCACAAAAACTTGTCTTCATAGATTGCAACTGATTCAAAATACTGCTGCAAAATTGATCTATGGGAAACATAAATTTGATCACGTGACTCTGTTGCTCTAGAGTCTCCATTCGCTCCCGGTTTATTCTAGAGTTCAATTCAAATGTGCTTGTGTTGTTTTTAAAATCCTATATGGTATTTTTACTCCACTTCCTTCCTTTATCTTGGAACGTTTACAGATTTTACTTTGCAAGAGGTAATCAACAATTTAAATTATCTCTTCCTTCCAAGAAAGGGATAAAAGGAGTCAAGATTTTTACTCAGTCTCTGATTTTTAAGCTTTCTCAACTTTGGAATGACCTTCCACTCCTTTTAAGGAGTTCCGGATCACTTCAACTTTTTCGTAAATCATTAAAAACCATTTTATTTGCTAAACACTTTGAAAATTAATCTTCCAAAACTTAGGGTGTCTTTTATAAAGCTGCGCTAGCTAAATTGTCACGTGTGCTAAATGCTAACACCAGCATTGAGCTGGTGTTAGTTCTAGCTGCGTAGCGAGGGTTTAGCGCAAGCTAAAATTCTGCGTGCGCTAAAAACGCTATCGCAGCTTTGTAAAAGGAGCCCTTAATCTTATTCTTTATGTTTTTTATTTGTTAAGTTAACTACTGTAAACCGAGTTGAGCTTTCTTGGACTGATGTCTCGGTATATAAAGCCAAGCCTTAGATTAGATTAGATAAGAACATAAGAATTGCTGCTGCTGGGTCAGACCAGTGGTCCATTGTGAACAGCAGTCCGCTCACGTGGCGGCCCTTAGGTCAAAGACCGGTGCCCTAACTGAGACTAGCCATACCTGCGTATGTTCTGGTTCAGCAGGAACTTGTCTAACTTTGTCTTGAATCCCCGGAGGATGTTTTCCTCTTTAACAGTCTCTTGAAGAGCGTTCCAGTTTTTTACCACTCTGGGTGAAGAAGAACTTCCTTACATTTGTACGGAATCTATCCCCTTTTAACTTTAGAGAGTGCTCTCTCGTTTTCTCTACCTTGGAAAGGGTGAACAATCTATCTTTATCTACTAAGTCTATTCCCTTCATTATCTTGAATGTTTCGATCATGGCCCCTCTCAGTCTTCTCTTTTCAAGGGAGAAGAGGCCCAGTTTCTCTAATCTCTCATTGTACGGCAACTCCTCCAGCCCCTTAACCATTTTAGTCGCTCTTCTCTGGACCCTTTCGAGTAGTACCGTATCCTTAATGTACAGCGACCATTGCTGGACATAGTATTCCAGGTGAAGGCGTACCATGGCCCGGTACAGCAGCATGATAACCTTCTCTAATCTATTCGTGATCCCCTGCATTCTGTTCGCCCTTTTCGCCGCCGCCGTGCATTGTGCGGATGGCTTCATTGACTTCTCGACCAGTACTCCTAAGTCTCTTTCCTGGGGAGTCTCTCCAAGTACTTCACCGAGCATCCTTTATTCGTGTATAAGATTTTTTGTTACCGACATGCATCACTTTGCACTTATCCACGTTAAACCTCATTTGCCATGTTGTGATCTATTTCTCGAGCGCGTTTGTCACATTGCAGGTCTTCTTCCTGCATCTTTACTACTCTGAATAAATTCATATTGTCTGCAAATTTAATCACCTCACTCGTTGTACCAATTTCCAGGTCATTTATAAATGTTGAAGAGCACAGGTCCAAGCACCGAACCCTGTGGCATTCCACTTGTGATGCTTTTCCAGTCCAAGTATTGTCCATTTCCCCCTCCACTCTCTTTCCTATCCGCCAGCCAGTTTTTAATCCATAAGAGTATTTCACCCTCAATGCCATGGCTTGCAATTTTTCAAAGTAGTCGTTCATGCGGAACCTTGTCGAACATCTTCTGAAAATCCAGATATACAATGTTGACCTGGTCACCCTTGTCTAGCTGCCTGTTTACTCCCTTGAAGAAGTGCAGCAAGTTCGTCAAACAAGATCTTCCTTTGCTGAAGCCATGCTGGCTGGTCCTCATCAGATCGTATCCATCAAGGTGATCAATGATGCGGTCCTTTATCAGCACCTCCACCATCTTTCTCGGTACCGAGGTCAGACTCATCAGTCTGTAGTTTCCCGGATCTCCCCTCGAACCTTTCTTGAAGATTGGCATAACATTTGCCACTTTCCAGTCTTCCAGAATCCTTCCCGATTTGATCGACAGATTGGCTATTGAAGCAGTTCAGCTATAGCCCCTTTCAGTTCCTTGATTACCCTTGGATGGATGCCATCTGGTCCCGGGGATTTATCATTTTTAAGCCTATCAATCTGCCTGCATACCTCTTCTATACTGACCGTCAAGCCTGTCAGTTTCCCATCTTCATTTCCTGCGTGTAGCCTGTCAGCTTCCAGTATGTTGTGTATGTCCTTTTCGGTAAATACAGATGCAGAAAATGTGTTCAGTTTGTTGGCGATGGCTTTGTCCTCCTTTAGCACTCCCTTTATTCCATGGACATCCAACGGCCCACTGCTTTCTTCGCGGGTCATTTCCCCTTAATATTTTGAAAGAACGGCTTGAAGTTTTTTGCCTCTTTGGCTATTTTTTCCTTATAATCTCTTTTGGCTCCTATTATCACCTTATGGCACCTGATTTGATGTTTGTGCTTTTTCCAGTTTTCGTCCGTTTTTGAGCTTTTTCATTCCTTAAACAAAGTCTTCTTGTCTCTGATCGCTTCCTTCACCTCTTCACCATGCCGGTTCCTTGCTCTTTTTCCTCTTGGAACCCTTGTTGTTTGCGCCTCTGTGACAGTGCTTATCTTCTTCTTAATCTGTGATGGAATTTAAAAAAGTGTGGGATGAACACAGAGGATCGCTAATTATGATATAAATGAGCAAACTTTCACAGTCTGAATCCAGCAAAGGAGATGGTTTGGATAGGCTGGAGAGGGCTTTAAAGGTAACTCCAGTAGTTGGAACTTATGGACAGTACCAAGTAGACTTCTAAGGTCTGTGGCCCAGAAATAACAAGGGAAAAACCCACTTAATTTAATCATGAAATTGAAAAGAGCACTAAAAATCCAGGGCATGGGATAACAGGGTAGACTGGATGGACCATTGAGTTCTTTATCTGCTGTCATTTACTATGTAGAAATATTTTTCTGTGCTTATTGCAATATCAATTGCTGTGAGTCTGCTATCTCATACACATGTTTTTAATATCTTTGTAAAAAGTGGTTCATTAGTTAAACCTGAGACATTCAACAAAACCAGTGTAGATAAAATGGGGACAAAATATAATTGGGTAATAATGATTGTGTGGCATATCTACAAGGCACTGGAACATCAGCCATATTACTACCAGTAGGCTAGATATAAGCAACGTCTTGACAAATTTGTGTAATATAAATGGAAAAAGAGTGGAGCACATATTGTTTGTGAAATTAAACATATGAAGAGGAAGATAGCCCAAATGAAGTGTGCCCAGTAATGTTAAGCAAAGTGACTGCTGAGTATCAGATCAAATGCTTACATCAAAGGATATGTGTGTCAGTGGTTCACTGATCACAGTCAGTTAGGGCCTTGTGAAATACCACGAGACTCGGCCATTAAATAATTATCCTTTGATTAGCTGTTTAGCTCTTTGGTTTCTTTGAAATCTGATAGTGCAATTTAAAACTTTTATTAAATAATTTTTTTTTTTAAGTTATGTTTCTAATTATTGATGGTTTTCTTTCTGTGTAAGTCTGGTGACTTTACCTGGGGTTTGTTAATATTCTAGAAAATCAATGCACATACATACTGCTGCTTCCTACCTCTAGAATATTAAAATTTTTAAGTAAATTGTTTAGTTGTAAGGTATCGCAATTCCTGTCTTTTAAATTAGTGTATTTTGTGAATAATTTAGGAAGTCTTATTGATGCTAAACAGGAAGTCAAACTAACACTAAAATGAAACTGACATTTTGTATTTAATCTTAATAAAAATATTTGGAGTGTGATCAGTGGCCTAGCAAGGGAAGTTGGCACCCAGGAAGGTGGTGCCTTGCATTTCCATACCATGTGCTCCCCCCACACTCTTCCATGCCGCTTAAGCATCCACACATACCTCTTTAACCCCCTCCTTTATAAAGCCTCACTAGTGTTTTTAGCGCTGGCCACAGTGGTGACAGCTCGGACGCTCATAGGAATTATATGAGCGTCAGAGCTTTTACCGCAGCAGCTGGTGCTAAAAACGCTAGCATGGCTTTGTAAAGGAGGGGTAAATGTTCGCCAGTGTGAGTAGCATCTTCCACCTGCTCATGCCGGCCTTGGCTCCCTCTTGATGTCATGTCCTGGACACGTGACCAGGACATTACATTAAGAGAGCTGAGTCTTGCGTGAGCAACAAGTGGACTATGCTGCTCGTGCTAACAAACATTTAAAGAAGTAGGTGGAGATGGAGAGGCACTGGCGCCCTCTGCAAAAACAGCAACCAGGGTAGTCTGTCTCTCCTCCCCCTTACTATACCACTGAGTGTGACAATATTTTGATCCTATATGGAAATGCATCAGTCTCAAAATTACTATGCTACCCTCTAGTATTCATCTTCTCTCAAAAATTGATTATAATATTAAGGATCTTACTGTATTTTTGAAGCATATGGATATCTCAAAATACCCCTAATTTTGTAAAGGGAGAAAAGGAATATCCAATACTGCAATAGGCCCAAATAGCAAGGGGTGCTTATTGTGGGCATCTTTTGGGTGGATCTAGGGAGGACCTAAAAGCAGGATGTTCAACAGTGATCATTACCAAATGGGAAGAAACATTCAAGCCTTAAAAGAAGAATGTTCTAAGTTAGGCCTGTTTCAGTCACGTTCATACTTCAGAGTGCAAAAATGTGTTCTGATTGAGCATCTGACCACTGGATAGATTAATCCCCCAGTAGTTGTTTTCCCCTCACTCTCACTAGAAAGTTAAACTGAAAGAGGATACCAGACTCTGTGACAGTGGTTAGTGCAATGGACTTTAAACCAAGGAACTCGGGTTCAAATTTTAACTCTTATTTTTTTTTATTGTGAACCCTCCAGAAACAAACAAACAAAAAATACCTACAGTAGCCAAATATATCAGCCACCTGCAAGTCTGAAAACTATTGAAGTGGTGCACATTCAGGTACAGTAAGTATTTTTCTGTTCTGTTGGGCTCATAATTACAAAATAAGAGTTAAACTGGGATTTGATCCTAGGTCCCTTGGTTTAAAATCCATTGCACTAAGAACTAAGCTGTCCCTCTGCTCTGCAAGGATGTGTGGCCCTTTTTCTAAGAATGCTGCCAGATAGAAGTTCTTGCCCCTGTTTTGCCATTTATATATGTTGGACATTCCAGTTTGTAAAATGGTTGTTCATTCTGGATGCCCTGAGCACACATATGTCCATCTCACTTATTTTCGAACAGGAAATCCTGATGTAGGAGCTTGGATGCCTCTATTCAGAAAACTAGTCAAAACCAACCTGTTTAACCGATTTGTAACCAAGAACTCTTAAAGACTTTCCCCTGTATTCTACTTACTTGTACTTGACATCCCTACAATATGACTTTCACTCTGTTTCTTTTCCTCCCCACAAATATGCATGTATTCTAAGACATCACTGTTATTCTAAAAATTCATTGTATTCATGGACTTCATTGTTATGTCTTTGCTGACTGTCCAGCTCTTCTTATTGTAAACCGCCTCAAACTACTTTGGCTTTGGCAGTATATAAAAAATAAAATAATAATTATTATTATTCTGATGTGAATGTCCTTTTGAAAATGCCCTACCATGGTAAATAACTGCTGACTTTCCAGAGATTGCTATACTTTGGATGGTCCTCCATAAATAGCAGGTTTAAGGGAATGGAAAACTTAGTGTGCTATCTTTCTGTTTATACTACAGATTCCTTCCATATTATTTAGAGAGAACCTTGGCGTCTTTCATTCTTGAAACGCTGGAGAGCTATATAGCAGTATTTACCACACGGACATTGTCCCCAGAAGAAGGCAATTAGGTTTCTGGTTGGGACTTTCCTAGGATCCCATTCATCTGGGACTGTGAATGGTCTTTATAAAGGCCTAGGACTTTGTAATTTTATATGTACTTTTGTGTGTAGTGCTCTGAATAAATGTGACTACTGGTTGGTTTAGACATCTCTCTCGCCTCTTTGTTGTTTCTGTTGTGTACACAAAAAATGCCAATTGTACAATATATACCGTATTTTTCGATCCATGAGACGTACTTTTTTTCTCCCCAAAAAAGTGGGTGGAAATAAGGGTGCATCTTATGGAGCGGATACCACAACCCACCCACCCCACCCCGGTACCTTTTTGTACTCTCCCCCAGTACCTTTTTCTACTCCTGGCGCTTCCCTCGCTGGACGGTTGCAACAGTGAGAGGCAGAGCGGAGAACAAGGCAGGCGCAAGCTTCTCGCGCACCTGCCTGGTCCTGTGCCACTGCGTGAATGGCTACCATCAGTTTGATGTCAACCATTCATGCAGCAGAGCTAGACCAGGCAGGCGTGCGAGAAGCTCGCGCCTGCCTTGCTCACTGCTCTGCCTCTTGCTGCCACAGCTGTCCAGTGGGGGAAGCACCGGGAGTACAAAAAGGTACGGGGGGCCCTGCTGAGATTTTAAAAAAGTAAAAATGCTAAAAGGAGTGGGGTTCGGGGGGGAGAACAAAAAGGTATGGGGGGGCCCTGCCAGGATTTTAAAAAAGTAAAACTGAGGTACGGGGGCCCTGTTGGGATTTTAAAAAAGTAAAAATAGTACATGGGGGGGGAGTACAGAGGGGAGTACAAAAAGGTACTGAGGGCCCTGCCGGGATTTTAAAAAGTAAAAAAGGTACATGGGGCCGCCCCTGCCTGCTTTCCACTAGGCCTGCCTACCCTGTCCCTATCTGCCTGCCTTATGCCCTGTCTGCCTTGTCCCTCCCTGCCTGGCAAGCCCTGTTCCTGCCTGCTCTGTCCCTACTAGCATGCCAGCCACTAGGCCAGCCTGCCTTGTGCCCTATCCCTGCCTGCCTGCCAGCTACTAATCCTGCCTGCCCTGTGCCCTGCTTGTCAGCTACTAGCCCTGCCTGCCCTGTCCCTGCCTGCCAGCCATTAGGCCTGCCTGCCCTTTGCCTTGTCCCTGTCCCAGCCTGCCATGTGCCCTATCTCGGCCAACCACTAAACCACCAGAGGGAAGACAGTGTACAGAACCTGGCAGGGAGGGGGGACAGGGTTCAGAGCTTGGCAAGGAGAATGGGGTTTGGGTACAGAGCCTTGCAGGGAGAATTTGTTTCAGAATGGGTTTTTTTCTTGTTTTCCTCCTCTAAATTTAGGGTGTGTCTTATGGTAGGTGCGTCTTATGGAGCGAAAAATACAGTAAGTATATTTGCTGGCACTGATAAACCTATGTGGTACTTTTTAGAAAATCTCACATAGAAAAGCCATTTAAGTAATTGCCCAAAATAATTCTGTTGTTTTTTGAAGTGTTAGACACCATAGAGGTGGGCACATAGCCCCTCTGATTCATTGGATCACACCCCAGGCACATGCCTTGGAGCAGGTACAAAAGCTGGTGTAGAAATTTTGTAATATATGCATATACACTTCCCCCCTCAATATTCACGGGGGTTACTGGCAGATCTGGCCTGCAAATATTTTAAAAAACACGAATAACTTTTAGGGCTGACTGACCCACCCCTGCCTCCATCCTCCCTTTTGGACCTCCCCAGATCTTACCTGGTTGTCTAGCGGTGAATCGGGGCAGGAGCGATCTTCCTACACTCCTGCCTCATGCAGAGCCGTCAACAAAAATGGCTCATGAGAACTCATGGCAGCCATTTTTGTTGACGGCTCTGCACAGGGCAGGAGTGTAGGAAGATCACTCCTGCCCCGCGTCACCGCTAGACCAACAGGTAAGGTCTGGGGAGGTCCGGGATGCAGGAGGGAGGCGGGTGATGGATCAAAGGCAAAAACTCACAAATAACCAAATTTGCGAGTACTAAACCCACAAATTTGGAGGGGGAAGTGTAGTTTCTTTCTAAATGAGAACTACTTGCATGTTTTTTGGCCTCCTCAAAACACACCCAGATGCACCCCTTTGAAATCTTTGCTTCATGAAGCATCTACATGTTTTTAAAATGATCTTCCTAGTATACCAATGATTATCTCGTACACATTCTCTAAGTTATCAGTTCAGTTTGAATACTTTTTTTATTTTTTATTAATAGTAGGGCCAGATTCTGTAACCAGTGTCTATATCTCTGGCTGCCAATCGTATATTAATCACTTGACAGTGCCGGTTGCAGAATTGTGCCTAAATTCAGCCAAGATAGGTGGCTCAAAAGTAGGCTCGGAAAACCCTGCCTTACATATCAGCCATATAACTATATTGCCACGGGATCCTAAAGTCAGGCCGCAGCAGCCATAAGCTGATCATGGCAGGGGAAGTTATCCCTAATCAGCTGAGCCAGTATTGCCGGCCCAGCTGAGCGGGGGAAAATACCCCGCCATGATCAGCTGAGCACCTGCGGCAGGAAACATGCCTACTCCCTGCTGGAGCCCCCAAAGCCCCACCCCCACCCCCCCAGCAGTGATAGGCAGGAGGGATGCCTACTCCGTCCTGCCTGCATTCCTCCCGAACCCATAGGAGGGGCCTTAGGCACCCAGGCCAATCAAGGCCTTAGATGCCTTTCCTGGTGCATCCTGGGATATGTGGCTTTGGGAAGCACTGCTGGCTCAGCTGATCAGGGATAACTTCCCCTGCCACAATCAGCTTATGGCTGCTGCAGCCTGACTTTAGTGATTCCTTTTATTTAGGCGTCAGTAGGTGCTTCAACACTGCCATTTTTTGCCATTTCTGATGGTGTTTTTCAATTAACAGGCACTGGTTATAGAATTTCTCTATTAATGCATTAATAACAAGATTAACATGTTAAATGTTTGATCCCGGTAATGACAGAAGCGGGCTGGCATAGGAGCTTGAGAGCAGATAAAGTGAATGAACCAGTGGAAAGGGGAGAGGACAGGGAGACAAGACGGGGCACTGTTGAATGCGGGGAAAGTGGGAAGAGATGTAGCAGGACAGAATATTACAGGTGGGAACAGGGCAAGCAGGATATAAGAAGAGACAAGGCAATACTAGATTATTGGAGGTGGGAGGAGAGTGTGAGATGAGGCAATGAGAGATGATGGTTTTGGTTTTGTGGTAGTGGTGGTGAGGAGAGGAGGAGTGATGCTAGATCAGAGATCTCAAAGTCCCTCCTTGAGGGCCGCAATCTAGTTGGGTTTTCAGGATTTCCCCAATGAATATGCATTGAAAGCAGTGCATGCACATAGATCTCATGCATATTCATTGGGGAAATCCTGAAAACCCGACTGAATTGCGGCCCTCAAGGAGGGACTTTGAGACCCCTGTGCTAGATGGTTGGGAGTTTAGGAAAGAGGCAGGGCATGGTGATGGTGTGTGATAGGGAAGTGATGGGTGATAGGTGGAGGGAGAGACAGGTGTGATGTTTGATGGTGAGGGGGTGGGAGAAAGGAACATTGCTGGATGGTTGGAGAAGAGAGAGACATATGTTGGAAATAGGAGATAAAAAAGAAAATAAGAGAGAAAGATGGGAGATAGTGGACATGAGGTTAAGTGAAGGAAAGAGATGGGAAATGCACATAGGCAGCAAGGAATGAAAGACGAGAGAAAAGAGGAGCTGCTGCCCATGGATGGAGGGAAAGGAAAAAGCTATCAACTAGATAGGTAAGGGAAAAGCTGTAAACTAGATAGGTATGAAAAGGAGGCTGAAAAATTGAAGGAAGATTTATGTGAAAATGGATATAGAGCATGGAGTAAAGAAAAAAGGAGAGAAAAGAAATAGTGAATGGACAGGAGGCTCTGGAAACAGAGCTCAGAGAACGAGAAGCAGAATCTAGAGAATGACACAGGGACAATTTTTCCCTATCCCCATAGGAATTCAATATTCACACGAGTTTTGTCCCTGTCCCTGCCCTATTCCTGTAAGCTCTGCCTTAACCGCACTAACCTCAAACACTTATGAGAACGTGGATAAGTGCAAGGTGATGCATGTCGGTATCAAAAATCTTATACACGAATACAGGATGTCCGGTGCAGTACTCGGAGAGACCCCCAGGAAAGAGACTTGGGAGTACTGGCAGTGGCGTACCTAGGGTATGTGGCACCCGGGGCCCATCATTTTTTGACACCCCCCTCCCCCATCTATATGAAAAATATGATTTTTAGTAACAATCCACATATCGCACAACAAGAGTGTACCTAGGAAAAGGCAGCATCTTAAACACTGCAGTGAGCACTAGAACACCAACACATACATTGTAAAACTAAACAAGCCAGATCCCGCACAGTCAATTGATCCTGTAGTCAATGCCAACTTGAAAACTATGTTCTTTTCATACACACAGAACAGAGATACACCCTTGCCCAATATGGAATAATAACAAACTAAAAATAGAAATATGTAGACAAAATTTAAACTGAACCGCCTAGAAACCAGACTCTGGATACAATGCAACACCACAAAAACAGTAACACATGTCCTCTAATACAGTACAAAATATAAAGACAGTAGATGTAAATTTGAAAAAACTGATACATAACAATCACCACTTTACAAATTAACAAATAAAAATAAAACAAATAATGAGAAATAAAAAAATACCATTTTATTGGACTAATCCCCATAAGCTCGGTCCCCATTCAGTGTTCCCTCTAAGATGAGCGCATGAGCGATCGCTCACTATTTTCAGTGGCGTCGCTCATACACTTTCCCCTGTCGCTCACTCAAGGGAGGTGAGAGGAAGCAGCGGCAGCAGCCTGTATTTTTAAAGTTGAAAGATGCAGCGGCGGCTCCTCTCAAGATCCCCAACTGCATCGGACTTCCGACGCAGGTGGGGATTCATGAGAGGAGCCGCTGCCAAGTCTTCAGTGGCTACCAAGGGGAGGGGGGGGTGGTCTGCCCCGGCTGTGCACATCCCCTAAGGCTGCAGTCGAAGAGGAAGTTCGGGCCAGCCAATCGCTGCCTGGCTGGGTGGAACTTCCTCTCCGACGGCAGAATTGACGTCGGGGGAAGCAGAGAGAGCTTCGGGCAGCCGCGGCGGTGGCTTTGGGGGTCTGTTTCCCCCGATGGTTGCGGCGGTGGTTTTGGGGCCTGTTTCCCCCGATGGTTGCGGCGGTGGCTTTGGGGCCTGTTTCCCCCAATGGTGGCAGCAGTGGCTTTGTGGAGGGTAGGGAGAAAGAAAACGGGCAGGCAGGGAGACAGAAGGGAAACAGAAAAAAAGAAAGGGGGCATCAAGAGGAAAAAAGGGCAAGGAGAGAGGAAGAAAAAGTTAGGGGAGGGAATGAGGTCTGGAGGAGAGGAAGCATACAGGCTGAAAGAAGGGAAGAAAGATTGGATGCACAGTCAGAAGATGAAAGTGCAACCAGAGACTCATGAAATCACCAGACAAGGTAGGAAAAATGATTTTATTTTAAATTTAGTGATCAAAATGTGTCTGAATTTATATATGCTGTCTATATTTTGCACTATGACCCCCTTTTACTAAACCGCAATAGTGTTTTTTAGCGCAGGGAGCCTATGAGCGTCGAGAGCAGCGCTGGGCATTTAGCGCAGTTCCCTTCACTAAAAACTGCTATTGTGGTTTAATAAAAAGGAAGGGGGTATATTTGTCTATTTTTGTATGGTTGTTACTGAGGTGACAATGCATAGAGTCATCTGCCTTGACCTCTTTGAAAAAAACCCAGAATAGGAATGATAATTAACATTTTCTCAGCGTATAGTGTGCTTTGTGTTTTTTAATTTTATTGTTGGTAGATCATTTTGACTTGGTCATTTTAAAGTAGCTCGCAAGCCCAAAAAGTTTGGGCACCTCTGAGCTAGAGCGTTGAAACTGTGTATTTCTATTTTATCCCCTCTTTTACAAAACTGTGGAGCGTTTTTTAGCGCCAGCCCTGGTGGTAGCAGCTCTGATGCTCAGAATTCTATGAGCGTCAGGGCTGTTACCACCATGGTTAAAATCCACACTACAGTTTTGTAAAAGGGTGAGGGGTTAGTTTGTGAGACATATTCCATACTAGGCGAAGGTGTTTTCTGTGTTCTGTTCGTTCAAAAGACATGGTTTTCTGTTAGGATTGACGGTGTAGGATTGATCTGTGCTGGTCTGGCTTGTTTAGTTTTACAATGGGTGTATTGATGTACTGCTCACTGCAATATGTAAGATGCTGCCTTTTCCTAGGTACTCATGTGTGACTTGTGGCTTGTTACTAAAAATCATGTTTTTCGTACAGACGGGGGGGGGGGGGGGGAGGGCAAAAAATGATGGGCCCCGGGTGTTACATATGCTAGGTATGCCACTGTATGTAAAGATACCAGAAAGCTGGTGTAGCAAAAACTTTAAGTAAATTGTTATTCTTCTAAGTTTTGAGTATTTAACCCTCCCATAATCTCATGGGCACTCGTTTCAAGTTTATTGAGATTTTGATTTAAACGCAATATCAAATATTTTCAATGCGTATAACAAAAATAAATTTGGAGAAATAAATAAAACCATCTAATATAATAAAACGGTAAGCCGCGCATGCGCAGTTCCTATGCGTGCGTCCGTTTTCCGTGAGCTGTAACACACATAGGAAGTGCGCATGCGCGGCTTACGGTTCTTTCAAAGACGCAGCGGTGGTTACTTTCACGATCCCCGCCTGCGTCGGACTTCAGCGTCGGACTTCAGACACAGGTAGGGATCATGAGAGGAGCTACCGCCGCTAGGGGTGAGCGACTTTGAAAGAGACCTGGGAGTGATGGTAAACACAACATTGAAGGCGTCGGCGCAGTGTGCCACGGCCTCAAGGAAAGCAAACAGAATGTTGGGTATCATTAAGAAGGGTATCACGACCAGGACAAAGGAAGTCATCCTGCCACTGTATCGTGCTATGGTGCGCCCACACCTGGAGTATTGTGTTCAGTTCTGGTCGCCGTACCTCAAGAAGGACATGGAGGTACTTGAGAGAGTCCAGAGAAGAGCAACTAAGCTAATAAAGGGCATGGAGGACCTCTCATAAACTGACAGACTGAAAAAGCTAGGGCTTTTCTCCCTGGAAAAGCGGAGACTTAGAGAAGACATGATAGAAACCTTCAAGATCATGAAGGGCATAGAAAAAAATAGACAGGGACAGATAGAACCATAAGCTGAAACTGAATGCAGAGAAAACCAAATTCCTACTACTCGAGAAGGAACAAAAACCATCCCTAACAGAACTGGAAGTAAATGCAACCAAATATCCAATACAGAGCACTCTCAAAATTCTAGGAATACAATTAGACAGATGCTGCACAATGCAGATACAAATCCACAAAATCATACAAAAAGCATTCTTCACCATTACATTACATTACATTACATTACATTCGGGATTTCTATTCCGCCATTACCTTGCGGTTCAAGGCGGATTACAAAAGGTTAGTTTAAGGACAGGATTACAATGAATTACAGAATTACAGAATTACAGAGTTAGAGAATTATAGAATTACAGAGTTACATAATTACAGAATTACATAATTACATGAATTATAATGAATAGCTAGATAGGTTAGATGTAGATCTTAAGGGCTTTTAGAGGTCGTGTTGTTATTGCTGTTTTAGGAATTTCTTGAAAAGTGTGGTTTTTATTTCTTTTCTGCGAAACCTAAGAAAAATAAGAAAATTCCTTACCAAAGAACATTACAAGCTCATTGTACAATCCCTCATACTTAGTACCTTAGATTACTGCAACAGCCTCTATCTACCTTGCCCAAATAACATGATAAAACAACTACAGACCGTTCAAAATACAGCCATCAGACTCATCTACTCACTTAGCAAATTTGACCACATGTAGACGCGCACTGGCTTCCGATAAAAGCAAGAACTCAATTCAAATTCTACTGTCTACTATTTAAAGTAACCCATGGTACTGCCCCCAGCTACCTAAACAACCGCCTACACCGCTACCACTCACCCAGACCAAGGAGAACTCAGAACCTATTCACCTTCCCCCCTCATAATGGTACCCAACGTAAGAAACTTTACGACAGCCTTCTGGCGACACAGGCAGCGAAAATTGACCCCCACCATCACCAAACTGATGATCGAAACAACAGACATCAAAGTGTTTCGAAAAGAAATCAAAACAGTTCTATTCAAAAAACACGTCCTTACTTACTAATCTCCTCCCACTCGTACATGCTTTCTCCCCCGTGAATAACACACTAGTCAATTCCTCGAATCATACCTACCAAAAAATATCCAGACCGCTAAACAAGCATCTACCACATGTATCCAATAAACCTATCCCTTCAATGTTAGGTAACCCTCTTGAGTTACCCGAATATATTGTTATTCTCCACTGTTTCCTGTAAGTACTTGAATCTTTACTAAGTAATTCCATCGGATAACTTCAGATATCCTCTAATTTGTAACTCTCAACTGTATCATGCAATGTACCTGAATCTTTGTTATATAATTCTCTCGATAATGTCCAGATATCTTCTAATTTGTAATCCGCTTAGAACCGCAAGGCACAAGCGGAATAGAAATCACTAATGTAATGTAATGTAATGTAATTTTTCAAATTAAGGGGATCAATAAGTACAAGGGGGCACTCAGAGAAATTGAAAGGGGAGAGGTTTAGAACAAACGCCAGGAAGTTCTTTTTCACACAGAGGGTGGTGGATACATGGAACGTGCTACCAGAGGATGTGATAAACAGGAGCACGCTACAGGGGTTCAAAGAAGCTTTGGATAGGTACTTGGAAGACAAAGGGATTGAGGGGTACAGATAAGAGTAAAGGTAGATTATAGGATGGGATTAGAGGTAAGGTACAAAATTAATCAGGGACCACTGTTCAGGCACTAGGCCTGATGGGCCGCCGTGGGAGCGGACCACTGAGCAAGATGGACCTCTGGTTTGACTCAGCGGGGGCAACTTCTTATGTTCTTATATTCTTCTTATGTTCTTATGTCTTTCAACTAAAAAAAAAAAATACTCGCTTTTAAAATCTTCAGGCGCGAGCGACGGCTTGCCGCACGTGCCCCAACTTCCCAACGCCAAGCGCCCTTTTAAAATCTTCAGGCGCGAGCGGCAGCTTGCCGCACACGCCCTGATCTCCAAACCCCCCTGCCGGCATCTATTTTTCCTCCTCCTCCCTCTCGCATGCTCACAGCATTTAAATGAAAAGCGCTGCGCTGTGCTGCCACTGGCCTCACCATCTCCTCTCCACTGCGGCCCGCCCTCTCACAACTTCCTGTTTCTGCTAGGGTTGGCCGCACTGTAGAGCAGACACCGAGGCCAGCAATAGCGCGGTGCAGCGCTTTTCTGTGAGGCAAGTAAATTTCTGTGGGGCATATGCACAGGGGGAGCAGGAAATGCATGCTGCTGGACGGGAGAGGGAAAAGGAAAGGAACAGGGGGAGCAGGCAAGGGGTGGGTGCACAGGGAAGAGGGGGAATGCTGCTGCACAGGGAAGGAGGGAATTCTGCTGCTGTACAGGGAAGTGTGGGTGAATGCTGCTTTACAGGGAAGGGGGGAATGCTGTTGCTGCTACACAGAAGGGGGAATGCTGCTGTTGCTGCACAGGGAAGTGAGGGAGGGGGGAAAAGGGAAAGGGGGCCAGGGAGCAATCTTGGTTTGCTTTGGGGGGAGACAAAAGGGGGCCATGGAGCGAGACAGAAAGATATGCAGGCAGCGCACGAGAATGAAAAACAGACACACAGAAAGACAGCAGGCAGGAAGAGAAACAGAAAGAAAGAAACACAGACAGGCAAAGGGGGCCAGGAAGAGAAACAGACAGAAAGAAAGACAGACAGTGGGAGGGAGAGAGACAAAGAAAGGAAGAAAGAGACAGGGGCAGGGAGAGACACAGAAAGAAAAAAAGACAGATAGACATATTCTAGCACCCGTTAATGTAACGGGCTTAATGACTAGTTTGAACAATAAACATACAAACATATCCATAGATGATTAAAAATACATAAAGAGTACAAGGATAAACTACATTTGTTTAAAAATGCGTCCTCCGTGCTTGCTCATAAATTTGTGAAGTATGTAACTTGTCGCTCATGCATATTTTTTTTTGCACACACCTCATCAATCCTTAGAGGGAACATTGGTCCCCATCCCTGCAAACCACCTGATTCCATCCACATAAGTCTTGAATTGTTTATATTAAAGTATAAAAAGAAACAATATTCTGTACAATTGTCAATTTATAAATCAGCGTCTTCTCCCCAATCTCTTCCCCATTTCCCTTCAGCATCCTCAGCCCATTCTCTCTCCACTTTCCTTCAGCGCACGCACATAAAAACAAGCAAGTAATTTTATATCATTTTCATTCTATTCATTCATAGAAATTAAAGTCTAGATAATGCCAGTCACATAACAAAACATGATTTTACAAAAATAATTCCCTGCACAGTCAAGCCTGCAAGGATTACTAGATGTCTTTCAGCAGCTCCCCTCCCCCCCCCCCCCCTTACTTTTGTGGCCAAGTCAAAATGATCTACCAACAATAAAATTTTAAAAACACAAAGCACGCTGTACGCAGAGAAAATGTTAATTATCATTTATATTCCGCGGGTTTTCAAAGAGGTCAAGGCAGATGACTTTATGCAATGTCACCTCAGTAACAACTTTACAAAAATAGACAAATATTCCCCCTCCCTTTTTACTAAACCGCGATAGCGGTTTTTAGCGCAGGGAGCTGCGCTGAATGCCCCACGCTGCTCTCGACGCTCATAGGCTCCCTGCGCTAAAAAACGCTATTGCGTTTCAGTAAAAGGGGGCCATAGTGCAAAATATAGACAGCAGATATAAATTCTCAAAACGGACACATTTTGATCACTAAGTTGAAAATAAAATCATTTTTCCTACCTTTTTGTCTGGTGATTTCATGAGTCTCTGGTCCTTCTTCTTTCTTCTCCTGCCCCCCCCCCTCTTTCTTTCTCTCTCCCCCTGGCTCCCCTCTTTATTTCTGCCTTTCTTTCTCTCTCCACCTGGCCCCCCTCTTTATTTCTGCCTTTCTTTCTCTCTCCCCCTGGCCCCCCTCTTTATTTCTGCCTTTCTTTCTCTCTCCCCTGGCCCTCCTCTTTCTTTCTGCCTTTCTATTTCTCCCCCTGGTCCCCCTCTTTCTTTCTGATTTTCTTTCTCTCTCCCCCTGACCCCCTCTTTATTTCTGCCTTTCTTTCTCTCTCCCACTGGCCCTCCTCTTTCTTTCTGCCTTTCTTTCTCTCTCTCTCCCTGGCCCCCCTCTTTCTTTCTGCCTTTCTTTCTCTCTCCCCCTGGCCCCCCTCTTTATTTCTGTCTTTCTTTCTCTCTCCCCCTGGCCTCCCTCTTTATTTTTGCCTTTCTTTCTCTCTCCCCCTAGCCCCCACAAAGCCATGGTGCCAATTTCTCCACTTCCACGATTCTTTCCCTACCCTCACCCCCAAGTCAGCAGCCGATTTCTCCCTGCTCCTTCCCCCATGTCCTGATGTCCTGAAATTCATCGGGCAGCAGAAGCATTCACAATTCACTGCTGTTGCCCTTCAGGCCTTCCTCTCTGTCGGGTCCTGTCTTCATGAAAACAGGAAGTAGGCAGGACCCGGCAGAGAGGAAGGCCTGAAGCCAGCAACAGCAGCGAATTGTAAAAGCTGCTGCTGCCCGAAGAAGGTAATGGAGCACCGAGGCAGACCGCTTATCCCCCCTCCCAGCCGGATCCCCGCTGACTCTCCTATCTCCCCCCCAGTGAATCTTTCCGACCCTCCCAGCGAGAGCAGCAAACCTCCTTCCAGGAGCGTCGGCTGCTTCTCTGCTTTCTCCTCCCTCTGCTGCGTCACCGATGACGTCATCAGTGATGCGGCAGAAGGAGGAGAAAGCAGAGAAGCAGCCGACGCTACTGGACGGAGGTTTCCTGCTTTCGCTGGCAAGGTCGGAAAGGTTCACTTGGGGGGGAGAGATAGGAGGGTCAGCGGGGGTTCAGCTGGGAGGGGGGGAGCAGTCTGCCTCAGTGCTCCAAGGCCTGGCGCCATTATCTTTTGCGGTAATGGCACCGATGCTGCTTTCGCTGGGAGGGTGGGAGCGCAATAGGGACCAGGCCAGCTGTGCACCCCCCCTAAGGCTGCACCAGGGGTGGACCCCCCCCCCTTGGTACGCTACTGAGTACTGGTAGACAGGTCAATGAAACTGTCCGCACAATGCGCGGCAGTGGCGAAAAGGGCAAACATAATGCTAGGAATGATTAAGAAGGGGATCACAAACCGATCAGAGAAGGTTATCGTGCCACGGTACCTGGCCATGGTACGCCCCCACCTGGAATACTGCATCCAGTACTGGTCGCCAAACATGAAGAAGGACATTGTACTACTCAAAAGAGTCCAAAGAAGAGCGACTAAAATGGTTAAGGGTCTGGAGGAGTTGCTGTACAGTGAGAGATTAGAGAAACTGGGCCTCTTCTCCCTTGAAAAGAGAAGACTGAGAGGGGACATGATCAAAATATTCAAGTTAATGAAGGGAATAGACTTAGTAGATAAAGACAGGTTGTTCACCATCTCCAAGGTAGAGAGAACAAGAGGGCACTCTCTAAAGTTAAAAGGGCATAGATTCTGTACAAACGTAAGGAAGTTCTTCACCAGAGAGTGATAGAAATCTGGAACGCTCTCCGGAGGCTGATATAGGGAAAAGCACCCTCCAGGGATCCAAGACAAGGTTAGACAAGTTCCTGCTGAACCAGAACGTACACAGGTAAGGCTAGACTCAATCAGGGCACTGGTCTTTGACCTAAGGGCCGCTGGTTGAGCGGACTGCTGGGCACAATAGACCACTGGTCTGACCCAGCAGCGGCAATTCTTATGTTCTTATGATTTTAAAGTATTTGAGGCTTGTGCAGATGAGGACAGAACTTGCAGGAATGGGTCAGGGTCAGGAAAAGAACTCACGGGGATGGTACAGGAAAATGAATTCCCATGGGGATGGGGAAAAATTTGTCCCCGTGTCATTCTCTAGTGGAATCGGAGATGGAACAAAATGATTAGAAAAATAAAATAACCAGGCAACAAAGGTAAAAAAATTATTTTATTTTCATTTTAGTACTTGCAACATGTCAGTTCTGAAAATTTACTTCTGCTGTCTATACTTGCCACTGTATAGGAGGAAATGTGACTATGCTTTATGTGATTAATCATGCAATTAACATTTTTAATCAATGTGCACCCTAATTAATAAATATATCTGCTGCATACTACTAATATTTACGGTATGCACACAATTGAGAAAATAGTTTTACTATGTGAAAATAAAGCATGATGTGTTGGATTGTAAATATCACTGTTAAATAAAATGGGTTTCTCAGTTCCATGTAAAATCATGTAGAGGAAGTAATACAAAATATTTTAAAATGGAAAAAATGGAAAATCTTTGCAAGTGGAATAACTGTAAAATTGAATTAAACTATATACACAGTTGAAGCTTGAACAGAAGGCAATTTTCAATTAAAGAGAAATAAATGGGGGTTTGCCCTGTCATTTATAGGGGTTTTTTTTTTCTATTTTGATCAAGTGGTGCAAATAAAGATTTTAATGTTCCTCTCAAAGGTCTTTGGTATGAATGAATTTTATTTTCAGCTATAGGCAACATATTCTCCACAAGTTCAAAATGATAAGAAAACAAAGCAATTTCATAGGTTTCAAAATAAGTCTCTTCCAAATGCAGGATTTCAACACTCAATTCTGCAGAGTTCTAACAGTTTAAAGGCAAAACAAAAATTAGTTTCTAAATTCAGCTTGTACAGTCTCTTTTTGGGTTCAAACAGGATTCCCAGTCCAGGTAAGCACTAACTTCATTCTCCCAAATCTTTTAATCTGGGTTTTCTTCAATTGCAGAGCCTTACTTAATTTGCCTCTCTGAGTTTTATTTTAACAGCCAAACTCAGGGGTAAGAGGGACCAACCTCCCACAGTGACCATTGGTAATGGCCCCTCCCCAAAGGACCCTCTTTAGCAATTCTTTTAAAGTTCAGTGTCCTGCTGTACCATTCCAACTGACACAGCACTCCCAAAACAAAACTTTATTGTTTCAAACAATTAGGATAGTTTCAAAACAGCTTTAATGTTCACGACACCCATTAAAATTATTTCCCTTTTCCTCAGGCAGCTAGCAACAAACAGCTAATCAAGCACAGTCCTGGGATTTCTGCCCTAAGCAGCTTAGTTACCTTTTTGGCATACCTGGATTCAAGTGTAAGCTTTCAAAGTTTAGCCTAACTCTGCCTTTATTCATAGTCATTTTCCATTTGATAATCTGTTTTTTTCAAAATCAGCTTCACCCAGCTCCATATATTCTTCTGATCCCACAGGTTTCTTACTATCAGAAAAGTCTGTCAAACAATCCTCTTGCATTTCAAATTCTAGATAATCACAAATATACTCAGGAAAATGTCTGACCTGGCCTTTAGGAAGTGCTGGTTTCCTCCTTTCCCTTGGAATGGATTTCTCTTTTTCACTCCATTCTGTGTTGCTGTTTTGCTGCTGCTCTCTTGTTACCTCCTCATGCCCACTTTTATTGGTTCTGATGTAACGAGGAACAGGTGTAACTGTTCCATGATAATTTGTGTGCTGTGTGTTGTGTCAAACTGGTCCCCAGCTTCTACTGTGTGTAACCTGCTTAACGGCACCTCTAGGAACTCTTACACCAGGCACGATAGTTCCTCCAGATTCTACATTAGCCTTCCTAATACCAGGACTAGGTGAGCATAAATGGATCAATGACTTCAGTGGCCCATCCTTGGTTCATATCCATAGGAGTATTTATTCTCTTCCCTGTTCTGGGTGATGGTACAGGTGTAAGATGATCAGAAAATGATTTTATTTTTTCCTGCCTAACCCTCGGAACAGGTTTCTCTGGGCTAACAACAGCAGGCACAGGGGCTTCCCTGTGACAATATCTAAACAATCTCCTTTGCTGGATTCAGACTGTGAAAGTTTGCTCATTCATATTCTGTGTGCATCCCATGCTTTTTTTAAATTCCATCACAGTTTTCCTCTCTATCACCTCCCTCTGGAGGGCATTCCAGGTAGCTACCACTCTCTCTCTTAAGTCTATTACCCCTCAACCTCAATTTATGTCCTCTAGTTTTACCAATGTCCATTCTCTTGAAAAGATTTGTTCCTATATTAATATTTTTCAAATATTTAAATGGCTGTATCATATCAACCTAGTCCCTTCTCTCCTCCAAAGTATATATGTTGAGGTCTTCTAGTCACTTCTTGTACTTCTTTTGGTGCAGACTCCTTACCATTTTCATCGCTTTTCTCTGGACTGCTTCAAATCTTTTTGTATCCTTGGCCAGATAGGGCTTCCAAAACTGAACACAATACTCCAAGTGGGGCTTCACCAATGACCTGTACAGCAGCATCAACACCTCATTTCTTCTTCTGGTTACACCTTTATCTAGACAGCCTAGCATTCTCCTGGCAACAGCCACCATCTTATCACACTACTTTGTCACCTTCAGATCCTCAGACACTATCACCCCAAAGTCCCTCTCCCCATCCATGCATATCAGCCTCTCGCCTCCTAGCAAATGCATCTCCCTTGGATTTCTGCTCCCCAAATGCATCACTCTGCACTTCTTTGCATTGAATTTAGTTGCCAGATATCAGACCATTCTTCCAAACATTGCAGATCCTTTTTCATGTTTTCCTCATCCACAGAAAGGCAAACATTTCCTTCTAATCCTTCGGCAATATCGCTCACAAACCTATTGAATAGAATTGGTCCCAGCACCGATCCTTGAGGCACTCTACGACTCATCTTTCCTTCTTCCGTGCAAATTGCATTAACCACCACCTCTGATGTTTGTCTCTCAACCGGTTTCTAATCCAGTTCACCTCTTTAGATCCTAACTTAAGCTGATCAAGTTTGTTTGAGGAACTGTGTCAAATGTGCACTTCCTTTATCTATTTCTCTGGTCACCCAGTCAAAGAATTCAATCAGTTTTGTTTAGCACCATTTATCTTTAGTAAGGCCATGTTGTCTCGGATCTTGTAACCCATTTGATTCTAGGAATTTCACTATCCTTTCCTTCAACGCTTCCATTATTTTTTCTAATAACCGATGTGAGGCTTACCAGCCTGTAGTTTCCCGCTTTATCTCTGCAACCACTTTTTAAAAAAGGAATCACATCCATTCATCTTCAGTACCATGGAACCACTTCCATCTCCAGCAATTTATTAACCAGATCTTTAAGTGGAGCTGCCAGAACCTCTCTGAGCTCCCTCAATATCCTGGGATTATTCCTTTCTGGTCCCATGGCTTTGTCCACCTTCAACTTTTCAAGTTGTTCGTAAACGCTTTCTTCCATGAATAGGAAGGTATCCACTCCGTTCTGACTTGTAAATTTGCCTGCCAAGCGTAACCCTTTTGCTCTGTATTTAAGAAGGAAAATCCTGGAGAAGTATGTGTTTAGCACATTTGCTTTTCCCTGATATCTTTCAGTCTCACAATTCCATTTTTCTTCTTTCACTTGGAAACCTAAAAACATTTTTGTCTACCTTTCTATATTGCTAGCCATTTTCTCTTCCACCTGTACTTTCACCATACGTATCTCTGTCTTGGCTTCTTTTATTTTCAAGTATTCCTTTTTGTGCTCCTCTTCTTGAGTAATTTTATATTTCACGAATACCAACTCTTTTGCCTTTATTTTCACCACTGTCTTCTGTCGTGTCTAGCTGGGAGAACCGTATTGATTTCCTTTTTCTCTTGTTTTTATTTATTTTCCTCACATAAAAGTCATTTGCCATTTTTATTGCTTCTTTCAGCTTGGACCACTGTTTTTCCACTTCCCTTATGTCCTCCCATCCTATTAACTCTTTTTTTCAGATACTCCTCCATTTTACTAAAGTGCACATGTTTGAAATCCAGGACTTTGATTTTTGTGTGGCTGCCCTCTACTCTAGTTGTTATGTCACCAGATCCAGTATTGCTTTTTCCCTCATTGTTTCCATAACCATTTGTCTGAGCAGAGCTCCTTAAAGGGCATCCACTATTTCTATACTTCTTTCCAATGCCACAGACAGAACTTTCCAAACCACATCCAGCAGATTTAAATCACCCAGCAACAGTACCTCTCCTTTCTTCCTCAGCTTTTGGATATCTGCAACAAGATCTTTATCAATTTCCTGCACTTGAGTCATAGGTTTGTAGACGGAACACCCATGTAGATAAATGTTCCATCTTCTCTTTTCAATGCTATCCATATCACTTCTTCTTTTCCCCTGCATTTCTGTCACTTGGATATTGGTTTTTACATAGAGAGCTGCTACTCCATCCTTTCAACCATCTTTGTCCTTCCTAAAAAGATTATAGCCTGGGTATGTTTGTGTCCCATTCATAGGAATCATTGAACCATATCTCTTTGACCACTATGATATCCAAGTCTGTTTCTAACATTAGGGCATGTAGATCATGATTTTTGTTGCCTAGACTGCGAGAGTGTGTGGTCATTGCTCTCCAGCTACTTTTTTGTGGCCATTTATTTTTGTCATTTCCTGTTGCCTTGATGAAAAGTGTATTAACATAGTAACATAGTAGATGACGGTAGATAAAGATCCGAATGGTCCATCCAGTCTGCCCAACCTGATTAAATTTAAATTTTTTAATTTTTTCTTCTTAGCTATTTCTGGGCAAGAATCCAAAGCTTTACCCTGTACTGTGCTTGGGTTCCAACTGCCGAAATCTCTGTTAAGACTTACTCCAGCCCATCTACACCCTCCCAGCCATTGAAGCCCTCCCCAGCCCATCCTCCACCAAATGGCCATATACAGACACAGACCATGCAAGTCTGCCCAGTACTTGCCTTAGTTCAATATTTAATATTATTTTCTGATTCTAGATCCTCTGTGTTCATCCCACGCTTCTTTGAACTCAGTCACAGTTTTACTCTCCACCACCTCTCTCGGGAGTGCATTCCAGGCATCCACTACCCTCTCCGTAAAGTAGAATTTCCTAACATTGCCTTTGAATCTACCACCCCTCAACCTCAAATTATGTCCTCTGGTTTTACCATTTTCCTTTCTCTGAAAAAGATTTTGTTCTACGTTAATACCCTTCAAATATTTGAACGTCTGAATCATATCTCACCTGTCTCTCCTTTCCTCTAAGGTATACATATTCAGGGCTTCCAGTCTCTCCTCATACGTCTTCTGGCGCAAGCCTCCTATCATTTTCGTCGCCCTCTTCTGGACCGCCTCAAGTCTTCTTACGTCCTTCGCCAGATACGGTCTCCAAAATTGAACACAATACTCCAAGTGGGGCCTTACCAATGACCTGTACAGGGGCATCAACACCTTCTTCCTTCTACTGACTACGCCTCTCTTTATATAGCCCAGCATCCTTCTGGCAGCAGCCACTGCCTTGTCACACTGTTTTTTCACCTTTAGATCTTCGGACACTATCACCCCAAGGTCTCTCTCCCCTTCCGTGCATATCAGCTTCTCTCCTCCCAGCATATACGGTTCCTTCCTATTATTAATCCCCAAATGCATTACTCTGCATTTCTTTTCATTGAAATTTAGTTGCCAGGCATTAGACCATTCCTCTAACTTTTGCAGATCCTTTTTCATATTTTCCACTCCCTCTTCGGTGTCTACTCTGTTACAAATCTTGGTATCATCTGCAAAAAGGCACATTTTTCCTTCTAACCCTTCAGCAATGTCACTCACAAACATATTGTTGTGTGCATTGCTATTTATATTATTGTCACATCTTGTGTCCTGCATACATATGTTACCCCCACCTTCTAGTTTAAATGCCTAGAATTATATTGCCTGAATTTCTCAGCAAGGATCCTTTTACCTGCCATAAGATGCAGACCATCAATATAGTCTCTTGTTTTCTATGTATTTCCTCATCCTATGTACCTAAAGCCTTCTTAATGACACCAGGCTCTGAGCCACCTATTGAAGATCTCAGTACTTTAATACTCTTTCCTCTCCTTTTCCTTATGTAGGCAGTACTTCCGAAAAAGCAATGGTCTTTACAAAAGGTTTTAACCCCTCCCCCAGTTTCCGTAAAGGCTTTCTGTGCCGCAAGTGAGGTATTGCTGGCTAGGTCATTTGTTCCCAAATTGATAATATCAGCTTTAGAATTCTTATATTCTTTCCTAATTATAGACAGTATTTATTTAGTATCCCTAGTAGCTGAGGATCCTGGGAGACGCTTCACTATTTTAGGTTCCTTGACTTGTGTTCCAAGGTTAATGCCTCTGATGATGGAATCTCCTTACAGCAACAATTTTAATTTCATGGCCAGTTTATATACCACTAAGGGCTCCTTTTACTAAAATGCACTAGCATTTTTAGTGCGCTAAAGATTAACATGCGTTATCCACGCGCTAAATGAAAAATACGAACGCAAGCCATTCAGAAAACTGCAAGGGCTCAAGTGGAAGCACGGAAAGCTTAGTCCTGACCTCCGCACTCCTGACTCATGCGCCTGCTGCCCTGAAATAGTACGGAGCCATCAAGGGAGGGAAGGAAGACTTTTAAAAGGTGCGGGATTTTAAAAAAAAAAAGGTACAGGAGGGGTATGATTAAAAAGATACAGGACAACCAGGCTTCTTGAAATAGGGACGGCAATGGCATCAGCGGGTGGGTGTTTATTTTAAAAAGGTGGTCCTGTCGCGGCAGCGGGCGGTATTCAGAAAGGTGGTGTGGCTGCGCGTGGGGGAAGGTTGTGCAACTGTATGGGGGGGGTACAAATTTTGTGTCTTCGCTTCATAAGACGCATGGTATTTCCTCCCACTTTTGGGTGGAATAAAGTGCATCTTATGGAGCGAAAAATACGGTAGATTGTGCTTCACATGGGTTGCATTGGGAAATTAGGTTTCCTTTTTGCATCCTAACAGCCTGAGTAGGATAGAAGGGAAAGCTGACAACATGCAGAAAGGATGGATGGGAAGGGAAAGGAAAGGAATTGAGGGATTACCATAGGTGGTGAGTGGGAGAGGAAGGAAAAGGAGATGGGAGGAGAATTATAGAGAAGAGTGGGATAGGGTGAATTATCTATGACATAGGAATACAACCTGGAAAGAGTGTGTATACTGTATATACAAAATAAATGTAGTGGGCTGGGTATAAATGAATGGAGTTTATGAGAGAGAGATACAGACCAAATTTAAAGTTTGTAAGTATGAATGTGCAGTTCCTGAATTTGCCTCCAAAATTAAGGCTGTTTTTCAAAGATGTGCTGCATATCCATATCAATTTGAGTTTCATTCAGGAAACACATTTATTGGCCCATAAGAATTTCTCACATATCTTTTTAGCATCTAATAAGTTGAGGAAAAAAAAATCAATTGGAGTTGGCATAATAATTGCAGAGCCAATGGGCTGTTTAGTAAAAGTGATAGATAAGGTAAGGAAGGAAGATTCATTTTGCCCCTCCTCCTTAATGTTTATGCCCCTAACAAAGAAAAGGGAACAATCTGTGACTACTACTATCCATTCAGTCGTGTCCAACCCTTGGATATTCTGTAGACCAGTCCGCGCCATGCTTCCCTGTTTTCCACGGCTTCTTTCAATTGCTTGATGTTTATTTCCATATCATTCTTGATGTTATGCAGCCAATAGGCCTTTGATCTTCCCTGCTGTTGGAATTTGGGGAAGAAATTCTAGTAATGAGTGGCGACTTTAAGGCTAGATCTTCAGCAAGACAGTTTGAGCCCAAAGGTGAATTATGCTAAGGCTGATAGAATTCAGATGTGTAAATTTTTAGAATATTGTGGGCCTGATTCTATAAAAGATGCCTAGCTTCTAGGCGCCAGTCAGCACAATTGTCAATCAACTGCTAGGTGCCACTTATAGAATCACACTTAGCAGTGCCTAGGCATGCTTAGGCATTGCTTGGCATTCTTGTGGTAGACATCAGTATATTAGGCCAGGTTTTTCCTAACACAAACACCTAGTGACGCCTAAGTCAACCAGGCATATTCTCTGCTCCAACCATGTCTATTTTTTAGATAGGTGTCTTGACATAGGCGTCACTAGGTGCTACATGGTATTCCGCATGCAGCCCTAATTTATTTTTTAAAATTCATTTTTTAATGGCTTGGTCAATTACTATGCACAAATTTTAGTTAGGCGTCACTAAGCATCCATGATTAGGGCACCTAGCAGTGCCTAACTTAGGCTCCATTTATAGAATCAGGTCCATGGACAGGTGGATATCTAGAGATTCCAGAACCCCAAAATAATAGATTTCACATACTGTAAGGAGGTGCTGAAAAGTTCTCAGCCCAACCAACCAATTTCCTAAATTCTGAGCGTTATTGTGCCACTGTAGCTGAAAATAGTGTTATCTTATTTTGTTAACTGTCAATTTGCAGAAGCAAAATTCTATGCTTTGCCATTGTTTCAGATCATTGATTGAACCATATCCATTACATTCTCTTCTTGGTTGGGCTGAGACCTTTATAGCACCCCCCTTGTACTCTACAGTACATCAGACATAGTCAGTGATAGATTTATGGCTGCTGAAGAGCTCTGTGATTCAGAAAGTACAAACTCAACTGTTGAACCTAGAGTATGGTCTGATCATACACCTGTCTGCTTCACCATTGATGCTTGAATGAGAGCCTTCTACTAGATCCCCAAACCAATCAACAGCGATATGAAAGCATATTTTGATTTGAATGATAATGGGGCAGTGAATAATCTTGCAATATAGCTTTAAAGCCTTCATGAAAGGAAAATGTATTGCCGTGAGCCACCTATAGGAAGAACAGATTAATAAGTTGAGGGAGGACATTAGAAATGGCACACAATGCCTTGGAACTGCCCAAAAACAGAGAATTAGAGATGATGAGAACTGTATTAAAGGGTTTGGAGTTAGTGGAAATAAATTCTACTCTTCAGAAAGCACAAGATTACTTTGAACAGGACAATAAAGCAAGTTGACTATTGGTAGCTAACTTAAAGAAAATGTAGCCATGGAATCTGACATTGCGAGTTAGGTACTCCCAAGGGCTTTTGGTAATAGATGATGAAGGCATCAGACAAGTATTTGTCAACTATTACCAACAATTATATACACCAGAATACTGAATCTGAAACTAATGCAACTGAGATATATTAAATAGTATTTCCCTGCCTAAACTAGCAGGGGGAGAGGCTGAGTAACATGATGCACTCATAATTCAAGAGACTTACTGGACTATAAAACAGTTGCCATCCTGAAAGGTTCTGGACTGGATGGATATATTACCAAGTTCTATAAGGCTTTCAAGTTTATTTAGGTTTGATATACTGCCTGCAAGATAGCTTTCAGAGCAATTTACATTAGTATATATTTCAAAGGAGGAAGGGAAATTCATATCTTATAAGGAAAGAAGAAAAAGAGAGAGTTTCAGAACTTGAACTTTGAGCCCACAGGCAGCACATTAGCATATCACTGGCTGTTAGCTTCTCTGAATAAAGTTTTTAGGTTTTTGTTTTTAAGTTGGTAAAGGAGCTGTCCAGGCAAAAGGCAGAAGGAAGAGCATTCTAAAGTGTAGGCCTAATGACATTGAATATTCAGAAGCAAATGAAATCATAACAAATAGCATAGAATGAGGGTATATCAATCAGTTTGGCCAAAGTGGATCTAAGCAATCTGATTGGTGAATATGGAAGTAGAAACCAAGAAAGATATGGAGGTGTGCTGGAATTATGGACCTTATGAATCAGTCTGAGAATAAAAGTGGGAAGTAGAGTTTATTTATTTTTACATTTTATATCCCGCTTATACAACTGAGTGGCTAACAATAAAATACATACACAATCATGCATTAAGTAAATGACACAAAGCAATGCACGATAATACAGTTTGGTTCTGGTGTAACACTTGGTATATAAAGATTGTGGGGGAGTGTGTGGTGCAGTGGTTGGATCTACAGCCTCAGCACCCTGGGGTTGTGGGTTCAAATCCCGCGCTGCTCCTTGTGACCCTGGGCAAGTCACTTAATCCTCCATAGCCCCAGGTACGTTAGATAGATTGTGAGCCCACCGGGACAGAGAGGGAAAAATGCTTAAGTACCTGATTGTAAAAACCGCTTAGATAACCTTGATAGGCGGTATATAAAATCCTAATAAACTTGAAACTTGAAACTTGAAACTTAAGAGAGCTGTTTTTGTACTGTGAATTTTTCAGAAGACTGGTTAGGATGTTGAGAATTTTTCTTCAAATAATCTTCAAGCTGATTTAATATGATCTGTTCAGCAATTTTGGACATGTAGGGGACCTGTGCAATAGGTCTGTAGAATAGGATCATGTGTGAGTTTCCGAGTTTAAGGAACTATTTCCTGTTCAAAACTCAGAGAGATCATGTGTAAATAGGGAAGAAAAAAGAAAAGAAGGTACCAAGCCTCGGGGTAAAACAGATCAAATTCACCCATGAAGGTGTCAAATTTTAGTACACCAATGACATTTTTTCATGGTTGAATATTATCAAGTTTATGTAATTATTTCACATTAACTCCATTCTGCGCTTTTTTCATTGAAGTATTTAAGTTTTAACACACACGAGCAATTTTCACATATTGAGCTTTTCATATATTTATGCATTTATATGTTTCAATCACCCCATCTTGTGCCTTTTCCACCTTTTTTTTGCATTTGTTT